>NW_020628818.1:8313160-8636662 GCF_003573695.1 Papaver somniferum
CCCACACCTAGTTTTGAGTCGTGCAAACAACATTCTTCACTCGCATTCTAGTGGGGTCTTTTTTTCTTTCTTCCGTTGTCATCAATTCTCTGCTTCTTTTGGCCTCTCGATTCATCCAAGATTTATTTAGTACCTAAAAACACAAAATTAATTAGTAAAAGTATTTATTCTTGAAAACGAAGAAAATACAGAATTTGGGATAATATATGATTTTAAAGCGCAAAAGATGAGTTAATTTCCAATGAAAAGGTATAAAAATATGCAATATTTGGCACTCATCAGTGGTGGTGGTCGGTGGTGGTGGTCGTGGGTGGTGGTTGGTGGTGGTGGGCGGCGGTGGAAAGTGGTGGTGGTGGACAGTGGTGGTGGGCAGTAGAGGTAGTTTTTTTTTTTTTGAATAGTGGTTAGTAGTTTTGTATATATACTATACAAAAGAGGGTATTTTAGTAATGTATTAAGCTTAGGGGTATTTGTAAAGTTCATAAGGTTATTTTTGCAAGGGCCTCATAGTAGGAGTGTGGCATCACGAGCACAGTTGGTCAAAACAGAACTTTAATAACTCGGATTTACATCGTTCTCAGTCAGCGTTACATTATGGTCGTATGAATGATATAATTCGTATCGAGATTTTATGTTTTTTGTTCTTTTAAATCTACATAACTTTATCCATGATAAAATGGAGATCCATGGAGTTTAAAAACATCAAAATCAAAACTCAAAATATAATCAAAAGATACTAAAAAAAACACTAACAAAAGTACCAACCAACCCGAAGATTAATATCCTATTTGGATACATAAGCAGTGCTTCCGTTTGGATACAGAAACACTGTTTGGATACAGAAGCAGTGCTTCTGAGAAGTTAAAAAGTGGATAAGCTAGTTTGGGAACTACCCAACTTATTAGTTAAAAAGTAAATAAGTAAGTTTGGCAATACAAAAACTAGAAGTCAATAAGTAAGTTCTTCAATCAAAGGAATTGCTACAAAAAATGCACCACGCACCTGATCGTGACTCTCGGCATATTATATAATTTGGCACCAAAAGTTGAAGATGGAAACATGTCAAAAATAATGCAAATTGAAGATTTTGCGTCTCAAATTAGTCCGATTACCACTCTAAAACCAAATTCCATGCAGCTAACTTCTGTTGGGATTTAGGTCAAGAAACCAAGATATCCAAAAGATAGCTTCTCCTCCAGAATTACTACGGAATTCCATTTCCCTGTCTTTAGCATGACGCTCTATTAATTGATCCATTGAAAGTGGACGTTTCTTGCTTCTTTCACAATCTTTGGGAATGCCTTTCAGTTTTCGATATTGATCTATACCAAAGAACGGTACCGTCAGTCCTCTATGTTACAGTTTAATACAGTAAGTAAAATAAAACATGATTCATAGAAACTGCAAAACCAAAACTAGGGCCTGATTACTTTCCATCAATACCTAATCATAATGTCAAAAACAAATCCAAGGAAATGCCAAAATAAAACCATTGAGGGAAGCAAAACGTCGCATCTAAAATATCACCTGAAGGGTTGATGTATACATATGCTTGGCAGGTTTACAAAGCTATTGCAACTAAATTGATAGTTGTTATCTTTTTTATTTACATTTCTTTACATTATGGTGTCTACAATGATCATTTATGTGAGTCATGGAGATAAATGTGGTGGTGGTAGTTTCTAAGGTAATATCGCAAATGTTAATGGTGATCAGAAAAAAACAATAAGCTTGAAATGTTAAGACTCGTAATGGATGAGCATCATGATTCATGATCTCCTACTGAAAATTCATTACATTAGTGTTATTAAAATGTACTGTACTTTACTCAATTACACATGTATCACAGGAAATTACTTGGATCACCACAAAATTTCGTAAGAATACTCCCTTCATGATAAAACTCCCTCTTCCTAACTTCAACTACCAAATATACATCCTAATGTAAGACATATACTACACAGCATCAGGGGCCAACGAAGAAATTGGCCTGACCGATAGCCACACGGGTACATTACATATCAACATTAACAACATATCTACGCATTGAAATAATATATGGACTTCATATAATCTATCTACATCACTCGACAGAATAAAAAGGTAAGCTTTTAATTAGTTCTAAAGCCAGCTAAACTTTCATTATCCTCAAATGTACCGGAAGAATCCTAAAACAGTGGGTGTTGACAAAATGACGATGATAAAAGAAAAGTATCAGAATCATCATGTAGGTAGGTTCAAAATCATGACCAAAAATTTGGATTATATATATAGTTGTGAGTTTTTCCAATGTATATCGAACAAGAAAGTATATACATGTACAATCTGCGCAATTATCAACTAAATTAGCATGTGTACTCAACATCATTGACAAAACAAAGTAAACTGTCTACATAACTAGTTTTGTGGTCATAATTAATTGAGCATCAAAATACATAAGTAACAGGCAAATTGCAAGAGAAGTACACCTGATAGGGATCCTTCCTGGTACTGACAGACTCCTTCTGAAGTTGATATCACCAAAATCTCGATCAGTTACTGTCAAGAACGTGCTTGATCTTGACAGGACTATGAGAGTATACAGACTAACAGGGAAGGATACATCAAGCTTAGACACATCTACACTCAACTGAGCGCAGCCTCAGATTCAATTTCTATTTCTTATCCTCTCTTCTACAATCATTGAGTCTTAAATACCGAAGGAAACCCTAACAAAATAAAACCTAGCTTATTATAGCCCTACACGTGTGTGCATCTCACACGGCAGTAATTTCAAATTAAAGCAGATAACGATAAAAAATAGGAATTGGTTAAATGAATGTTGAGGTTTAAGACAGACAATTAAAAGCTAAGGATAGCCCGGATAGCCCAACTTAGGGACATGACAATACCCTATTATTCAGAGAATCTTTGTCCTCAAATATTGAACTTGGGAAAGTGAGCAGTGACATTAGAAACATCCTCCCATGTTGCATCCCCTGACGTGGTGTGAGACCATTGGATTAAGACTTGAGGTACCATGGAACCTTGTCGAAAATCCTGGCGGAAATTCAGAGCTGCAACAGGTTTGAGCACAATCTCACCTTCTGCATCAGTCAAGGGTAGTGTAGGGGCAGTGGTGATAGACAATCCAATCTTTTTCTTCAACTGTGAGACATGAAACACAGGGTGTATTTTGGATGCAACAGGTAGATCCAATCTGTAAGCTACCTTAACAATTCGATGCGTCACTTGAAATGGTCCATAGTAACGAGCTGAGAGTTTAAGATTGCTTATGATGGCCATGGAGGATTGTCTATAAGGTTGCTTCAGTGCTTTGGCCTGTGACCTGACATATATCTTAAGTATCCTTATAAGCATGCATTTACCATTTCAGTCTGACCATCTGATTGTGGATGGTAAGCAGTGCTCATATGCAGCCTTGTGCCCAAAGATTTAAAAAGTTCTTGCCAGAAATTGATAGTGAAAACCTTGTCTCTATCAGATACAATTGAAGAAAGCAGGCCATGCAGCTTGAATATGTGATGCAGAAACTCTTGAGCCACAGTTATAGCAGTGTATGGATGAGTTAAGGCAATGAAATATGCATATTTTGTAAACCTATCAACAATTACCATGATGACATCTTTCTTTTTGGATTGAGGAAGACCTTCAGTAAAGTCCATGGAAATGTGTTGCCAAGATTGAGAAGGGATTGGTAATGGTTGGAGGAGGCCAGGTGAGTGAACATGTTCTACCTTGTTTCTCTGGAAAGTGTCACAATGGCTGACAAACATTTTTCGTATATTTTTTGAGGCCTTTCCAGTAAAAGTAGCTCTTTTCCCTTTGATAACTGCCTTGAATCCCTGAGTAACCACCTATTGCAGAGGAGGGAATGGATTCTAGTAGCTTCTTTCTTAACTAATGGCCTTCACCAACATAGAGTCTACCCATATATCTAATAATTCCCTCATTGTATGAGTAGTGTGGAACAACACTTGGGTTGAGTAAGAGCTGAGGTATTAATGCAATGGATGTTTGGCCATTATCATAGCTTTGAATGACTTTTTGTTCCCAAATAGGTGTGGAAAGTGTCACAGAATTGCAGCTATTTGAGTGCTCATCTGAATGAAGCCTTGAAAGTGCATATGCATCCTTGTTGTCAATGTCCTTCTTGTACTGTATTGTGTAATCAAAGACCAAAAGCTTCATGAGCCATCTTTGTTGCAAGACAGTGGTGATCTTTTGCTCCATGAAGTATTTAATGCTTTGTTGGTCTGTGTTGATGAAGAAGTGATGTCCTAAGAGGTAATGTATCCATCTTGTAACTGCCATGACCACTGCTAACAACTCCTTTTCATAAGTAGATAGACCAAGATTATTTGGGCCCAAGGGCTTGCTGAAGAAATCTATAGCTTTACCATCTTGCATGAGTACAACTCCAACGCCATGAAAACAAGCATCTGACTCCACTACAAAGGGTTTTGAAAAATCTTCTAAGGCCATAACTGGTGTAGTGCACATAGCAGTTTTAAGGGAATTAAATGCATCTAATGCTAATGTGGACCAATGGAATGAATTCTTCTTTAGCAAGTCAGTGAGAGGCTTGCAAATAGTGCCATATCCTCTTACAAATTTCCTATAATAGCTAGTAAGGCCTAAGAACCCTCTAAGTTGCTTCAAATTTGTTGGAATTGGCCAATCTTGCATGCATTTAATCTTCTCAGGGTCAGCTGCAACCCATTGAGCAGTAATATGACCTAAGTATTGTAAGGAGGACTAAGCAAAAGTTCATTTAGAAAATTTGGCAAATAATTGATGTTGTCTAAGAGAGTAAGAGTTGTAGAAAGGTGATGAAGATGGTCTTGAAGGTTTGCACTATAAATTAGAATATCATCAAAGAAGACAAGGATGAATTTTATGAGATGAGGACCAAAAACAGAATTCATTAAAGCTTGAAAGGTAGCAGGGGCATTAGTTAAGACAAATGGCATTACTTTGAATTCATAATGTCCATGGTGTGTCCAAAATGCAGTTTTATGGATATCAGCTTCATGGACTCTGATTTGATAATACACTGATCTCAAGTCTAGCTTAGTAAAAACCGTGACACCATGTAATTCATCAAGCAATTCATCAATAATGGGGATAGGAAACTTATCTTTGATTGTAATGTCATTGAGCTTCCTGTAGTCAACACACAATCTCCAAGTTTTGTCCTTTTTCTTTTCCAGAATTATTGGAGAAGCAAATGGGCTCTGTCTATCTTGAATTATACCTGCCTTCATATTTCCTGCACCAAGGACTCTACTACTGATTTATGAATATAAGGGCATTTGTATGGCCTTAAAGTGATTGGTTGGGAATTGGGTTTGAGTTGGATTTTGTGATCCAAACTTCTCGTAGGTGGTAAGTGAGTAGGTTCATAGAAAACATATTTGAACTCATAAATGAGGTTGTGGACTTGAGGGGGTATGGTGTTGATGGTTGTTTTTAGATTAGGATTAAACTTGTAAAACCTTGCATCTGATGTGACGTCACGGAGCCATGAGTGTCAACCTCTTCACTGGCACGTTTATTGAGCAACTCAATATTTTCTTATGAAATTTACCCAGAGTGGTGCATGTAGCAACAATCCCAAGCATTTTGTAAATTTTGTCACCTTGCCTATACTCAATTAATATAAGTTTCTTTGAATGCTTTCTTTGCTATGTTCCCCGGATGAACCCTTAATGTTGATATGGCATGACGATTTGTATTCACTCACAGCAGAGTAGCACGAATTTCCAAGTATCAAGGATAAGGTCTTTGCATAAGGTATTCAATCAGAAAGCATGATGCTCTCTGGAAACGAACTTAAAAGAACTCTGTGTCAACATAGAATTCAATCAATTATCCTGACTAATTTGCAAAAGTTAGGGTTTTGCGCCTTGCGCAGTATATCATACCTTGCTTGTCGAAATTAAGCCTAGGAAAACTAGGTAATTAATCCGCCATGGATTAGCAGATGCAAAACCTTTCCCAGAATCAGAAAACAAGGAGCCGTAGGATAGAAGCAGCAACAAAAAGAGGCATGGCCATGCCTTAGGCCAACCGGCGCCATTTTCCATTGGCCACGCCCCATCCTAAACAGGCCATATTTCCCTCGACCAGTCAGGTCGCCTTAAACTCGCCACATGCACATAATATGTGGCTGGGCCCATACTTGCTTGCCCTATTTCCCATCGACCAATTAGGTCGCACTAAACCTTCCACGCGCACCAAAAGGGTGGCCACGCCCATGCTTAGCCGGCTCCCTGCTTTCATTGACCAATCATGTTGCTCTAAACCTGCCACAACTTTAAAAAGGGTGGAAATTGTGTCAAAAGGTCACCCTACCAAGTTGGCTTACCAAAACCATGCCAACATGCTAACGACATGTCAAACATGCCCAAAACAAACATGCCAAACGGCATGCCAAATGCGCATGCCAGGCGCACATGCCAAAAAGCGTGCCAATCGCACACACCAAACATGCATGCCAAGTGCACATGCCAAACGTGCCACCTACCGCATAATACATGCCATATACGTTAATTAGGTTTTCGACATGCCAAACCCTAATTTAGGAAAAGTTACCGCGCCAACCGAGCCAAACAATGTTCCACAGAACATGGGGATCCATGTGGCCATTAAAACTGATGTTGCCACACCACGTTTGAATCTAACACCAACGTGTCAAAAATCCAGCGTCCATGGCTACGCCAGGCGCCACTTGCACCATCGTGCCGCTGGCATGCACAAACTATGCCATCCATACTGCAACACCACTAGCATGCACTAAAGGAGACACTGTGCCATTGTCAAGCGCCAACAGAAGGTAGCCACATTCAACGGCTACCCTTCCCCATGATATGCAATGTCAGGCATCCAAGTTTCCCACCGAACTAACAGACTTGTGGCATCTTTTAGGCGACCAGCCTCCTAAATCCAGCGGCCATGGCTACGCCAGGCGCCACATACACCATCATGCCGCTGGCATGCACAAACTATGCCAGCCATGCCGCAATGCCACTGGCATGCACTAAAGGCGCCACGGTGCCATTATCAGGCACCAACAGAAGGTAGCCATAATCGATGGCTACCCTTCCTCATGAGATGCAATCTCAGCCATCCAAGTTCGCTACCTGAACTGATAGACTTGTGGCAAGTTTTCAGGCGTCCAGCAAAGACGAGTCTAATAGCATCACATGTTATTTTCCTGCGGCAAGTATCGTGATTTTGACTTGCCAAAGTGCTACATGTTTTACACAAAGAACACTCGAGACATCAAACATGTCACAAACTGGGGGATAATCAGGGTATTGGTATGGAGGTTTACAGCGTGCGACGTGCAATACGCCCGTTACAAGAAAGTGTCATGAAGAAGGGCGGCTAGTAATGGAAAGAAGTAATGGTGTAAATGTTTCCTTCATCATGGAAGCATAAATTCTAACATTACACGTTACTCCACTTTTCCATCACTCAATCGTTTCCACTTCCTACGAGATCAAGGTACGTTTTCTACACCAAATAACAAGTTTTGGTCAGGAGAGAAACACGGTATCCAGAAATCACCTGATAGCTTTTCATTCAGCTAGCCAGTTCTACTTTCTAATACAAGTCACAAACAACCACACTTTCAGAATCAACGATTCTGGTCTCTACACTTTCTTCGCTTCCCTCCCTAAGACCAACCCTTCTCCTTGACTTTGTGACCGAAGCAAGCATGGAACGACCATTTCTTGGTTTAGGCCAAATTTGTACAGATTGATCTCTCGAATTAAAAGTACTCCCGTGCAGTACATTGTTTAGGGTCTAGACTCGTTTCTCATCCACACACACAAAATTACCAAAAACAGCAGAAAACGTTTTCACCCTCAAACAATTGGAGACCACAGTGGGAGATTAAATCTCTCGGTTGCAACTCCATTTTACAGAATATGGTCGGTTTTAGAACTGAGTTCGTGATCCCAAATTCCACTTCGACCGAATGGCGATGTCTCTTCTCCCAACATGGCACCCAATGGCGCAGCCAATGAAGAAATTCCAAGGTTGGCCGAATTGGCATGGGTTCAGGAAATCCACACAAGGAACATGGACCTGATGAAGGAGACAATAAACAACATACTCAACTTTCTTGTCAGCTTTACATCATATTTGAGCGGTTCACCCGCCCCGAAAATTCCAGCACTGGGGACTGACGTCCCGGATGATCGTTCCCAGGTCAACAGCTTCACCAACAATCAGATACCAGTGAACTCGGAAGCAGTCGCGTTGGTGGAAATTTTTTGTGAACTGCACATTTCAAAGGACCAGCGAGTGGAGAAATTTACTGCGATTAATAAAATAGCCCTAGACGCGTGTTTGGCTCCTTTACGCTCGGAGACTTCAAGAATGTCATAGATGTCCGTCAGTAATATTACATTTACTGAAGACGACATGATGGCAGAAGAAGGACATAACCGGTCCCTACACGTCACTGCTCGCATCAATGATTCGGAGTTCAAAAAGGGCCCTCATCGACACGGGGGTGTCCTCCAATGTTATTACTCTCAGAACGCTCAGGACATCCAAGGTGCGTCCAAGAAAAATTATACGGCAGCCTACCATGATGAAAGATTTCCAAGGAAACCAAACCAGCACGTACGGATACATCAACCTGAATCTGTCAGTAGGACCAATCCAGTCGAAGGTAAAGTTCGAGGTAATCGAAAAGGAGCCATACTACCATATGATATTGGGAAGACCGTGGCTCCACGATAACAAGATCATTCCTTCAACATATCACCAGTGCCTAAAAACCATGTTGAATGAAGAAGTTATTCGCATTCCCACGTCATTATCTCCTTATGCACCAATCTGTGGTATGGAGATGTTCGAACCAAAGGAAAATTCGCGGGACTTGTCAGGCAAATTTCGCTGCACTCCACTCCCGACATGCACATCAATCGAAGAAGAGGACAGGCTCTCATCGCTGCACAAAGAGACCCAATCTCGCTCCATCCCTCCAAAGGAAAAACACGCCGATTTACCCTCATCAAACGAAAGTATGGATCATACTCATACCAAGCGGGGGCGAGCTTTTATTGCAAGTCGTGAAGAAAAGAGGAAAACCGTATATCGGCGCTGCTGTTAGCAATTAGCAGGGGAGACTACCACCCAGTCTCTCCGCCCAATGGAATGAAATCACGGCAGCGAGCCACAGGAGGAGGTGCCAGATGTACCACGACAACTGCAGGATGGAACCCACTCCACCACAGATGAACTCGAAGTCGTCAACATCGAAAACGAGGAATCTCCACAGCCTGTCTCCATCAGCTCAACTCTACGTACCGACGAACATGCAAAACTTTTGGACCTTCTTAAGAAATATCAAGATGTGTTCGCATGGACGTACGAAGAAATGCCTGGTTTGGATGAGACCGAGACAGTTCAGACACGATGTGGAAGAACAAATCAAGAAGGAGATTCAAAAATTACTAGCCGATGCTTTCATCAAACCCATTCACCATCCCACCTGGTTGGCCAATGTGGTTCCAGTAAAGAAGAAGAGCGGCCAAATCAGGTGTTATGTTGATTTTAGGGATCTGAACAAATGCTTCCCCAAGGACGATTTTCCTCTTCCTAACATTGATATGCTGGTAGACTCTACTAGTGGACACGGTATGTTCTCTTTCATGGACGGGTACAGTGGCTACAATCAAATAAAGATGTACGAGCACGACGCAAGTAAGACATCTTTTCGAACTCCTCTCGAAAACTTTTACTATATCGTGATCCCTTTCGGTTTGATGAATGCTGGCGCCACCTACCAACGCGCCATGACCGCAATTTTCCATGATATGATGCATAAGCAAGTTGAAGATTACGTAGATGACATAGTGGTTAAATCAAGATTCCGGGCGCCCATACAGAGGTTCTGCGACAGGTTTTCGAAAGGTGTCCTGAATACAAACTAAATATGAATCCTTTGAAGTGTGCCTTTGGCGTCTCTTCGGGAAAATTTCTAGGTTTCCATGTGACCGCTGAGGGAATCAAAGTCGACCCAGCCAAAACCCAAGCCATCCTCACGATGCCGCCTCCACAAAATGTGAAAGAACTCTAGAGCTTCATGGGTAAGGTAAACTACATTCGACGTTTTATACCGGGTTTATCTCAGCTTGTTGCTTCATTCACCCCCTTGCTGAAGAAGGGAGCAAGTTTTATTTGGACGACGCTACAACAAGAGGAGTTCCGGAATATTCAACAAATACTGTCATCCCCAGCCGTCATCAAATCTCATGTACAAGGAAGACCGTTGTATTTCTACACTGCTTTTAGTGATACTGGTGTTGGAGCTCTTCTTGCCCAAGAAGATGATGAAGGAATTGAGCACCCTATATAATACTTCAGCCGGACTTTGAGCGATACCGAACTCAGATATCCCAAAGCAGAAAAAGCGTGCCTGGACCTGATTCACTCCATCCATAAATTTAGGTATTACCTGCTCTCAAACAAAGTGGTGTTGATATCTAAGTCCGATCATGTGAAGTTTATGCTTTCAAATCCGGCCCTGATAGGAAGGCCAGCCAAATGGCTCCTCCAATGTCAGAGTTTGATATAACGTGTGCTTCACCAAGATCTATCAAAGGACAAGCGGTCGCGAATTTACTAGCAGCTTTCCCAGGAGAGGGTACCACAACACTGCACAAAGACCTTCCTGGAGATTTTCCGGAAATCTCTTTTGTCAAAGAAAGAGTGTGGCTACTATTTTTCGATGTCCATGCCACCCCTATCAATAATACCGGAGGGGTAGGCGTGGTTCTAGTATCCCCAATCGGTGAAGTTTTCTCGCATTCCTTCAAGATGGACTTTCATTGCACCAATAATTCAGCAGAATATGAAGCCTTTGTCATAGGATTGTCATTAGCCAAGCAAGCTGGAGCCACACGTCTGGAAATAAGGGGTGATTCTAAATTACTGGTTAACCAGATGAATAGCGTATAACATTGAAAGAGGTGACACTGGCCTCGTATAGATCTGAGGCGCAAAAGCTTCTAAATTACTTCGCTGATGCAACCATAACACATGTTGGCCGTAGCAACAACAGACATGATGATTGCCTAGCCACATTAGCCTCGAAGCTGAAGTTTTAAGGTTTAGAAGAAACACTGACAGTGAAAAGACGAACCATGGCATCAACATGGCTTTCACAATCTAAGGAGGCTGAAACCAGCGACTGGAGAACACCGATTATTCAAGAACTTAACAGCTCGCTTTCTCAAGGAAATGTAAGTCTCAAAACCTTACAAAACTTCTTCATGCTTCACGGGATGTTGTACCACCGTAAACCAGATGGTTCCCTGTCAAGATGCCTCGGAGATGAAGAGGCACAGCAGCAGCTTAACAATATTCATAGAAAAATTTGCGGGAAAACGTTGGTGGTAACACTTTATCGTCGTCTGCAATGACTGGGCTACTACTGGACAGAAATGGAGGCTCAATCTCGTTTTCTCCAAGGATCTTGCTCCAATTGCCAGGCACCGCTGCATCAATTGGAAGTTTTCAATGTTGACCACGCTGGGGACTGGCAAAAGACGTACATCAGTTATCTTCGCGACGACATACTCCCTACCAGCAAGAAAGACGCAACCAAGATGAAGCAAATATCCAAGAGATTCATACTCCATAAAGGAATCCTGTATCAAAAAAATTTTGGAGGAGATTTATTACGATGCCTGGGCGAGGCATAAATCCCAATAATGCTGAAACAAATGTACGAAGGCGCACCAAGGAAGAAAGAAGTTGTTTCTCCTAATACACGAGCGGTACTACTGGACGACCATGGAGGACGACGCGGCTGCTTTTTTTTCAAAGATGCCATAAATGTCAAATCCATGGAAATCTTATCCACGCACCCTCTATTCCCTGTATTCGGTAAACAGTTCGTGGCCATTTTAGAGCTGGGGACTCGACATCATTGGGAAGATCAACCCGCTATCGTCGAAGCAGCATGAGTATATAATAACCGCAATGGAGTATTTTACCAAATGGGTAGAATCCATCCCTCTAAGAGGGACCACTGGAGCCACAATTGCAGCGTTCATTAAAGAATATATCATTTGTCGTTTCGGCGTGCCTAAACACATCATCACCGACAACGACATTCCTTTCGCCAACAAGCAAGTACGGGAGTTACTTGAAGAATATGGAATTAAACAAGTCCTCTCCACCATTTACTACCCTCAAGGGAATGGGAATGCCTAAAGCACCAACAAGACTCTAATTCGAATCCTCAGCCGGACAGTGCACGATAACCCACGGACATGGCACGAACAACTTCTAATGCGCTTTGGGCATATCGGACATCGCCAAGGAGATCTACTGGCGCCTATCCCTATTCCCTTGTCTATGGCGCAGACGCCATTCTCCCAGCGGAAATTAATATCCCATCGGCTAGGATTGCCGAGGCAAGTGGTGTCCAATGGAATGAAGTCGAAGCATCGAATGACAGGATAGCGTAGCTAGACACTTTGGATTCCAGAAGATCTAAAGCGGAAGATCACGCGCAAGCATACAGAAATAGAATTTCCCGAGCGTATGACAATGCTGTGAAACCTCGAGTTTTTCAAGTAGGGGATCTGGTGTTGAAGACCGCCAAATACATCCAACAAGACATGTCCGCACCAAAATTCTCCCCAAAATGGGAAGGGCCTTATGTGGTCACGAAAGCGTATAATAGTGGATACTACAAGGTCATCAATAAATACGAAGGCAAATTGGAAACAATCATCATTGGAAAATGTCTCAAGGCATACTACGCCTAACCATTACCCCACCCCTCGCCGTCTCTTAGCACGGCTAGCCAGGCATTTTTCCGTTTCCTTCACATCCCAGTTATCAAATTTCATTCAATTAAATCATATTAATGAAAAGTATCTTATTTCTCCAAAACCAATACACAAAAAAAAATATATATTCGAGACCTAGAAGTAAAACCAGGTGTCTCACAACTACATGACTCAGAAAATCCCATCCAATAGATTGCAGTTCCTTGAAAGCATCATCTTTAACCTGTTTTTATATCTTTCAGTCCTACTCTTCAAGTTCTGGATTTCCTTTTCCACCTTTTGGGATTCCACGGTCAGATCCTTCTCCTCTTCCAAAATGGCATTTATGGTAGGAATGAAGTTGGAAAGCAAACCGACTCTATCAACCTTCACAACGTCAAGGCGATGTCGCAGCCAACTTACGTTAAACTCAAGGTATTCACAGGTAGACACCATGTTTTCCCACTTTTCAATAGTTGATTCCGTGACGTCGCGGATGGATGTGCTTTCCATTTCAACAATCATGGGTAGGAGACAGATCACTGTGGTAACCAAAGCAGACGAGCAATGCTTCACCACGTTCCTGGTGGAAATATGGCCATATCTTCTCCATATTTTCGTGTACATAGTCACGAATTCCTTTCGGACTAGGAATTTACCAACGTTTCGGTATCTAGAAGATAAACACTTCATGCGGATTTCGAATGACAAACCTGCATTGGGATATTCATGGCAAGAAATACCCAAATCAACATTTTCCAGATCTGCAACGGTTGGTGTGCTCGGATTCGAAGGAAGGGTGGTGGTCAGATCATCATCATCAACAAAGATCACACACGTTCCATATGAATATCTCTGTACAAAAGAAACTCTCTCTTTGTCACTCACTGACGTTAACAAACAAATATTTATTGGTCAATAAAAACGTACCGGTATAATCTTCTTAACTCGGATGACCCGGACGGGGGATTTTTCGCCAGAATCAGGTATTTGTACATACTGAGAAAAGAAGAGAGAAGGAATTTTATGGGAAAAGAAGATTCATCGTTTAAAAAATTTAGAAATGGTTAAAGACATACTCTGGATACAAGCCGCCTGCGTTTGACTGAAGAATCTAGCTGACTCGAAGATGATTCGCTTCTTCTCGACATGATGAAGGAAATGTGGATTCGACAGAGAAAGTCTTTTTTTTGAACTAAGAAGGACAACTTAATTGCACCAGCATATATACTGTAGGAGCCCTAAAGAGAAACGGATATTGAGAAAACACAATGAGTTTACACGATGGCCAGAAAATCATACTCAACCAGATGAAGTCTCTTGTCGAAACCCTAATGAGGATCGAGAGAAAATGGTCGGATAGACAAAGGAGCGCCACCTTCACCGCTCGAAGCAGCGCCATCTCCGCCTGCTCCACGTATCTAGACAGAGCACCATTCCACGGATGTATCCAAGCAAGCAGCGTCATCCATCATTCCAATCCAACAACGCCATCTACCTTTCCTAGCCATCTAGCGCCCGTTCCACAGACCAAGTTGTAGTACCATCTCTGCCGATCAGTAGCCAAAGTTGCAGCGCTGATGCCAACACTCCATGGCCAAGCAGAACTTATGCAAAGCCACCAATGAAAAGATCACAGATTCTTCATGCCTCCTGACAAAAGGTTAGCCAAATATTCCTGACAATATCTTCATGACTAGTCGTTTTGATTTTATCCCTGTCTGTCACCATCTCATGCTCACCCCGCAACAATGCCAACTGTTCCGAGCTAAGCAGGGCACTTAATATTGACGGTGATTTTTAGCTTAGGGTTAAAATTGTAAAAACTTGCATTTGATGTGACGTCACAGAGCCATGAGTGTCAACCTATTCACTGGCACGTTTATTGAGCAACTCAATTTATTCTTATGAAATTTACCCATAATGGTGCATGTAGCAACAATCCCAAGCATTCTGTAAATTTTGGCACCTTCCCTACACTCAATTAATATAAGTTTATTTGAATGCTTTCTGTGCTATGTTCACCGGCTGAACCCTTAATGTTGATATGGCATGACGATTTGTATTCACTCGCACCAGAGTAGCACGAATTTCCAAGTATCAAGGATAATGTCTTTGCATAAGGTATTTAATCAGAAAGCATGCTGCTCTCTGGAAACGAACTTAAAAGTACTTTGTGTCAACACATAGAATTCAATCAATTATCCTGACTAATTTGCAAAAGTTAGGGTTTTGCGCCTTGGGCAGTTGTTTGAGGGTGAAAAAAGTTTCTGCTGGTTTCGGTAATTTCGTGTGATGTGGGTGAGAAACAAATCTAAACCCTAAACAATGTAATGCAAAGGAGTACTTTAGATGCGAGAGATCAATTTGTACAAGTCCGTCCTAAACCAAGAAACGTCCGTTCCAGACTTTCTTCGGTCACAAAGTGGAGGAGAAGGGTTGGTTTTTGGGAGGGAAGCGAAGAGAGTGTTGAGACCATAATAGTTGATTTTGGAAGAGTAATTGTTTTGTGACTTGTATCAGAAAGTGGGAAGCTAACAGATGGGAAAGCTAGCAAACATTTTCTGAGTGTTGTATGCCCTTGACCAGAACTTGTCGTTCGGTGGAAATATGTAATGCCTATTTATAACCAAGACACTGATTCCACTATCACACATGAATAAGTTATGGTAAATAATCCAAAACTCTAATTATCTTCTAAGTCCATTATTTCTTAATTCACAAATAATCAGGCATATTCTCAAACATTAATTGTATTCCCTAAGCATAGATTATCTGAACAAAGCATAACCTATCAAATTGAATCACAAGTAATTAAGCAAATCATGCAAACAATTTAAAACTATGCAAAGTTGTGATTGAGTGAATTATAAATTATAGATTAGAGAGAATAAAATAGTTACCAATTATTCATGCGTGAATAACTTTCTCATTTCCTTGGTTGTGGGAGAATTAGCTCATCATCATGTTGGAAACACACTCAAAATTCATTTTTATTTCTCAAAAGGTGTTTACAAAGATGAAATGGAGAAAAAATATTAAAAACCGGGTTTGTAACAGTTATAAGTGTTACAATCCGAACTGTTACAGAGAACGATATATGTAAACTGTCACTGATGATGTAGCATACGACCCCCACCCCTTTGTCGTTGTCACTGTTGATAAACGACTGTCTCTGAGGGTATGTTGTTCTTCGTGTTCTTCACAGCAGCAGAAATGGTGATTTCTGCAACTTGATTTTCTCGACTCTGTGATGATCTGTAATCTCCCACACTCTCCGTCACCCCTCTCTGCTACCTCAAGACCTTTTTTATACTCCACAACGACAAGAATCTTCGCTCATAATTCCGAAATATCTCCGCATTAATATCATATATTTTTCACGGGATTATTTCCTGTTATTTCTTTCTTTACGCGTTAACTTGATTCTATCGACCTCCAAACACGCAGAATGCAATATACGGACACGCTGGATTGAGTCAAACACACGCCAACTTCATGTAAACACGGGACAGTATATGAAACTTGATATTCCCTTCTGTTGTTTTCTTCATTCCGGCGATGCAACCAATTCTAACTGAAACTGTCAAACATACCATCCCTGTTTGGTCTAAACAGGCCCAAAGCAGCCAAACCCAGTGATTGATTCTCTCTCAAACTCCTCGGAATTCGAGACAGAGCTTTTCGTTTGCAGATAAACCCGATATTCTGTTTTTCTTCAACTCCATCATTATAGGCAATTCTGGTCGAAACCATTCATCATACAGCGCCTGTTAAGCTTAATCAAGACGTCCCACGAAGTTTCAGCCATTGAGTCCTTCTAAAACACCCCAAAAATACGAACCCTAATTCTGCCAGGAAAATAGCTCCTTTTCCCGCCAAAACCAAAATTCAAACAAGGAAGATGGGTGCTAAAGATGAATTTGGGTTACACATAGTCGTGGGTGCTGAGAATGAGGGTGCCCCTTATCCAAACTTAGAGTACGCTTAGCAAATGTTCTCCGGGGGGCGCTCCGAGCAACTTTTTGAGCCGAAATTTCCAAAAAATGTTTGTTTCCAAAAATACGTAAAAATACATAAAAACACAATATTAATAGAAAAATCGAGTTCCAACAATACAGACATTGAGGACAATTCAGACACAAAAATGTGTCTATCAAATACCCCCAAACTTATTATTTGCTAGTCCTCGAGCAAAACTAATCTAGAAAATAAAATGACTACACTTAGCACGTGCAACAAGTCGTTAAACCACTAGGTGGCCCTAGCGGCAGAGTGTTGTCTCCGGAGGGTTTACCAGAGGTGTACCCACAAAACCTTTACTCCAGACCCTAGCTATCTATGCAGAACCTTGGAAGTCACTAAAGAATCTCCTGGGTTGGCATACTCTCATTGACTACAATAGGAAGTACCCTGATGTGAAATTCCAACTGTTGTACACGAGTTTGCACTCAACATACTAAAATTCATATATAAGTGACAGAGCTCTGCTCAGATAGTTTCTGGACATCATAACCGGAGTCAACCAATCACATGGAAAGATTAAGAAGATGGATAAAGATAAAAGTAGATGGTTTAAAGTGAACGTTGTTTCCCATATCTGTCTGAAGGCCTCTGCCAAGATGAACCTATCCTAATGGACTGAGATACCGGTCTGACTAATATCAACACAACTGGCATGTACAAGGGGACTAGTGGTCGATAAATGATTAAGATTTTTGATTGTGGTTGTTGTAGTAGTAAAGATTCGAACTCTAAGACTTGTTAAGATTAATTTTAAAGGAATAAAATAGAGAGTTATTGGGTCTAAGATTCGGCCAAACTCATATCAATAGGTTCAATTATTCATTCTCAAACAATTATCGCTCGACAAATAAAACAACATCGACTCTTACTCTTGCCAAGGTAGATTCTCCAAACATTAGTTATAAATCGTAAGCATGGGACATCAAACATCTAAGCAAGCATGACCCATCTAATAAAATGATAACTAATTTTTTTAAATCATATTTCAATTAAAATTAATGCAAAAGTCATATAAATAATAAAATAAAATCAGCCACGTATGAAGTTCGTCTTCCTCCATCGACCCAGTGTTGGGGTTTAGCTTCTCATGATAAATACATACTAAAAAATATAATTTGTGGCTCAAATGGTATTTTTATTAAAGAAAACTAATAATACAATGAATCTGCAACGCTGTATTGGCGTTACAGAGTTCATTGTTACAATAAATGTTGCAAATTTAAAATAAGCGTGCCAAACTGACTGTTACAAGTACTGTCAGTAAACGAAAGTTCTCTGCGACAGTCAGTGGACATCAAATTTCTTCTTCTTCTTATTCTCGCTGCAGAAGCAGAGAAGTTGCTCTGCAACTCTCTGTTTTCTTACCCAAACTCTCGATCGATTCTCTTTGGTCCCCAAGACACTCTTTTATACCCAACAGAACCGTAATAACTCGTAATCAATGCTTGAAATCTTCGCCATCAAGGAATTATTCTCTGGAATATTTCTCCTTTTATTCTTACCATGTTACGGGATTTGATTCTCTTTCACGCGTCTGTGGCAGGTAAACACACTCCAATGTCGTGTTTGAACAAGTCCACTGAAGAGTTAAACACACAGTCTTTCCAAAAATATAATCGGATAAATCCGAGAAAACTTCTTCACTCTGTTTCTGTGTACTTGCACGTTCCTTTCCATTTTTACCGAAACTAAACACGTCATCTACCCTGTATTCTCAGTCAACGATTACCAATTCAACTCTCACCGAAACTCCTCCAATAAAAGAAAGAGAACTCGATACTTTCACTTCCCTGTTTTACGAGATAAATATGGAAACTTCCACTTTCTTCCATTCCACGACAATTGCTAGCCCTGTTTTGATACAATATGATATTCCCAATCAAACTGCGACAAAAAATCCAACCAAACATCCAGAAATTCTCCAACAGAATCTTCCATGTTTCGAACCAAATACCCGAGAGCTTGTTTAATCCAAACTTGATTATCTAGCCAAATCTAGTTGATCCAAAGTACCATACCATCCCTGTTATGCTCTAACACGTCCATCCAAGCCAAAATCCGTGATTGAATCTCTCTCAAAAACCTTCAAAAATCCAGTCCTAATTCTGCCGTGAACCAATAACATTTCCCGCCAAAACTTAATTTGAATTTGGGAAGATGACCTCCCCCTATTCAGTTTCGGTGTCCCTTTAGAAATAAGTGGTGAATAGTAAAGAAGGTGCCCCTTAGTAATTGAGGTGCCCCTTATCCAATAGTGAGAGTCCGAATAACACGTGTCCTCTGGGGTGTAAAAACCAATTTTCGAGCAACTTTCTCCATAAGAGTTTATTTCCTTGAAAAGACTTAAAACAAGTTTATTAGAGAAATAATGAGTCCTAGCCAATGTATTTATGGGTTAAAATGCGTTGCACTTTCGTGCTTATCAAATTCCCCCACACTTACATTTTGCTAGTCCTCGAGCAAAACAGAAAATTGACCCGCTACATAGCTGGTCATATAATAAGAGAGAGAGACCCGCTACACAGCTGGTCATACCAAAAAAAAATTTTAGACCCGCTACATAGCTGGTCATAATATAAATATTTTTTTTTGTAGACGCGCTACACAGTTTGTCATAACATGCAAGAAAAGAGAAAAGACCCGCTACACAGCTGGTCATATAATATATTTTTTTTCGAGACCGAGACCCGCTACACAGCTGGTCATAATATGCAAGAAAAATCCTGAAACAGTAAAGTAAAAAGTTAAACACTCCCCCACACTTAAACATTACATTGTCCTCAATGTAATTGAGTCATCCAACGCAAAACTTAAGATGGGAAATTCGTAAAATGCAAAAAGTAAACGAAAATAAAATTATACCTACTGGAATATACAAAAAGGATCCCCATACACTAATAACCTGAAAATTTGGGGATCGACCCAAAATAAAACATTTACAAACGACAGCTTCACAATTATGTTATGAAAATATGGTGACATTGAAACTATCAAAAACCAAAATTTACCCCTAAACCAAGTTTTTACTGCACATGGAAGTGCGTAAAGAACAAAATATGGGGATTCTATTGAGACTGGGGAATTATCAATCGGCTCATGCACTGTATCAGGAATAGGCAAGTCCTTTGGATACTTAGATGCAAAGTAATCCAACAACACTTTAGAAGCACACAATTCTAACCCTAAATTAGGTAACTTTTGGAAATCTAGGGGTCTAGAAACAACCTCTAAGTCGGGTGAATGATCTTGTGAGGTAGATTCATCTATGGAATTAAGCAAATCATCCACACAATCATCCACAGGGTCATCTATATGTTCTGTTTGGAACAGAGAGTCACTACCAGATTCATCATCATCAGCAAATAATCTTTGACATTCAAGAACTCTCAATCTTTGTTCCAAACTAGGCGGTGTGTGTTTGTAATACTTCTCATATATCTCTAGAGGAGATTCTTCACTTAACTCATGTAGAGTATAAACTCCATACCATTGCCTACGCATATATTCAGCAAGCGTCATCTCAGATGAGGTTTCCTGATAATTTGACTTTCTACGCATATATTCCGCCAGCGTCATCGTAGGTGACGTCTCCTCAGAAGAAGTCATCATCCTCAAAATGTCCCTGAAAGAAATACAAAAAGAAACGCATAAAAAGGAAAAAGAAAATACTATACAAAATGAAAAATAAACCTAAAAAATTAATCTAAAAACAAATCCCGTCGACAGCGCCAAAATGATTAAGATTTTTGATTGTGGTTGTTGTAGTAGTAAAGATTCAAACTCTAAGACTTGTTAAGATTAATTTTAAAGGAATAAAATAGAGAGTTACTGGGTCTAGGATTCGGCCAAACTCATATCAATAGGTTCAATTATTCATTCTCAAACAATTATCGCTCGACAAATAAAACAACATCGACTCTTATTCTTGCCAAGGTAGATTCTCCAAACATTAGTTATATAATCGTAAGCATGGGACATCAAACATCTAAGCAAGCATGACCCATCTAATAAAATGATAATTAATTTTTTTAAATCATATTTCAATTAAAATTAATGCAAAAGTCATATAAAAAATAAAATAAAATCACCCATGTATGAAGTTCGTCTTCCTCCGTCGACCCAGTGTTGGGGTTTAGCTTCTCATGATAAATACACACTCAAAAATATAATTTGTGGCTCAAATGGTATTTTTATTAAAGAAAACTAATAATATAATGAATCTGCAACGCTGTATTGGCGTTACAGAGTTCACTGTTACAATAGATGTTGCAAATTTAAAATAAGCGTGTCAAACTGACTGTTACAAGTACTGTCAGTAAACGACAGTTCTCTGCGACAGTCAGTGGACGTCAAATTTCTTCTTTTTCTTCTTCTCGCTGCAGAAGCAGAGAAGTTGCTCTGCAACTCTCTGTTTTCTTCCCCAAACTCTCGATCGATTCTCTTTGGTCCCCAATACACTCTTTTATACCCAACAGAACCGTAATAACGCGTAATCAATGCTTGAAATCTTCTCCATCAAGGGATTATTCTCGGGAATATTTTCTCCTTTTATTCTTACCATGTTACGGGATTTGATTCTCTTTCACGCGTCTGTGGCAAGTAAACACACTCCAATGTCGTGTTTGAACAAGTCCACTGAAGAGTTAAACACACAGTCTTTCCAAAAATATAATCGGATAAATCCGAGAAAACTTCTTCACTCTGTTTCTGTGTACTTGCACGTTCCTTTCCATTTTTACCGAAACTAAACACGTCACCTACCCTGTATTGTCTCAGTCAACGATTACCAATTCAACTCTCACCGAAACTCCTCCAATAAAAGAAAGAGAACTCGATACTTTCACTTCCCTGTTTTACGAGATAAATATGGAAACTTCCACTTTCTTCCATTCCACGACAATTGCTAGCCCTGTTTTGATACAATATGATATTCCCAATCAAACTGCGACAAAAAATCCAACCAAACATCTAGAAATTCTCCAACAGAATCTTCCATGTTTCGAACCAAATACCCGAGAGCTTGTTTAATCCAAACTTGATTATCTAGCCAAATCTAGTTGATCCAAAGTACCATACCATCCCTGTTATGCTCTAACACGTCCATCCAAGCCAAAATCCGCGATTGAATCTCTCTCAAAAACCTTCAAAAATCCAGTCCTAATTCTGCCGTGAACCAATAACATTTCCCGCCAAAACTTAATTTGAATTTGGGAAGATGACCTCCCCCTATTCAGTTTCGGTGTCCCTTTAGAAATAAGTGGTGAATAGTAAAGAAGGTGCCCCTTAGTAATTGAGGTGCCCCTTATCCAATAGTGAGAGTCCGAATAACACGTGTCCTCTGGGGTGTAAAAACCAATTTTCGAGCAACTTTCTCCATAAGAGTTTATTTCCTTGAAAAGACTTAAAACAAGTTTATTAGAGAAATAATGAGTCCTAGCCAATGTATTTATGGGTTAAAATGCGTCGCACTTTCGTACTTATCAATAAACCTAACTCTAGGTCAACACAACTGGCAAATACAAGGGCACCAGTGGTCGACTTTATTGAATATATTCTGGTTGGTCTGATGGTCTGGTCTCATTTTTTTTGGTATCTCAATCACTCTATTTCACCTAGCAATGGTAACAACTTGAATCGTGTGCCCCACCAAATCACTTAAGAAATAAAAACAGAAGGGATTAGGATTCAACGAGATATGGCGAAACTACCATGTTTTTTTTAATTCTAACACCTGAGCTCTGTGCTTTTATGAATAGACTCTTTAGATGTTTCCATCTAATCAGATTGGTTCTTCAACTCTTACAACCAAGATGTTCCCATCCACTTAGATTGGTTAGTGACAACCTTAATTAGCATAAAATTCTAGGCTCTGGAGTTTATTTATTGCAACTAAAAGCTAACAAAAAGTTTCTTCCCCACGCCCAAACTTAAACCTAACATTATCCTCAATGTTTCTAATGAAAGAGAAATACCAAAAAGTAAAGTAACATGAGGAATCAGTAAAGAGAGAAGTCGAAAAGATAGTACCTGGGTGAAGAGAGAAATCAAAAAATAATATACAACATAAAATCGCCTCGATGGTCAATCAAGGGTAAACAGGGTCCTCCAGAGGGATCTCCTCAACATCACTTGTACAAAAGGGCTCTAAAAATGGTTTCAATCTCTGACCGTTAACCTTCGAAGAACTACTACCATCCTGTGTCTCGATCTCAACAGCTCCATGAGGAAAGACAGTGCGAACAATAAAAGGACCCGTCCACCGAGAACGTAACTTCCCAGGGAAAAGATGCAAGCGGGTATCATACAGAAGAACTTTTTGACCTGGAGAAAATGAATTTCTAAAAATATTCTTATCATGCACAAGTTTCATTTTGTGCTTATACTCCTTAGCACTATCGTATGCATCTCTACGAATTTCTTCCAACTCATTGAGCTGGAGTTTCCTATGGGCTCCTGCCTTGTCGAGTGAAAAATTTAGCTGCTTAACAACCCAAAATGCTCTATGTTCTAACTCAATAGGTAAGTGACATGCCTTGCCATATACAAGTCGATAAGGTGACATTCCAATGGGGGTCTTAAACATAGTACGGTAAGCCCATAAGGCATCAGTAAGCCTAGACGACCAGTCTTTCCGATTAGGATTAACTGTTTTCTCTAATATACGTTTTATCTCCCTATAGGAAACCTCTACTTGACCACTAGTCTGTGGATGATACGTGGTAGCTACCCTATGTGTAATACCATATTTCTTCATCAAAAGCCTAAAAGGTCCATTAAAAAAGTGAGAGCCTCCATCCCTAATTATAGCTCGCGGTGTACCAAAACGTGTAAGTATATTATTTTTCAAGAACTCAATCACAACCCTATGGTAATTGGTTTTACACGCAACCGCCTAAATCCACTTAGATACATAGTCTACAGTGACAAGGATGTATAGGTTACCAAAAGAATTAGGAAACGGACCCATAAAGTCAATACCCCACACATCAAAGACCTCAACAATTAGAATCGGGTTCAAGGGCATCATGTTCCTACGGGAAATGGTTCCTAATTTCTGGAAACGCTCACAAGTAACAGTGACTATGAGAGTCTTTAAACAACGAAGGCCAATAGAATCCACACTGCAATATCTTAGCAGCAGTCTTCTTAGCATTAAAGTGACCCCCACAAGCATGATCATGACAAAAGGAAATAATACCGGACTGGTCACTCTCATGTATACATCTCCTAATAATCTGGTCTGGACAATACTTAAACAAATAAGGATCATCCCAAAAGAAGTGTTTCACCTCGGATAAAAACCTAGAACAAACTTGTTTACCCCAATGTTGGGGCATTCGACCAGTAACAAGATAGTTCACTATATTTGCATACGAAGGTAATTGGGTAACAATGAACAGTTGTTCATCAGGAAAGCCATCCCTTATAGGAAGGGAATCATCAGGGGAATCAACAACTAGCCTAGACAAGTGGTCTGCTACTACATTTTCGGCATCCTTTTTGTCTCTAATGTTTGGAGAAAACTCTTGCAACAAAAGGATACACCTAATCAATCTAGGTTTCTTATCCTTTTTAGACATAAGATATTTTAAAGCAACATGATCCGTATATATTACGATCTTAGAACCTAAGAGATAGGGTCTAAACTTGTCTAAGGCAAACACAGTGGATAACAGTTCCTTCTCGGTAGTGGTATAGTTCAACTGGGCATCATTCAAAGTTTTTCTAGCATAGTAAATCACATGAAGTAATTTATTTTCTCGCTGACCTAGCACAACACCAATAGCATAATCTGAAGCATCACACATGATCTCAAAGTGTAGGTTCCAATTGGGTGCCTGGACTATGGGGGTGGTAGTGAGTAAAGTATTAAGATTCTCAAAAGCCTCTAAACAAGCATCATCAAAGACAAACTTAACATCTTTTGCAAGAAAATTGCAAAGAGGTCTAGAAATCAAGCTAAAATCCTTAATGAATCGACGATAAAAACTTGCATGCCCTAAGAATGATCTAATATATATTTTACAGTTTTTGGGACCTGTAAAGTTTTAATAAGGTCAACTTTGGCTCTATCTACCTCTATACCCTTCGAAGATACGATATGCCCTAGAACAATTCCTGAACGAACCATGAAGTGACATTTCTCCCAATTAAGCACTAAATTCTTTTCCTTACACCTAGTCAAAACTAATGACAAATGATGCAAGCGCTCATAGAAAGACGAACCAAATACTGAAAAATCATCCATAAAGACCTCTAAGAACCGTTCTACCATGTCAGAAAATATGCTCAGCATACAACGCTGAAAGGTCGTAGGAGCATTACATAGCCCGAAAGGCATGCGTCTATAGGCAAAGGTACCAAAGGGACAGGTAAAAGTGGTTTTCTCTTGGTATTCTGGGGCTATGACAACCTGATTATAACCGCAGTATCCATCTAAAAAGCAATAATGGATACGTCCATCTAATCTCTCTAGCATTTGGTCGATGAAGGAAAGGGGAAAGTGGTTCTTCCTAGTGACCTTGTTCAATTTCCTATAGTCAATATAGACACGCCAACCCATGGTCACTCGGGTTGGGATTAACTCATTGTTATCATTCTGGACTACAGTAATACCGGATTTCTTGGGAACAACCTGAACGGGGCTGACCCACTTACTGTCTGAAATGCGGTAGATAATGCCTGCATCTAACAGCTTAAGAACCTCGGTTCGAACTACTTCTTTCATATTAGGGTTCAGTCGACGTTGCATCTCCCTAGAAGGTTTGATGCCACTCTCTAAATAGATATGATGCATATAATCAGTAGGACTTATACCCTTAATGTCTGCTATGGTCCACCCTAAAGCTTCCTTGTTATTCTGAAGGACGATCACTAGCCTACTTTCCTGATCACTATCCAAGTCGGATGCTATAATCACAGGTAAAGTTTCAGATGGGCCTAAAAATACATACTTCAGGGTATCTGCTAATGGTTTAAGGTCCAACTTAGGAGGCTTTTCTAACGAAGGAACTAGGGTAGACTTAGAAAAGGGTAGAGGTTCGAACTTAGGTTTCCAACCATTACTAGTGTCTATCAAAGGGCTTGAATCTAACAAAGAATTCACCTCATTAATCACATCATCATCATCAAAATGAATCCCAAAGTGGGCTAGGCATTTCTTTAATGGATCTTCTAACAAAGTGTTTGGTAATGACTCCTCGACTAATGTTCTTATCATGTTCACCTCTTCTATGCTCGAGTCATCTAGTTCAGAGGGTAGCTTACTAATATTAAAAATGTTCATCTCAATAGTCATATTACCAAAAGACAAATTCATAATACCATTTCGACAGTTAATGATCGCATTGGATGTAACTAAAAACGGGCGACCTAAAATCACCGGTATTTGGTTCTCTGGGTCAGGGACAGGTTGGGTATCTAGGATAACAAAATCCAGTGGATAAATAAACTTGTCGACATCAATAAGAACGTCCTCGATCACACCACGAGAATTTTAACGGACCTATCAGCTAACTGAAGTGTCATCTGGGTAGGTTTCATCTCACCAAGTCCTAGCTTAAGGTACACATGGTATGGGAGTAAGTTCACACTGGCTCCTAAGTCAAGCAAAGCTTTCTCGACAAGGTATTTACTTATTGTGCAAGAAATAGTAGGGGACCCTGGGTCTTTATACTTAGGAGTAGTGGTATTCTGAATAATAGAACTCACATGACTAGCTAGGAAGGCTTTCTTCTGGGCATTAAGTTTTCGCTTTCGCGTACACATATCCTTAAGAAACTTGGCATTAGCGGGAATCTGCTTAATCACATCTAACAATGGGAGGTTGATAGTAACCTGCTTAAAAACCTCCAATATATCATTAAAGTTGGACTCCCTCTTAGTTGGAACTAGCAGCTGGGGGAACGGGCCTCTAGGAACAAAGCCGGACTCAGCATGACCCTCATTGGTCTCTTTGGAGACTCTATCAGTCTCCTCATTTTCTGTCTCAGAAGGGTGAACTACATCATGTTCACTATCAGGCATGGAAACCTTACTGTCAACTTTCTTTCCACTCCTAAGGGTTGTTATAGAATTCACATAATTGTACAATCTCTCTCCTTTAGGGTTAGGATCAGTTTGACTAGGGAACCTTCCATCTTCTCTTTCACTAAGAAACTTAGCTATTTGGCCGACTTGAAGTTCTAAGTTAGCAAGAGACTGTGAATTATTCTTAAAATTCTGCCTGGTTTCTTCTTGAAAACCATAGTGATTATTTGATAACATCTCATGATTCTTTGCTAACATAGTAAGGGTTTCTTCTAAGGTGGAGATCTTTTTCTCATTCTGAAAATGAAGTTGACCTGAAGAGTTCTTAGCATAACCAAAACCTGGGGGAGGCTGATAATTACTAGACTGTCCTTGATTCTGACCCTTAGACCAAGAAAAATTAGGATGGTTTCTCCAACCACGGTTGTAAGTCTCTGAGTATGGTTCAAACTTTTGACGGTTCTCAAACCTAGCATTGTTATAGACAGCATGGGCTTGCTCTTCACTAACCTGACCTTCCCAAATCGAGTTATTGGGTTCTACTACACCACTAGACACTTGAGAGGCTCTAAACCTATCATCAGGTTCAACAAGAGACCTATGTTTAGGATGATTCAATTCCAAAGCTTCTAACCTTCTAGACAAAGCAACAAACTTAGTATCAGACCAGAAGCTTGTATCTACCACATTGGTGCTACTTCTATTGACCAAGAGTATTTTGGGGGATTCAACACAAGACTCCCACTGTTGGGATTTTTCAGCGATAGCTCCGAAGAAGGTAAAAGCATCATCAACACTTTTACTAGTGAACTCACCAGTGCACATAGACTCAACCATGGCTTTGGTTGAATAGTCTAAACCATCATAAATAATCTCTACGAGTTTCATATTATCAAATCCATGGTGAGGACACTGGGATAGGAGATCATTGAATCTATCTAAAAACCTATAAAGAGACTCTCCCTCTTGTTGCACAGTAGCACTAATTTTCTTCCTAACAGACGAAGTTTTATGCTTAGGGTAGAATTTCATATAGAAAGCAGCAATAAGTTCCTGCCATGTTTCAATAAATTCAGATGGTAGGTTGTTCATCCAGGTCTTGGCTTTATCTCTCAAGGAAAATGGAAACATCTTAAGTTTCAAGACTTCATCAGTAAGGTCTTTTATTCTAATTGTCCCACAAATTTCCTCAAAGTCCCTAATATGAAAATAAGGGTTTTCATCATCTTTCCCTAAGAATATAGGGATCATCTGAAGAATTACTAGGTTTTATCTCGAAATTAACCGTAGTGGCTGGCAATTTAATGCACGAGGCTCGGGTAGACCTAGTTGGGAACATGTAATCTTTCAAAGTTGCCATCGCTGTCACAGCTAAAGTACTAGGGGTATTTTCCTCACGAAGAGACAGACTCTCAAAACTAAAGTTTCCAAAAATAGGGCTCTCAAAAGAAGAGTCTTCGAGCTCCCCGTTTCCACAAGAAGAACTACTAAGTTTTTCACTAATCAATCGACCTAGATTATCTCTTTTCCAAACCCGTTTTCTAATGACCTCAGGCATACACTAGAAAAACAAATAAAAGAATCCTAAAGGAAGGGATGTTCTAAGCAAACACAAAGCAGGCTGACTCCACCAAAGCAAACCTAAAGATTTCTAGCAAACAAAAAGCATGATGGCTCCACTTAGATTGTTTCCATACCAACTTCTATTCTTTCGAAAAGGAACTCGTTACAATCAATCTGAGTTAAAATAAGTTGAAAAGAGACGAGGGAAACTACATGGAGCTTTCATACCCAAGGCCTCACCGGCGTTACAAGGCAGCGTATTCAACTCACAGAAACCATCATGAACTTCAAGGTACGCTCAAAAGAGTAACCAATATTTTTCGAACCCGAGGGGCCGAGGCGATATCGTAATCCCCGTCCTTCTCTGCAAACAGTTTATATTTAAACCACCCTTCCGTAGGGTTTTAAAAAAATAAAGTCCCAAATTCCATAGTCCACAGTCCAAAAATATAGTGCAAAAGAAAAAGATAATCTAAAAAAAATTCTAAAAACTAAAAATAATAATAATAAAAAAATCTCTTTCTCTCTCTTTTTTTTAATTAATTTTTATTCTTCTTTTATTTCGCTCCTTTCGCTTTGCTTTTACTCCAAATCTTTAAGTATTCACCAAAAGCTTTGGCAAATTTTTCTTTCGCTCCAAACTCCAAAATCTGTAAGGAAAAGACAAAAACCCAAAAACGTAAAGAAGAACAAATAAAATGAAAATGAAAAACAAATAAAAACCTAATTTTTTTTTAAAAAACTCTAGCCTAAAGACAAGTCCGCGTCGGCGGCGCCAAAAGTTGATGTGATTTCAAGTTGTTGTAGTAATAATAGGTTCGTTAAGACTTGTGAAAGCAAAAGATTTTAGACTTATAAAACTTGAAAATAGAAAACTTATTTCAAAATTGATTTCGAGATATTAAAAATAACCAATACACTGATTCCACTATCACACATGAATAAGTTATGGTAAATAATCCAAAACTCTAATTATCTTCTAAGTCCATTGTTTCTTAATTCACAAATAACCAGGCATATTCTCAAACATTAATTGTATTACCTAAGCATAGATTATCTAAACAAAGTATAACCTATCAAATTGAATCACAAGTAATTAAGAAAATCATGCAAACAATTTAAAAATCTGCAAAGCAGTGATTGAATGAATTATAAATTATAAATTAGAGAGAATAAAATAGTTACCAATTATTCATGCGTGAATAGCTTCCTCATTGCCTTGGTTGTGGGAGAATTAGCTCATCGTCATGTTGGAAACACACTCAAAATTCAAAAGAGTGTTTACAAAGATGAAATGGAGGAAAACTATTAAAAACCGGGTTTGTAACAGTTATAAGTGTTACAAACCGAACTATTACAGAGAACGATATATGTAAACTGTCACTCATGCTGTAGCATACGACCCTCACCCCTCTGTCGTTGTCACTGTTGATAAACGACTGTCTCTATGGGTCTTTTGTTCTTCGTGTTCTTCACAGCAGCAGAAATGGTGATTTTTGCAACTTGATTTTCTCGACTCTGTGATGCTCTGTAATCTCCCAAACTCTCTGTCACCCCTCTCTGCTACCTCAAGACCCTTTTTATATTCCACAGCGACAAGAATCTTCGCTCATAATTCACATATATCTCCGCAGTAATATCATATATTTTTAACGGGATTATTTCCTGTTATTTCTTTTTTTACGCGTTAACTTGCTTAGGTCAAACTCCAAACACGTAGAATGCAATATACGGACACGCTGGATTGAGTCAAACACACGCCAACTTCATGTAAACACAGGACAGTATAAGAAACTTGATATTCCCGTGCGTTGTTTTCTTCATTCCGACGATGCAACCAATTCTAACTGAAACTGTCGAACATAACATCCCTGTTTGGTCCAAACAGGCCCAAAGAAACCAAACCCAGTGATTGATTCTCTCTCAAACTCCTCGGAATTCGATACAAAGCTTTCCGTTTGCAGATAAACCCGATATTCTGTTTTTTTTCAACTCCATCATTATAGCCAATTCTGGTCGAAACCATTTATCATACAGCGCCTGTTAAGCTTAATCAAGACGTTCCACGAAGTTTCAGCCATTGAGTCCTTCTAAAACACCCTCAACATACGAACCCTAATTCTGCCAGGCAAATAGCTCCTTTTCCCGCCAAAACCAAAATTCAAACAAGGAAGATGGGTGCTAAAGATGAATTTGGGCTACACATAGCCGTGGATGCTGAGAATGAGGGTGCCCCTTATCCAAACTTAGAGTCCGCTTAGCAAATGTCCTCCGGGGGCGCTCCGAGCAACTTTTTGAGCCGAAATTTCCAAAAAATGTTTGTTTCCAAAATACCTAAAAATACATAAAAACACAATATTAATACAAAAATCGAGTTCCAACAATACAGACATTGAGGATAATTCATACACAAAAATGTTTCTATCAGTGAGTAAATGGGAGGATGCGGTAACCGGTAACGCTTGGAATTGATGTTCCATAAAAGAAAGCGTTTCACCATTACTCCCTGTATTTACTAACCGCCTCATCCTTATGACACTTTATTATAACGGGCATAGTGTACGCCGCACGTTGTAAACCGCCAAACCAATACCCAATGAGCATACCCCAGTTTGTGACATGTGTTGATGTCTCGAGTGTGGTCGTGGAAAACATGTAGCACGTTGTTGTTGTCTGGAAAGTTGAGCTTGGGAGACTTGTCGGCTCGGTGGTGACCTTTGACGGTCGAGATTTTGCATCTTAAGAGGAAAGGTAGCCGTTGATTATTGCAACCCTTCGTTTGGTAGCCAGTGGCATGAAAGCATGATCAGTATGGCTTTAATATGGCCTAGTTTAGGCGCGGCCAAAAGTTAGGGCCAAAGGTTGCCATGCGTTAGCTGGTAATCTTGGACGGCTAAGATTTGTACCTTAGATGAAAAAGTGGTCGTTGATTGTTGCAGGCCTTCGTTTTGGTAGCCGCATAGGGAAGGCCGGCATGGTATGGCGCGGAAAGGTGGTTGGCAGTCCATTGGCACATGTGGCATGGTATGCCTTGGCGCAGTTTGGCGTGGCCAAAACTAGGGTTTTGGGCCAAAAGTTACCACGCGTTGTCTAGCGACCTTGGACGGCTAGGATTTTCATCTAGGATTGAAGGGTAGTCGTTGATCGTCACACGCCTTCGTTTTGTTAGCCGCATAGGGAAGGCCTATATGGTATGGCGCGGCAAGGTGGTTGGCATGTCATTGGCACACGTGGCATGGCATGCCTTGGCGCGGTTTGGCGTGGCCAAAACTTGGGTTTTGGGCCAAAAGTTACCATGCGCTGTTTGGAGACCTTAGACGGCTAGGATTTGCATCCAGGATGGAAGGGTGGTCGTTGATCGCCGCACGCCTTCGTTTTGGTAGCCGAATGGGGAAGGCCGAAAAGGTGGTTGGCATGCCATTGGCCCATGTGGCATGACATGCCTTGGCGCGGTTTGGCTTGGCCAAAACTAGGGTTTTGGGACAAAAGTTACCACGCGTTTTCTAGCAACCTTGGACGGCTAGGATTTGCATCTAGGATTGAAGGGTGGCCATTGATCGTCGCACGCCTTCGTTTTGTTAGCCGCATAGGGAAGGCCGGCATGGTATGGCGCGGCAAGGTGGTTGGAATGTCATTGGCACATGTGGCATGGCATTCCTTGGCGCGGTTTGGCGTGGCCAAAACTAGGGTTTTGGGCCAAAAGTTACCATGCGCTTTTTGGAGAGCTTAGACGGCTAGGATTTGCATCCAGGATGGAAGGGTGTCCGTTGATCGTCGCACGCCTTCCTTTTGGTAGCCGAATGCGGAAGGCCGAAAAGGTGGTTGGCATGCCATTGGCACATGTGGCATGGCATGCCTTGGCGCAGTTTGGCGTGGCCAAAACTAGGGTTTTGGGCCAAAGGTTACCATGCGTTGTCTGGCGACCTTGGACGGATAGGATTTAAATCTAGGATTGAATGGTGGTCTTTGATCGCCGCACGCTTTCATTTTGGTAGCCGCATAGGGAAGGACGACATGGTATGGCGGGGCAAGGTGGTTGGCATGCCATTAGCACATGTGGCATGGCATGCCTTGGCACGGTTTGGCGTGACCAAAACTAGGGTTCTGGGCCAAAGGTTACCATGTGTTGTTTGGCGACCTTGGACGGCTAGGATTTGAATCCAGGATGGAAGGGTGGTCGTTGATCGTCGCACGCCTTCGTTTTGGTAGCTGCATGGGGAAGGCCGGAATGATGGGGCCAAGGCCAATGGCGCGGATGGCTTGGCATAGTGGGGCCAATGGTTTGGAATGGAAGGCTTGGCATGGTGGGGCCAAGGCAAGGTGTGGTTGGCTTGGCATGGTGGGGCCAAGGGTTTGGCATGCCATTGGCGCATGGTGCGGCTAGCATGGTTGGGGTCAAGGAAAGGGGCGGTTGGCTTGGCATGGTGGGGCCAAGGGTTTGGCATGCCATTGGCGCATGGCGCGGCTAGCATGGTTGGCATGCCTTGGCGTGGTAGACGTGGCTGGCATGGTTTTCCATTGGCACAGTGATGCGGGTGGCATGGTTGGCATGCCTTGGTGTGTAGATGTGGCTGGCATGGTTTGCCATTGGCACAGTGGTGCAGCTGGCATGGTTGGCATGCCTTTGCACGGAGATGTGGCTGGCATGGTTTTCCATTGACACAGTGGTGCAGATGACATGGTTTCTATGCCTTGGCGCGGAGATGTGGCCAGCATGGTTTGCATCCAGGATGGAAGGGTGGTCGTTGATCGCCGCACGCCTTCGTTTTGGTAGCCGAATGGGGAAGGCCGAAAAGGTGGTTGGCATGCCATTGGCCCATGTGGCATGACATGCCTTGGCGCGGTTTGGCTTGGCCAAAACTAGGGTTTTGGGACAAAAGTTACCACGCGTTTTCTAGCAACCTTGGACGGCTAGGATTTGCATCTAGGATTGAAGGGTGGCCATTGATCGTCGCACGCCTTCGTTTTGTTAGCCGCATAGGGAAGGCCGGCATGGTATGGCGCGGCAAGGTGGTTGGAATGTCATTGGCACATGTGGCATGGCATTCCTTGGCGCGGTTTGGCGTGGCCAAAACTAGGGTTTTGGGCCAAAAGTTACCATGCGCTTTTTGGAGAGCTTAGACGGCTAGGATTTGCATCCAGGATGGAAGGGTGTCCGTTGATCGTCGCACGCCTTCCTTTTGGTAGCCGAATGCGGAAGGCCGAAAAGGTGGTTGGCATGCCATTGGCACATGTGGCATGGCATGCCTTGGCGCAGTTTGGCGTGGCCAAAACTAGGGTTTTGGGCCAAAGGTTACCATGCGTTGTCTGGTGACCTTGGACGGCTAGGATTTGCATCTAGTATTGAAGGGTGGTCGTTGATCGTCGCACGCCTTCGTTTTGGTAACCGCATAGGGAAGGCCGGCATGGTATGGCGCGGAAAGGCGGTTGGCATGCCATTGGCACATGTGGCATGGCATGCCTTGGCGCGGTTTGGCGTGGTCAAAACTAGGATTTTGGGCCAAAGATTACCATGCGTTTTTTGGCGACCTTGGACGGCTAGGATTTGCATCCACGATGGATGTGTGGCCATTGATCGTCGCACGCCTTCGTTTTGGTAGCCGCATGGAAAGGACGGCATGGTGGGGCCAAGGCCAATGGCGGGGATGGCTTAGCATAGTGGGGCCAAGGGTTTCTTACAGTAGGCTTGGCATGGCGGGGCCAAGGAAAGGTGTGGTTGGCTTGGCATGGTGGGGCCAAGTGTTTGGAATGTCATTGGCGCATGGTGCGACTAGCATGGTTGGGGCCAAGGCAAGGTGCGGTTGGCTTGGCATGTTGGGGCCAAGGGTTTGGCATGCCATAGGCGCATGGTGCGGCTAGCATGGTTGGAATGCCTTGGCGCGGTAGACGTGGCTGGCATGGTTTTCTATTGGCACAGTGATGCGGCTGGCATGGTTGGTATGCCTTGGCGCGGAGATGTGTTTGGCATCGTTGGCATGCCTTGGCGCGGAGATGTGGCTGGCATGGTTTTCCATTGGCACAGTGGTGCGGCAGGCATGGTTGGCATTCCTTTGCGCGGATATGTGGCTGGCATGGTTTTCCATTGGCATAGTGGTGCGGCTGGCATGGTTGGCATGCCTTGGCGCAGAGATGTGGCTGGCATGGTTGGCATGCCTTGGCGCGGAGATGTGGCTGGCAAGGTTTGCTATTGGCACAGTGGTGCGGCTAACATGGTTGGCATGCCTTGGCGCGGAGATGTGACCGGCATGGATTGCCATTGGCACAGTGGTGCAGCTGGCATAGTTGGCATGCCTTGGCGTGGTAGCATGAGAATTAGGGTTTGGCATAGATGATGTCGGTCAATGTTAAGGGTTCTGCCGTGGAACATGACACATAAAAAAGGTACCCTGGTAATTCTTACGTATGCATGATGATCGATTCAATAAATGTGCTAATGGTCATAGTGACGTCATGCCAGTTGTACGGTTTTACGATTTTAACCCCCTGCTAAAAACCACCATCAACATTAAGTCCCCTGCTTAGATCGGAACAGGAGCATTGTTGCGAGGTAAGCATAAGATGGTGACGGGCAAGGACAAAAATCGAAACGACAAGTCGTGGAAAGATAGTCAGGAAGGTCCGACTAACCTTTTCGAGAGGTAAGGAAAGTCCATGATCTTCGTGTTTGCGGCCTTGCATAAATTGTACTGGTGGTGCAGACCGTGGAATGGTGAGATGAAAATCGTCGGCTTAGTCTGGACATGCATCACCTTGGCTGGGTTAGGGAACGCGGAGACGCTGGATTAGCGAGTTGTCGGTGTTGATGCGTCTTGAGAGGAGCTGCTGGCGTTGGTCGGCTTGGAATGGGAGACGCAGGCATTGGTCGGCTTGGAATGGGAGCCGCAGGCGTTGATCGGCTTGTAATGGGAGACAAAGGCGTTGGTCGGCTTGGAATGGGATACGCAGGCATTGGTCGGCTTGGAATGGGATCCGCAGGCGTTGGTCGGCTTGGAATGGCAGCCGCAGGCGTTGGTCAGCTTGGAATGGGAGCCGTCAGCATTGGTCGTCTTGAAATAGAGCTTCTTGCGTTGCTAGGCTTGGAGTGGAGATAGATTGATTTCCTTGGAAGGATGACGAATGACTTCAGTTCCGTGGAAGGATGACGACCGGCTTCAGTTTCATGCGATGATGGCAACTTTGTCTGAATTAGGGTTTGGCATGTCGAAACCCTAATTAGCGCCCTTTACTAGAATCTCTGTAGAATTCTTGTACGAACTCGGATTTTGACGGTCCTCCCCTCCATTCTGAACAGAAAAGAATTTCCTATATTCCCTCGCGGGAATATTTAGGTTTTGATCTCGTTCGGGAGGTGAAAACAGCTCGACAGTAAAATTCAGGAAGAATTGCGGGCCCGTGGAATGATGAAAGCTTGATTTAGTTCCTTGGGAAGATGATGACTTGCTTTGGGAAGATAACAACTTGCTTCAGTTCCCTGGGAAGGTGACGACTGGCTTCGGGATGATAACAACTTTCTTCAGTTCCCTGGGAAGGTGACGACAAGCTTCGGGAAGGTAACAACTTGCTTCAGTTCCCTGGGAAGGTGGCGACTGGCTTCAGGAAGATAACAACTTTCTTCAGTTCTCTGGGAAGGTGACGACTGGCTTCGGGAAGGTAACAATTTGCTTCAGATTTTAGCATGTTGCAACCCTAATTAGCGCCCCTTACTAGAATCGTTGTAGAATTCTCGTACGGACTAGTATTTTGGCGGTCCGCCCCTCCATTCTGAACGGAAAAGAATTTCCTATCTCCTCACGAGGGAATATTTAGGTTTTGAGCTCGTTCGGAGGCGAAAACAGCTCGACAGTAAAATTCTGGAAGAACTCAGGAGGGATGTTGCGGGCCCGAGGTGGCATAGTCGCGCCCAGTCATCCGTTTCATGGAGCAAGAAGGAATCTTTATTTTGTTCAAACTCTAGAAACTCCGTCCGCATGAAAAGAGATATTGACCTTCTTCTGTTGTCTGTTGCTCGTCCGGATCCGTGCTTTCGTCTGCAGTGTCTCTCCAGTGGATTCCAAAATTTATCAAACTCCATTGCATTCTTGGGACGGATGGATGTGGTTGCGTTTTCGGTCCATCCTTGATTTTAGGTTGTTCAGTGCCTGGAACCTCTAATCGCGATGACAATATATTGTGGATGCTTGCATTGGTCGAAATCTTTCGGAGACACTGGATGAAATAGATGAGTTGGGAGACGTTTCGTTGGCGATGTGCTACTATCAAGTCTTCAAGGACTTGGTTCCAAGTGGCATCTTTCGAACCATATTCCGAATATTGGACTATCGTGTGGAATGGGATGTGGTGAGCAGTCCCCAGTTATGCTTCTGTTAGATCCGATGGCTTGGCGGAATATGTGAATGTATCTTTGTGGCATGCATTTGGAGTCTTCGGTTCACATGTACGGCTTCATGTTGAGAAATTCCTGCGGCTCGTAAAACTTCGACAGTGATGATGTTGAAATCAGAAATAACCTGGTTGATGGGAGTGAAAGCGTCCCATATTGGTAGTCCTCATGTGTAGCCTACTTTCATTGTATCGCTTTGAATCCACGTCAACGGAATTTGATATAAGCTTATCGTACTCTTCTAGATGTGACGCTAGGGTGTTCAGAATATCATATGATGAAATATCCTGGATAGTGAAGTGGTAGGAATGAGAGAGTTATGTTGTTTATCATGTCTCTCTCTGTTTTCTCAAGAAAATGTTTCAACCGCGTCTCTGGAGTTATCTCATGAGTCTTTGATGGTCGTCGGGATGGATTGCGATGAGAAGTACCCAGTCGAATTTTTCTTCAGTTTCTGAAGTTGTTTTCCTCTGAGAAGGCTTGGGATCCTCCGCGTCCTTGTAAAGTGTTGAAGGCGTCTTATGGACAGTAGGTGATGAGTTTCTTGTGCTGCACCCTTGAAGAGTAGATGACCTTGTTGTGGCTATGACCTTTTGGTTGAGCGTGTCTTCTGAGCTTTGACAGTGAAGGGATTTCTTGTATATCCTCAGTCCCCAAGTATAGTTTACATGTTTCAATCTTGTATAGTCAGTGGGTTGACCATGATAAAGACATCACCATCGTGCGTTCGTATTGGTGATTTTGTTACTTATTCCACGTGGAACTTAAAATATGGAGGAGTACAGGTTACTTTTGTAGTGATTACTGCTATGGTGATGCTCTGGATGGTATCAACAAATGAGCGGCAAAAGTTCTTGGTAGCAGATGTAATCATAAGATACTACATTGTCGTGGTAACAAAGTAGGTTGGCTGGAATTGTATGGGCATCCATGGAAGTAAAAGGATTGGCTGGATGCGTAAGCGAGCAAACTGTCCACGATCACGAGTTTTGGCGAGATGGATCAAAATTTGCTCCCCATGTCAGGGATCATGATCACAGCCAACCAACCTTCTTAGTCATGACCGCCTTTTGACATGGGGAGCAACTTTTGTAACCGTGAACATTGTGTGTCGGTAGATGACGCTCCATGAAACATAACATGGATATCAGTTTTATCATTCCCGTGAAAACTTGAAATAGTAAACCATGTATTTTTTCTAGGCAAGACTTACTCGGTTTTTTTTTGGATCTGCTAACGAAAAATTAGTCAGGTGCAAGTTCGAGTTTTGTGAGAAGCACCGCAATCGTGGAAAGTTACAGTCGTCCCTGAGTCACTTGATAATCAAGTCGTCAATCCCTGGGCGGATCGTTTTCTTTTAACCTCTGGGAAGTCCCCAGTCGCCCCTTGCCATGTCATGACTGGTAATCGGGTCGTCTGGTAACTGAGTCGTCGATCCCTGAGTGGATCGTATCGGGCCGTCCCGTAACTGAGTCGTCGATCCCTGAGAGAATCGTTTGCCTCTACCGTCCTGACGTTGGGTCGAAGTATGAGATCGAGGATTGAAAATTGACATTGTAACCGAAAGACCAATCTCCCACTGTGGTTGCCAATTGTTTGAGGGTGAAAACAGTTTCTGTTGGTTTCGGTAATTTCGTGTGATGTGGGTGAGAAACAAATCTAAACCCTAAAAAATGTACTGCAGGAGAGTACTTTATATTCGAAAGATCAATCTGTACAAGTCTGGCCTAAACCAAGAAATGGTCGTTCAAGACTTGCTTCGATCACAAAGTGGAGGAGAAGGGTTGGTTTGGGGGAGGGAAGCGAAGAGAGTATTGAGACCAGAAAAATTGATTCTGGAAGAGTAGTTATTTTGTGACTTGTATCAGAAAGTGGGAAGCTAACAGATGGGAAAGCTAGCAAACGTTTTATGAATGTTGTATGCCCCTGACCAGAACTTGTCGTTCGGTGGAAATAGGTAATGCATATTTATACAAGTCGAAGTGAAACGTACTCTGGTCTCATTAAGAAATGAAAAACGGGTGAGTAAATGGGAGGAGGTGGTAACCGGTAACGCTTGGAATTGATGTTCCATAAAAGAAAGCGTTTCACCATTACTCCCTGTATTTACTAACCGCATCATCCCTATGACACTTTCTTATAACGGGCGTAGTGTACGCCGCATGTTGTAAACCGCCAAACCAATACCCAATGAGCATCCCTCAGTTTATGACATGCGTTGATGTCTCGAGTGTTTTCGTGGAAAACATGTAGCACGTTGTTGTTGTTGTCTGGCAAGTTGAGCTTGGGAGACTTGTCGGATTGGTGGTGACCTTCGACGGTCGAGATTTTGCATCTTAAGAGGAAAGGTAGTTGTTGATTATTGCAACCCTTCGTTTGGTAGCCAGTGGCATGAAATCATGATCAGTATGGCTTTAAATATGGCCTAGTTTAGGCGCGGCCAATAGTTAGGGCCAAAGGTTGCCATGCGTTAGCTGGTAACCTTGGATGGCTAAGATCTGCACCTTAGATGAAAAAGTCGTCGTTGATTGTTGCAGGCCTTCGTTTTGGTAGCCGCATAGGGAGGTCGGCATGGTATGGCGCGGAAAGGTGGTTGGCATTCCATTGGCACATGTGGCATGGCATGCCTTAGCGCGGTTTGGCGTGGCCAAAATTAGGGTTTGGGGCCAAAGGTTACCATGCGTTGTCTGGCGACCTTGGACGGCTAGGATTTGCATCTAGGATTGAAGGGTGGTCGTTCATCGACGCACGCCTTCGTTTTGGTAGCCGTATAGGGAAGGCCGGCATGGTATGGCGCGGCAAGGTGGTTGGCATGCCATTGGCACATGTGGCATGGCATGCCTTGGCGCGGTTTGTCGTGGCCAAAACTAGGGTTTTAGGCAAAAGGTTACCATGCTTTGTCTGGCGAACTTGGACGGATAGGATTTGCATCTAGGATTGACGGGTGGTCGTTGATCGTCACACGCCTTCGTTTTGGTTGCCGCATGGGGAAGGCCGGCAAGGTGGTTGGAATGCCATTGGCACATGTGGCATGGCATGCCTTGGCGCGGTTTGGCGTGGCCAAAACAAGGGTTTTGGGCCAAAGGTTACCATGCGTTGTCTGGCGACCTTGGACGGATAGGATTTAAATCTAGGATTGAATGGTGGTCTTTGATCGCCGCACGCTTTCATTTTGGTAGCCGCATAGGGAAGGACGACATGGTATGGCGGGGCAAGGTGGTTGGCATGCCATTAGCACATGTGGCATGGCATGCCTTGGCACGGTTTGGCGTGACCAAAACTAGGGTTCTGGGCCAAAGGTTACCATGTGTTGTTTGGCGACCTTGGACGGCTAGGATTTGAATCCAGGATGGAAGGGTGGTCGTTGATCGTCGCACGCCTTCGTTTTGGTAGCTGCATGGGGAAGGCCGGAATGATGGGGCCAAGGCCAATGGCGCGGATGGCTTGGCATAGTGGGGCCAATGGTTTGGAATGGAAGGCTTGGCATGGTGGGGCCAAGGCAAGGTGTGGTTGGCTTGGCATGGTGGGGCCAAGGGTTTGGCATGCCATTGGCGCATGGTGCGGCTAGCATGGTTGGGGTCAAGGAAAGGGGCGGTTGGCTTGGCATGGTGGGGCCAAGGGTTTGGCATGCCATTGGCGCATGGCGCGGCTAGCATGGTTGGCATGCCTTGGCGTGGTAGACGTGGCTGGCATGGTTTTCCATTGGCACAGTGATGCGGGTGGCATGGTTGGCATGCCTTGGTGTGTAGATGTGGCTGGCATGGTTTGCCATTGGCACAGTGGTGCAGCTGGCATGGTTGGCATGCCTTTGCACGGAGATGTGGCTGGCATGGTTTTCCATTGACACAGTGGTGCAGATGACATGGTTTCTATGCCTTGGCGCGGAGATGTGGCCAGCATGGTTTGCCATTGGCACAGTGGTGGGTCTGGCATGGTTGACATGCCATGGCGCGGTAGCATGAGAATTAGGGTTTGGCATAGATGATGTCGGTAAATGTTAAGGGTTATGTCGTGGAACATGACACATAAAAAAAAGGTAACCTGGTAATTCTTACGTAGGCATGCTGATCGATTCAATAAATGTGCTAATGGTCATAGTGACATCATGTCAGTTGTACGGTTTTACGATTTTAACCCTAAGCTAAAAACCACCATCAATAGCAGTATATCAGAGCTTACTTGTCGAAATTAAGCCTAGGAAAACTAGGTAATTAATCCGCCATGGATTAGTAGATGCAAAATCTTGCCCAGAATCAGAAAACAAGGAGCCGCAGGATAGGAGCACCAACAAAGAGAGTCGTGGCCATGTCTTAGGCCAACCGGTGCCATTTACCATGGGCCACGCCCCATCCTAAACCGGCCATATTTCCCTATACCAATCAGGTCGCCTTAAACTCGCCACATACACATAAGTTGTGGTTGTGCCATACTTGCTGGCCCTATTTCCCATCAACCAATCAGGTCGCACTAAACCTGACACGCGCACCAAAAGGGTGGCCACGCCCATGCTTAGCCGGCTCCCTGCTTTCATGGACCAATCAGGTTGCTCCAAACCTGCCACAACTTTAAAAAGGGTGGAAATTGTGTCAAAAGGTCACCCTACCAAGTTGGCTTCCCAAAACCATGCCAATATGCTAACGGCATGTCAAACATGCCAAAAACAAACATGTCAGGCGCACATGACAAACGGCACGCCAAATATGCCAAACGCGCATGCCAGGCGCACATGCCAAACGGCATGCCAAACATGCCAAAAAGCGTGCCAAACAGGCATGCCAAGTGCACATGCCAAACGTGCCACCTCCCGCTTACTACATGCCATATACGCTAATTAGGGTTTCAAAGGCAAAGTTTTCACGCCAACCGAGCCAAACAATGTTCCACAGAACATGAGGATCAGTGTGTCCATTAAAACTGATGTTTCCACACCACGTTTTAATCTAACACCAACGTGCCAAAAATCCAGCGGCCATGGCTACGCCAGGCGCCACTTGCACCATAGTGCCGCTGGCATGCACAAACTATGCCAGCCATGCTTCAACGCCACTAGCATGCACTAAAGGCGCCACTGTGCCATTGTCAAGCGCCAACGGAAGGTATCCACAATCAACGGCTACCCTTCCCCATGATATGCAATCTCAGCCATCCAAGTTTGCCACCAAACTAAAAGACTTGTGGCAACTTTTAGGCGGCCATCCGCCTAAATCCCGTGGCCATGGCTACGCCAGGCGCCACTTACACCATCATGTTGTGGACATGCACAAACTATGCCAGCCATGCCGCAATGCAATTGGCATGCACTAAAGGCGCCACTGTGCCATTATCAGGCGCCAACAGAAGGTAGCCATATGATAGACATATTATTGTGTCTGAATTTTCCTCAGTGTCTCTATTGATAGTGCTTCATTTTGTACTTATTATGGTGTTTTTATGTTTGTGTAGGTGTTTTTGGAGAAATACACTTGTGTGGAAAAAGTTGCTCAAAAAGTGTTGTTTGGACCCCCTGAGGTTATATGCTATACGGACCCCAGATTTGGCTAAGGGGAACCCAAGGTTATGCGTAGACCAAATTCATCCTTAGCACCCATCTTCTTCTTTTGAATTTCATTTTGGCGGGAAAATGAAAAAACATAATTGTGTAATTTTCGATCGAAGTTTGAAGGAGTTCTGGGTAGATTAAAGGGCTGAACTTTGTTGGGTAGTTGTGATATGTCCCAATGAAACTATCATGAGTGATTTAATCGGCTAAATTTGGCTAGATAACTCGCGAGAACAAAACAGGGGAGTTTATTCTCGGAAGAGGTTATCACGGGATTTGCGCGAGCAGTAGAGGAGTTTGCAAGTGTTTGGAAGGCCCTAACAACTATTTGGAGTGTGAAGGAGTTAAATATGGCAATTTGGAAGTTTAAGAACCCGTGTAGAGATCAAAAATATGAATTATTTCCTAAACTGGCCGTGAAGAATAATGGAGAATTATATGAAGTTATTACGTGATATTTTGATGTTGCTGGGTTATAAATAGGTGTTGGGATATCATAGAAGGATTGTGAAGAGTTTGGGAGAGTTTTGGAGAAGACAAAGGCGATAATCAGAACCACCAGGGATACTTTTCTGCTGCTCATCCGAAGAAAGCGAAGAACATACCATCCAAGACATTCGTTTTTCAACAGTGGAAACGACACACAGGCGTGGGTCGAGAGCTACAGAATCAGCGACAGTACTGTTCTATCGTTCTTTTCAGTTTGTAAAACATATAACTATTACAAACCCGGTTTTATCATTGTTTCTCCCATTTCATCATTTATACGCCACCTTTGAGCAATAAAAAAATGATTTTGAGCGTGTTTTCCTAATGGTGAGCTGAACCCAATCCTTGGGGAGACGGAGGAAGCCATTCTTTCAAGAATTATGTGGTAATATTTATTTTATAAATTTATGCAATATTTTTATATGATTAATTGCATTGAAAAATAAATAAATTAAATGATTCTTATTAATCAAATGTGTTTTCTCTTGATGATGCATGCTTAGTTTTAGAATCTTGATGTGTTATACTTGCGACTAACATTTGATATTTTGGGAATCTGATTTTGGCAATACTTTAGAATCGAAAAAATTGTTTAAATTGCATGATATAAATTAATTTAGAACCACATAAGTATTGATGAATGGTGAAATCCTAGCTCCAACCTCTCCATAATTTTCACAACATATCCACATTTATTTGCTTTATTTTCTTTGTTTTAAAATTAAGTCTAAAATCTATTGCTTTCACAAGTCTCAACGAACCTACTACTACAAAACAACTTGAAATCACATCAATTTTTGGCGCCGCCGACGCGGACTTGTCTTTAGGCTAGAGTTTTTAGATTTTTTTATTTAGTTTTTTATTTGTTTTTCATTTTTATTTTATTTGTTCTTCTTTATGTTTTTGGGTTTTTGTCTTTTCCTTACAGATTTTGGAGTTTGGAGCGAAAGAAAAATTTGCCAAAGTTTTTGGTGAATACTTAAAGATTTGGAGTAAAAGCAAAGCGAAAGGAGCGAAAGAAAAGAAGAATAAAAATTAATTAAAAAAAAAAGAGAGAGAGAGAGAATTTTTTTTTAGATTATCTTTTTCTTTTGCACTTTATTTTTGGACTTTGGATTGTGAACTTTGGGACCTTATTTTTTTTAAAACCCTACGGAAGGGTAGTTTAAATATCAATTGTTTGCAGAGAAGGATGGCGATTACGATATCGCCTCGGCCCCTCGGGTTCGTACATGACATAGGAGTCGTGGCCCGATTCGACTACAACGGTTCATCCCCCGTCTGGTACGGGAGGTAAGTTTGTCGAAACACTCGCGAATCCCCTGTCAGCGAGTTACTGTATTCCTTTGTTTGCATATATGCTGATGATTTGAAAACGGCTGCTTTAATTTCCTAGTAAAGGGCAAGGACTGGCCATACAAGATAAGGTTTCGGATTTCATCATCGTTCCCTTCTTGCCCGCCTTAGGAAAACGAAACCAAAGGAGAACCTAAGCCTAAAATTTGACTAGAACGAGACCTATAGGGTAACGATCTTAATAGGAAAGTCATTCTAAAAATATTGGTTACTCTTGTAAGCATGCTTCAAAGTTCATGATGGTTTCTGTGAGTTGAATACGCCGCCTTGTAACGCCGGTGAGGCCTTGGGTATCAAATCTCCACCGAGCTTCCCTCGTCTCGATTCAACTTACTTAAACTCGGATTGATTCCAGAGGGGTTTGCTTAAATTATAACGAATTCCCTTTCGAAGGATTATAAGCTGGTCTAGAAACAATCTAAGTGGAGCCATCATGCTTTTTGTTTGCTAAAAATCAGTAGGTTTGTTGTGGTGGAGTCATCCTTGTTTGTGTTTGCATATAACTTCCCTTCCTTTTAGGTTTTCTTTCTTTTTCTTTTGTTTTTCTAGTGTATGCCCAAGGTTATTAAAGAGCGGGCTTGGAAAAGAGATAATCTAGGTCGATTGATCAGTGAAAAAACTAGTAGTTCTTCTTGTAGAAGCGGGGAGCTCGAAGACTCTTCTTTTGAGAGCCCTGTTTTTGGAAACTTCAGTTTTGAGAATCTGTCTCTTCGTGAGGAAAATACCCCTAGTACTTCAGTTGTGCCAGCAATGGCAACTTTGAAAGATTACATGTTCCCAACTAGGTACACCCGAGCTTCGTGCATTAAATTGCCAGCCACTACGGCTAATTTCGAAATAAAACCTAGTATTCTTCAGATGATCCCTATATTCTTAGGGAAAGATGATGAGAACCCTTATTTTCATATTAGGGACTTTGAGGAAATTTTTGGGACAATTAGAATAAAAGACCTTACTGATAAAGTCTTGAAACTTAAGATGTTTCCCTTTTCCTTAAGAGATAAAGCCAAGACCTGGCTGAACAACCTACCATCTGAATCCATTGAAACATGGCAGGAACTTATTGCTGCTTTCTATATGAAATTCTACCCTAAGCATAAAACTGCGTCTGTTAGGCAGAAAATTAGTGCTAGTGTGCAACAAGAGGGAGAGTCTCTTTATAGATTTTTAGAGAGATTCAATGATCTCCTATCCCAGTGTCCTCACCATGGATTTGATAAGATGAAACTTGTAGAGATTATTTATGATGGTTTAGACTATTCAACCAAAGCCATGGTTGAGTCTATATGCGCTGGTGAGTTCACTAGTAAAAGTGTTGATGATGCTTTTACCTTCTTAGGAGTTGTCGCTGAAGAATCCCAATAGCGGGAGTCTTGTGTTGAACCCCCCAAAAGACTCTTGGTCAATATAAGTAGCACCAATATGGTAGATACAAGCTTCAGGTATGATGCTAAGTTTGTTGCTTTGTTTAGAAGGTTAGAAGCTTTGGAGTTGAATCATCCTAAACATAGGTCTCTTGTTGAACCTGATGATAGGTTTAGAGCTTCTCAAGTGTCTAGTTGTGGAGTAGAACCCAATAACTCGTTTTGGGAAGGTTAGGTTAGTGAAGAGCAATCCCATGTTGTCTATAACAATACTAGGTTTGAGAACCGTCAAAAGTTTGACCCATACTCAGAGACTTACAACCCTGGTTGGAGAAACTATCCTAATTTTTCTTGGTCTAAGGGTCAGAATCAAGGACAGTCTAGTAATTCTCAGCCTCCCCCAGGTTTTGGTTATGCTAAGAACTCTTCAGGTCAACCCCAGTTTCAGAATGAGAAAAATGTCTCCACCTTAGAAGAAACCCTTACTATGTTAGCAAAGAACCATGAGATGTTATCAAAGAACCGCTATGGTTTTCAAGAAGAAACCAGGCAGAATTTTAAGAATAATTCCCAGTCTCTTGCTAACTTATAACTTCAAGTCGGCCAAATAGCTAAGTTTCTTAGTGAAAGAGAAGATGGAAGGTTCCCTAGTCAAACTGATCCTAACCCTAAAGGAGAGAAATCTTACAATCATGTGAATTTTATTACAACCCTTAGGAGTGGAAAGAAAGTTGACAATAAGGTTGCCATGCCTAATAGTGAACATGTTGTAGTTCACCCTTCTGAGCCAGAAAATGAGGAGACTGATAGAGTCTCCAAAGAGACCAATGAGGGTCTTGCTGATCCCGGCTTTGTTCCCAGAGCCCCGTTCCCCCAGCTGCTAGTTCCAACTAAGAGGGAGTCCAACTTCATGATATATTAGAGGTTTTTGAGCAGGTTACTATCAACCTACCATTGTTAGATGCGATTAAGCAGATTCCCGCTTATGCCAAGTTTCTTAAGGATATGTGTACGCGAAAGCAAAAACTTAGTGTCCAGAAGAAAGCTTTCCTATCTAGTCATGTGAGTTGTATTATCCAGAATACCACTACTCCTAAGTATAAAGACCCAGGGTACCCTACTATTTCTTGCACAATAGGTAAATACCGTGTTGAGAAAGCTTTGCTCGACTTAAGAGCCAGTGTGAACTTACTGCCATACCATGTGTACCTTAAGCTAGGACTTGGTGAGATGAAACCTACCTATATGACACTTCAGTTAGCTGATAGGTCCGTTAAAATTTCTCGTGGTATGGTTGAGTACGTTCTTATTGAGGTCGACAAGTTTATTTATCCAGTGGATTTTATTATCCTAGATACCCAACTTGTCCCTAACCCAGATAACCAAATACCAGTGATTTTAGGTCGCCCGTGTTTAGCTACATCCAATGCGATCATTAACTATCGAAATGGTATTATGAAGTTTTCTTTTGGTAGTATGACTATTGAGCTGAACATTTTTAATATTAGTAAGCTACCCTCTGAAATAGATAACTCGAGCATAGAAGAGGTGAACATGATAGGAACATTAGTCGAGGATTCATTACCAAACACTTTGTTCGAAGATCCATTAGATAAATGCATATCCCACTTTCGGATTGATTTTGATGATGATGATGTGATTAATGAGGTGAATGCTTTGTTAGATTCAACCCCTTTGATAGACACTAGTAATGCCTGGAAACCTAAGTTCGAACCTCTACCCGTTTGGAAGTCTACCCTAGTTCCTTCGTTATAAAAGCCTCCTAAGTTGGACCTTAAACCATTACCATATACCCTGAAGTATGTGTTTTTAGGCCCATCTGAAAATTTACCTGTGATTATAGCATCCGACTTGGATAGTATTTTTAAGCCCATCTGAAATTTTTCAGTGTTTGGTTCGTCTTTCGGTGAGTGCTTGCATCATTTGTCATTAGTTTTGAATAGGTGTAAGGAAAAGAATTTAGTGCTTAATTGGGAGAAATGTCACTTCATGGTTCGTTCAGGAATTGTTCTAGGGCATATCGTATCTTCGAAGGGTATAGAGGTAGATAGAGCCAAAGTTGACCTTATTAAAACTTTACAGGTCCCAAAAACCGTAAGAGATATTAGGTCATTCTTAGGGCATGCAAGTTTTTATCGTCGATTCATTAAGGATTTTATCTTGATTTCTAGACCTCTTTGCAATTTGCTTGCAAAAGACGTTAAGTTTGTCTTTGATGATGCTTGTTTAGAGGCTTTTGAGAAGCTTAAGAATTTACTCACTACCGCCCCCATAGTCCAGGCACCCAACTGGAACCTACCCTTTGAGATCATGTGTGATGCTTCAGATTATGCTATTGGTGTTGTGCTAGGTGAGCGAGAAAATAAGTTACTTCATGTGATTTACTATGCTAGCAAAACTATGAATGATGCCCAGTTGAACTATACCACTACGGAGAAGGAATTATTAGCTATTGTGTTTGCCTTAGACAAGTTTAGATCCTACCTCTTAGGTTCTAAGGTCATAATCTTTACTGATCATGTTGCTTTGAAGTATCTTCTTTCCAAGAAGTATACTAAACCTATATTTATTAGATGGATCCTATTGTCTAGGCTTGTTGTGGATACCCTTAATGATTCACCTCCTGTTAGGGATAGTTTTCCTGATGAACAATTGTTCTTTGTTACTCAAGCACCTTGGTATGCGAATATAGTGAATTATCTTGTTACTGGTCGAATGCCCAAACATTGGGGTAAACAAGATCGTTCTAGGTTTTTAGCTGAGGTGAAGCATTTCTTTTGGGATGATCCTTATTTGTTTAAGTATTGTCCAGACCAGATTATTAGGAGATGTATACCTGAGAGTGACCAGTCCAGTATTATTTCCTTTTGTCATGATCATGCTTGTGGGGGTCACTTTAGTGCTAAGAAGACTGCTGCTAAGATATTGCAGTGTGGATTCTATTAGCCTTCGTTGTTTAAAGACTCCCATAGTCACTGTGTTACTTGTGAGCGTTGCCAGAAGTTAGGGACCATTTCCCGTAGGAACATGATGCCCTTGAATCTTATTTTAGTTGTTGAGGTCTTTGATGTGTGGGGTATTTAATTTATGGGCCCGTTTCCTAATTCTTTTGGTAACCTTTACATCCTTGTCGTTGTAGACTATTTATCTAAGTGGATTGAGGCGGTTGCATGTAAAACCAATGACCATAGGTTTGTGACTGAGTTCTTGAAAAATAATATACTTACACGTTTTGATACACCGCGAGCTATAATTAGTGATGGAGGGTCGCACTTTTATAATGAAACTTTAGGCTTTTGATGAAGAAATATGGTATTGCACATAAGGTAGCTACCCCGTATCATCCACAGACTAGTGGTCAAGTAGAGGTTTCCAATAGGGACATAAAACGTATATTAGAGAAAACAGTTAATCCTAATCGGAAAAACTGGTCGTCTAGGCTTACTGATACCTTATGGGCTTACCGTACTGCGTTTAAGACCCCCATTGGAATGTCGCCTTACGGCTTGTGTATGGCAAGGCATGTCACTTACCTGTTGATTTAGAACATAGATCATATTGGGATGTTAAGCGGCTAAAGTTTTCACTAGACAAGGCAGGAGTCCATAGGAAACTCCATCTCAATAAGTTGGAAGAGATTCGTAGAGATGCATACGTAGTGCTAAGGAGTATAAGAACAAACTGAAACTTGTGCATGATAAGAATATTTTAAGAAAGTCATTTTCTCCAGGTCAAAAAGTTCTTCTGTATGATACACGCTTGCATCTTTTCCCTGGGAAGTTACGCTCTCGGTGGACGGGTCCTTTTATTGTTCGCACTGTCTTTCCTCATGAAGCTGTTGAGATCGAGACACCGGATGGTAGTAGTTCTTCGAAGGTTAACGGTCAGAGATTGAAATCCTTTTTAGAGCCCTTTCCTACAGGTGATGTTGAGGAGGTCCCTCTAGAGGACCCTGTTTACCCTTGATTGACCGTCTAGGCGATTGTATGTTATATATTAATTTTTGATTTCTTTCTTCACCCAGGTACTATCTTTCTGAGTTCTCTCTTTACTGATTCCTCATGTTACCTTACTTTTTGGTATTGCTCTTTCAGTAGAAACATTGAGGACAATGTTAGATTTAAGTTTGGGGGTGTGGAAGAAACTTTTTGTTAGATTTTAGTTGCAATAAATAAACTCCAGATCCTAGAAATTTATGCTTATTAAGGTTGGCACTAACCAATCTAAGTGGATGGGAACGTCTTGGTTATAGGAGTTGAGGAACCAATATGATTAGATGGGAACATCTAAAGAGTCTATTCATAAAAGCACAGAGCTCAGGTATTAGAATTAAAAAAAAACATGGTAGTTTCGCCATATCTCGTTGAATCCTAATCCTTCTGTTTTTATTTTTTAAGTGACTTGGTGGGGCACATGATTTAAGTTGTTACCTTTGCTAGGGTGAATTAGGGTGATTGAGATACCAAAAAAAAAAAAAAAAAAAAGTTTGAGACGAGACCATCAGACCAACTGGAATAAATTCAATAAAGTCGACCATTGGTGCCCTTGTATATGCCAGTTGTGTTGACCTAGAGTTAGGTTTATCGACCACTGGTTCCCTTGTATTTTCCAGTTGTGTTGATATTAGTCAGACCGGTATCTCAGTCCATGAAGATAGGTTCATCTTGGCAGAGGCCTTCAGACAGATATGGAAAACACCGTTCACTTTAAACCATCTATTTTTCTCTTTATCCATCTTCTTAATCTTTCCATGTGATTGGTTGACTCCGGTTATGATGTATAGAAACTACCTGAGTATAGCTCTGTCACTTATATATGAATTTTAGTATGTTGAGTGCAAACTCGTATACAACAATTGGAATTTCGCATCAGGGTACTTCCTCCTATAGTCAATGATTGTATGTCAACTAACGAGATTCTTTAGTGCCTTCCAAGGTTCTGCGTAGATAGCTAGGGTCTGGAGTTAAGGTTTTGTGGGTGCACCTCTGGTAAACCCTCCGGAGACAACACTCCGCCGCTAGGGCCACCTAAGTGTAGTCATTTAATTTTAGATTTGCTCGAGGACTAGCAAATAATAAGTTTGGGGGTATTTGATAAACACATTTTTTTGTATGAATTGTCCTCAGTGTCTCTATTACTAGTGCTTGATTTTGTACTTATTATGGTATTTTTATGTTTGTGTAGGTGTTTTTGGAGAAATACACTTGTGTAGAAAAAGTTGTTCAAAAAGTGCTATTTGGACCCCGGGAGGAATTTGCTATAAGGACCCCAGATTTGGCTAAGTGGCACCCAAGGTTATGCGTAGCCCAAATTCATCCTCAGCAACCAAATTCATCCTTAGCACCCATCTTCTTCTTTTGAATTTCATTTTGGCGGGAAAATGAAAAACAGAACTGTGTAATTTTTAGATCGAAGTTTGAAGGAGTTCTGGGTAGATTAAAGGGCTGAAATTTGTTGGGTAGTTGTGATATATCCCAACAAAACTATCATGAGTGACTTAATAGGCTAAATTTGGCTACATAACTCGCGGGAAGAAAATAGGGGAGTTTATTCTCGGAAGAGGTTATCACGGGATTTTCCCGAGCAGCAGAGGAGTTTGCACGTGTTTGGAAGACCCTAACAACTATTTGGAGTGTGAAGGAGTTAAATTTGGAAATTGGAAGCTTCAGAACGTGTGTAGAGATCAAAAATCTGAATTATTTCCTAAACTGGCCGTGAAGAATAATGGAGAATTATATGAAGTTATTACGTGAGATTTTGCTGTTGCAGGGTTATAAATAGGTGTGGGATATCATAGAAGGTTTACGAAGAGTTTGGGAGAGTTTTGGAGAAGACAGAGGCGATAATCAGAACCACTAGGAATACTTTTCTGCTGCTGCTCATCTGAAGAACGCGAAGAACAGACCATCCAAGACAGTCATTTTTCACCAGTGGAAACGACACACAGGCGTGGGTCGAGAGCTATAGAATCAGCGACAGTACTGTTCTATAGTTCTTTTCAGTTTGTAACACATATAACTGTTACAAACCGGGTTTTATCATTGTTTCTCCCATTTCATCATTTGTACACCACCTTTGAGCAATAAAAAAAATGAATTTTGAGCGTGTTTTCCTAATAATGAGCTACACCCAATCCTTGGGGCTACGGAGGAAGCCATTCTTTCAAGAATTATGTGGTAATATTTATTTTATAAATTTGATGCAATATTTTTATACGATTAATTGCATTGAAAAATAAATAAATTAAATGATTCTTATTAATGAAATGGGTTTTCTCTTGATGATGCATGCTTAGTTTTAGACTCTTGATGCGTTATACTTGCGACTAACATTTGATATTTTGGGAATCTGATTTTCGCAATACTTTAGAATCGAATCAGTTGTTTAAATTGCATGATATAAATTAATTTAGAACCACAAAAGTATTGATGAATGGTGAAATCCTAGCTCCAGCCTCTCCATAATTTTCACAACATATCAACATTTATTTTCTTTATTTTCTTTGCTTTAAAATTAAGTCTAAGATATATTGCTTTCACAAGTCTCAACGAACCTACCACCACAAAACAACTTGAAATTACATCACCATAATAAATGGCTACTCTTCCTCATGAGATGAAATCTCATCCATCCAAGTTCGCCACTTGAACTGATAGACTTGTGGAAAGTTTCAGGCGGTCAGCTAAGACGAGTCTAATAGCATCACATGTTATTTTCCTGCGGCAAGTCTCGTGATTTTGTTTTGCCAAGGTGTTACATGTTTTCCACAAATAACACTCGAGACATCAAACATGTCACAAACTGGGGGATACTCATCAAGGTATTGGTCTGGCGGTTTACAGCGTGCAGCGTGCAATACGCCCGTTATAAGAAAGTGTCATGAAGAAGGGCGGTTAGTAATGGCAAGAAGTAATGGTGTAAACATTTCCTTCATCATGGGAGCATAAATTCTAATGTTACACGTGACTCCACTATTCCACCACTTAATCGTTTCCACTTCCTACGAGATCAGGGTACGTTTTATTATGACTTGTATAAATAGGTTTCAACTATTTCCGCCAAACAAAAAGCTTTGGTCAGGAGAGCAACACAGTATCCAGAAATCACCTGATAGCTTTTCATTCAGCTAGCCAGTTCTACTTTCTGATACAAGTCACAAACAACCACACTTTCAGAATCAACGATTCTGGTCTCTACACTTTCTTCGCTTCCCTCCCTTAGACCAACCCTTCTCCTTCACTTTGTGACCGAAGCAATCTTGGATCAACCATTTCTTGGTTTATGCCAGATTTGTACAGATTGATCTCTCGAATCAAAAGTACTCCAGTGTAGTACATTGTTTAGGTTTTAGACTCGTTTCTCATCCACACACACGAAATTACCAAAAACAGCAGAAACCGTTTTCACCCTCAAACATATGGGTTTTGGTATTGGGGTTGAGTCAATGTGAAAGAATTGACCAACTAATGCAGGTAAGTTTTTCTTAATGAATTTCTTGATAGCAGTACCACTCATGAGCATGAGGGATGGCTTGGATGTAACGCTCTGTAAGGTAATAAGCTGACTATTATGGAGGAATGAAATAGAAAGTTTGGACAGATTAAATGTCACATCTCCCAATGTACTAAGACAATATACTCCTAAGACAATGTCACAACCCCTTAATGGGAGTAGTCTTAAATCTCCAAGAAAATCATGACCTTGCATATGCCACTGTAGTTGTTTGCATACACCAGTACTAGTAGTTCTTTATCTATTGGCTATTGTAACTAGCATGTGTGTTATGGGTTGAACTTCACAAGCCAGTGGGTTAACAAGTGCAGAGTGAATGAAACTGTGAGTGCTTCCAGTGTCAACCAATACTATCACAGCCATGTGTTTAATGAATCCTGGAATGCGAATAGTATCAGCACTCATTATACCTGTAATAGCATGCAAGGAAATTTCCATGTTGGATTCAACCAAGGAATCTGTAGAAGCATCATTTGGAGGTGGTTGATCTACAGTCGCTGGCCCATCTTCGGTTAGGACCATAAATAAATGTTGAGGTCTTCATTTATGGCCAGGAGTGTACTTTTCATTGCAATTATAGCAGAGACCTTGAGACCTTCTATTGTCTTCTTGTTCTCTTCATAAGCGCCGAATGGGTGGTGGAACATACAAGGATTTTGTTGGATGGGAGGTTGGTGGTGGTGGAGAAGGGACAATGGTAGAAGTATGAGTGGTTGGGGAGGTGGATTTCTGTGGGGGTTGAGAATATTTACTGAAATAAGTGGTTGTGGTGGGTGGTTTAGATGAATTATATTTGGAAATTGTTGATGTTGAGAGGATAAAACACTCTCTTATAAGAGAGCTAGGTAGTAGGCTTGTGATAAGGTTGTAGGCTTATGCATTTCTACAGATAGACGAATAACCTCCTTCAAACCACTAAAAAAGCTCATAACAAAATAGTCTTCCTTATAGTAGGGATTATGATGAAGCATTAAGGCTTTAAGTGGCTCAAACTTTTCATAATATTCATCCATTGAATTAATTTGAGATAATTTATTGAAACAACCGACAAAGTTTTCATTTGCTAGATCCTCAAATTGTTCACAAAGGGAAGAAGAAAAATCATACCAAGAGATAAAATCTTTACCAGTTTGAAAATCATGGAACCATGATTCAGCTTTCCTGACTAGGTGAATAGAAGCAAATTATGTTTGTTGTAGCAATGGCCCGGATTTGAGCTGAAAGAATCGTTCACAACGGCGAACCCATCTTCTAGGATTCTCTCCATCAAATTTAGGAAAACCGATTTTAGGGATTTTGATGGTTGGGTCTAGTTGGTGATCTGGTAGAAAATAAGAAGGAGATGGACCAGATTAGTCATAGGGAGGTAGTGTTGGAGGTGTGTATGGAGTAGATCTCCGAAGATGAACTATCAAGGCAGTTGTTAGAGCATTGCTCGGTCGAACTCGCATGTGTTTCTATCTCAAGCATGTTTGTCAATGTTAGTGATCCAAACTATAAGTCTTGATTTCTATTCTATTATAGCTAAGTCTCGGACTAGGATAGAAAGTGTAGTTGAGCTCAAGGACTTCATGGAGATTCATCATACAAGTAGAAGAACTACTCAAGGAACCGGTGGAACTTCTCGACAAAAAGGTATGTGAAGACTTGAACTTATCTATCACTCAAAAGTATATCTACTTTATCTCCTACTCTTTGAGACAAGAAGTTGTATGTTATATATATAGACTTTGATTATACACATTTGGTATTTCGAGCCGAGTATACCTCGCCTATCTATATCTTGAAATATGTGTCTGTAAGCTTTTCGCTTCGATCAAGTTTATCTTTACCATGTGACGATAGTCATGATATGTTTCAATCATCTTGAAAATTGCTTTGACGAGAAATGGTGTAACAACTGTATAATGTCCATTAAGAATGTTTCAGTGATTGAAATGAGAGTTTAGATTACATAGCCAATGGTGGACATAAGCATTATTATGGAAACACATTTATGTATAAGTCATATTCCTTGAACCAAAGTTTGTGAACTTTGTTGATCAAGAGAACCGGAAGAATGGCGTGAGCCAAGTCTGCGAACTGCCGAAGTTCTCAAACCCGAGAATTTCTGCTGGAGTTGAAAAACTACTTGCGTGAAGCTAAGTCCGCGAACCCAGTCCGCGAACCGGCGAAGTTCTCATACCCGAGAAGTTCTGCTGGAGTTTGTAAACTCTGCCCGGTAACTTAAATCCGCGAACCTAGTCTTCGAACTTGAGAAGGTTATATATCTGAATATGATTTCTGAACTTAAACATAAAAATACTAAGGAATGCAGTTTACAAACTGTGGCTATAAAAGTTCATGAACAGATTCAAATGAATCAAATTATCTTTGCTTCAATCGTGTCTTATGTAGTACATAAGATTTTCTTACAATTGAACAACTCTCTAACTAGTTCATTTGAAGTCATTTGAACTATTTACGGTGAAGAAGAACATGGTTGATATGAAGTGCTCATATGGTTAACCTTTTGGTTAACTATTGTTGAACTAACAAGTACATACGTTTGGGTACGGTTAACAAACCTAGAAGCGTGCATTATCAAGTGTGTGTAACAAGCTAAATTTTCGATCTAACGGTTGAGAAATATTAGCTTGAATCTAAATCAGGTTTCATCTAACGATGAATATTGAATGCTTTTTTACTAAGCTAACATTGATTTCAAACCCTGATTTGAAAGACTATATAAAGGAGACATCTAGTATTGTGCAAAACTAATCCCCACACCTTTTGTGTGATACTATTTTGCGTGCTAGAGTCGATTCTCCTTTAACCTTTGGTTTTCTTCTTCTAAAACCAGGTTAACGACATAAAGACTTCCTTGGGATTGTGAAGCCATGCCGATACTACTTTTGTCGTAGTTGTGTGATCTGATCTTGCATCTTCTATCGTACGAGTACAATCAGATTGATTGGCTTGAGATTGATATCTCCGATAGGCAATATATAAAAAGTAGTCACAAACATCTTCGTCTCATTGTTTGTGATTTCGCACCATCTTGTTTCGCTATCATACGATTAAGATTATTGTGAGGTGATTGATAAATCTAGGCTGTTCTTCGGGAATATAAGATCGGATTATCAATTGGTTCCTGTTCACCTTGATTATTATCAAGCGAAGGAACAAAACCTTTAGGGTTTATCTGTGGGAAACAGATTGATCTTCTGATAGACTTGTCTGTGTGAGACAGATATGTTTATTGTCAAAGCCTGCGATTTTGGATCGTAGCAACTCTTAGTTGTGGGTGAGATCAGCTAAGGGAATCAAGTGCGCAGTATCCTGCTGGGATTAGAGGCGTAAGAAGTACAACTGTACCTTGGATCGGTGGGAGACTGATTGGGGTTCAACTACAGTCCAGTCCGAAGTTAGCTTGGAGTAGGCTAGTGTCTGTAGCGGCTTAATACAGTGTGTTTACAATCTGGACTAGGTCCCGGGGTTTTTCTTCATTTGCGGTTTCCTCGTTAACAAAATTCTGATGTCTGTGTTACGCATTATATTGTTTATCTTTATAATTTAAATAATACAGGTTGTGCGTTATAGATCATCAATTAGAAATATCTGACCTTTGGGTTGATTTAAATTGATTGATCCTAAGATATTGATCTTTGGTACCATCCAAGTTATTTCTTGTATTTGATTAAAGACTCGCTGGTTCTATTAGCTTGAGTAAATCAAATCAAGAGAGAGATACTAACTCCTTGAGATAGTTTTATCTAGACTGAGTCTGACTGTCTAGTTGATTCTCTAGAAAGTATATCGGATTTAGTCCATACAGATTGCTAACAAAATATTGGGTGGTGTTGTTAGACCCCCTCTTTTTCAACAGTGAACTGACGTTGTGTTTCTTTTGATAAGGCGATGAGTGAGTTCAGAGATTCTTGTTGCTCTTTTGCAACTGCAACACGAACTGTATTTTCCTCTTTATGTAGATCTGTTAAAGTTTGCATCATCGTTGTTAGTTCCTTGGTGGTAGTGTCCACTATTTAAATTGATGGACCTCCAGTCATTGTAAGTTACAGGAAAAATCTTTGGGGTGATACTAATTGTCAAGAACGTGCTTGATCTTGACAAGACTATGAGAGTATACAGAGTAACAGGGAAGGACACAGCAAGCTTAGACACATCCACACTCAAATGAGCGAAGCCTCAGATTCAATTTCTATTTCTTATCCTCTCTTATACAATCATTGAGTCTTAAATACTGAAGGAAACTCTAACAAAATAAAACCTAGCTTATTACATCCCTACACGTGTGTGCATCTAACACGACAGTAATTTTAAATTAAAGCAGATAACGGTAAAAAATAGGAATTTGTTAAATGATTGTTGAGGTTTAAGACATGCAACTAAAATCTAAGGGCAGCCCAACTTGGGGACATGACAGTTACAAGGACCTGAGATGGAGTCACATCTAACCTTTGGCGGCTAACACCAACAATAAAATTTCACAGAAATTGTTTGAAAGGTTGATGCTTTTTACATTTAGAGACACGGGTTTTACCTAGAAATCATGAACCTGCAAAAGCACAGAATCAGACACAGAATTAGAATTTCACCTCAATCACTGCAAACAATAAATTGATTGTTCAAATAAGATGGTGGGTGAACTGATTTCATGAGCAATATAAATAATAATTGAAACAACAACCAAAATAATCCCTTCTTTAACCCTTAAAGCCAAAAAATTGAAGATCAAAACAATGCCGCAGACATCAAAACTAGAGTGGAAGGATAAATTGTGTTGATTCTGAATGTGGGTTTCAAGAATTAGATGAGAAACCCAAAAAAAATTTAGGTGAAATATTTTAAAAAAACAAACACAAACCCACTGTCAAATTCAACTAAAAAAAATAATATTTCATCATAGAAAATCCAACATAATTGAGACAACTTACGGAGATCACAACTGTATAGAGAAGGTAAAAAGAGGAATTGAAAAACCTCTTGTTATATTCTCAAAGTACAAACTGAATTTTTTTAGTTAGAGTTGAATTTATACTAGAGGAGAGAAAGAGAAAGAGAAAGAAGAAGGAAACTTATTTGAAGTCACACGTAGTGGATATGATGAACGAGGAGAAGCAGCTTCTCTAAGAAGTCGAAAGCCAAAAATCTCGTCTCCAAAAAAAAAGATACTTTTTGTTAGAGCATAGCTCGGTTGAACTCACTAACCGTTGGTTTGTCAAGTTTGGTTGTCATATTTAGTGAGCCAAAACTCATTTAAGATTTGCTTGATTATCTACTAGAGTCAACTTCGTATATGTTAGCTTGAAAGTATTAGGATATGAGACATTACAAGTATTGTGAAGACTTGAAGAAATGAATAAGTAAGGAGATACAATGACAACATCATCCTTCCACTTGAGGTTAGTGATATTTGAATTGAACTGTTTCATTCCCTAATGTATCTTTCAAGTCGTGCATATTGAAACAAAATTGCGAAGCATGAATGATTATACTCTAGTTAGACATAGTATTAAGGAATACAATACGAGGTTTATTGCTTAACCATGAAACTTTGTAGATAAGACATCGACATAATCATTTGAATGCTATTGTGATTATGTATGGGTATAAGGTGAAGATTTCATCCTAGGAAACAATGTTTCACATTTGTTTTAAGGAAGTAAATTCATGAACTTGTGTTGTGAATCGAAAGAGAAATCACCATGCATTATTGGTATTGTTATTCATTGCATATATTTTGAACTACCAATATGTGTGATTAGTATAACCGCTCATGACTTGTTTATGTTCTTGGTAAAACTATTCACAAAGGCCTGACTTTTGTATTGGTATAACTTTTATTAGTGAAACTGATCTTAAGTAATCACCTGAGATGGTATGATCGATTTTGTGTTATTGGTATGACCGACTCTCGGTAAAGGGGAACCGATCCTATTAAGAGGTGCAACCTATCGCAAAGGGGAATTGATCCTTGTATGAGGTGCATCAAGTTTTTAGCAGAATGGGGAACCGATCCTATGGACATGTGCAACACGTTTTTAGGAAAAGGGGAACCGATCATATGGACATGTGCAGGAAGTACAAGTTAGATACCATATATATGTGGGGAACCGATCCTATTACCTAGTCAATCGAATTTCGGAAAGCTAGTGTGACTATGCACAATACTCACATGGTGGTAGAACCGAAACTTGTTTTGGTAGAACCGTCAAACCCACGATTTGTAATTCAGTGTTCTTGATCAATCACATAGTTCTTGATCAATCACATAGTTCTTGAAAGTCAGATGAACCAATTCTAAACTTTTTTGGAAGTGTGGAAAATCGGTTTCAAGATTGTAAGTATGAAAGAGGACTTATAAAGTAAGGATGTCGACAAACTTTGAACATTTGCAGTAACGCTTATCTTTAATTGTTCAAAGTTATTCCTTAATATCTAAAGTAAGAAAATCCCAGATCGAATAAAATAAATTGAGAATCTTTTATTTATGTTTTTTAATTTTATTTTAGGAAAATGAAAATTGGTAATGTGCATTTACTAGTTGGAGATTTTCCAAGATATTTTCGGTCAATATTTGGACAAAGCATTTCCAGGAATTATGGAAACCGAATCTGGATTATATTACATATCTTGAGAATATTTTCGGTTTTGGAAATTCCTTGGTGTCCAAACTTCCTTGGTCTATAAATATGAAAGTTTGCATTTCGAGCAAATTAATCCTCGTACAACAAGAACTATCTCAGTTGTGCTGCTACTGGTGAATCCGCCTATTAAGAGAGGAGAGTAACCTAATTAGGAGAAATCTCTTACCGGCGCTCAGTTTAAAGTCTTCTTTGGGATTGAGAATCTCTATTAGTACCGTTGGTGGGAAACTAGATAATTGTGGTTTATCTTTTGTTTTCAATTGATTTGATTGACTAGCGGTGGTTGAACTTTGATTGCACCTAGTTTTTTTTATGCTTGAGAATCTTCTCTTCTGATATAAGATTCACTCAAACTAGATCGAAGTTTCGACGGGTATCTTTAGACTGTTTGTAGATCTAAAGACGTCTTGTGATAATCCATTTTTAACAGACTCCATTTTGTTCGTGATTGATCACTAGAGATTCAAGTTGATTGTGTGCCGGTGTTTATTGAAGATCTAAGAAGATTTGAAGACAAAGAAGACTTTGAAGATTTCTGATTTGGGATTCATAATCTTTTGTGTGCACAATACTTGTTTCGGTAAAAGAGGATCCAACTATAATCGGTTTATCCTTGTGGTAAATTAGATTGATTAGCTGTGTAGATCAGCATCAATACAATTCTTTGTGATTAAAAGTATTGATTGCAAAATCTTAACAATTACTTTGGTAGTGGATAATAAGATAGATTTAAGAACCCGACGAATGAGTTTATTGAGATAAACAGAAGAGCCTTTGTCGAACTCATATCACTTGGTTGAAAAGAGTTGATACCAAACAGATTTGTTGTTCCTTTACTGTTTGGAATACGAACCAAAGGAATTTTTCCAAGTACGTGACTTATTACAGGTCGCATGCGTGGGAACACTACGGGAAAAATCATCATTGACGACACAAGATAAGAGTTGCAGTACCCCTACGACAACTCCATTTCATGCATTGTGGAACGGGGGTATTGTAGAAAGTCCAAGTTTTTCTACAATGGTTGACAAGTGTTGTAAAGGGTGATGTGATTCATGGTTCGACAATAGTTTGTCAATGTTGTGATTCTCTTTCGATTTTTTTTGATAACCTAACACAACTCTTGCTTGTATTGTAGAACAATCGTGGACAACATAAGTAGCATATCATAGAAACATATGCAACAACAATTACCAGTATCATGAATAATATTTGCACATCACTTGTATGAATTGTCGAACTATCTTGGACAACACAAACTTATGTTGTAAAGTAACTGTTTCGTAGTCGAAAACTGGAAGACAACATCGATTAGTATTGTGAATACTACTATCATTACACTTCCTAGAGTTGTACAACTATACTGAACAACTCCTACTTATGTTGCAAGATTTGTTTTTACAATACCCTTAACAGTTGTAATATTTGAAGTAACAACTTCTGTTTTCTGTAAATGAATGTGTAACTACAACTTTTATTAGAAGTTGTGTGCATAAAACTATTTTGAAAAAAAAAATTATAGCTGAAACTGGATTGCCGAAAGTATTTCACATTCACATTAACCTGCCAGTGCAATACACTTACATTCATTCAAGTTAACCTACTAGTGTTAACCACATACATTCAAAAAAATGGCAGTGATACAAAAGTTAAGTTTTCTAAACACACTCCAAAAAGATTATGAAGATGTCTATGGGAACACTAATCGATCCTTGGGCCATGTAATAAAACTTCCGACAGCATTACTAACATACTTGAACTCTGAAGTTGGCATGTAGACATAAGCATCATCCACATGAGCAGTAATCACACACTGTATGCCAGATCATAATGATTCTGGAAACCGCATCCCATTCAAGTTACTATCATTTGTGAGGGAACTGCCATTTCTATTTCGGTAGGAGCCATCATTGAAGGCCTGATGAAGTCTTCTTCAACCTTAGGTTGGTGGATGGTAACATCAGGCAATGGAGTCATTGGACCATTCTTTCCTTTAGGATCCTAATCCAACATGTTCTTGACCTTGATTCCAATAACACCTTGCTCAACAAAACAAACAACAATGAACTTTAAGTTACAAGATGAACGGAATTTCCAGAAATAAAGAAAATATAACTCGACACACAACAAAAGAAGTAAAACAGAAAAAAAAAGGCGCTCTTTAGTAGGACTGGAGAGAATGATCAGATAGACGGAATATATTTATGTCACCGTTTCGACAATCAAACCAATGGGGAAATTATCTAATCATCACCTCATACTCTCCACTGTCTCACTCTAAACAAAAATGAAACAAACAAAAGTAAACCAAACAAAAATTAATATACTAATGAAAGATACAGTTTAAGTTAGTAACAATAAATGGTGTAGAAACTGACCAGTCTAAGAAGGACGTGTCTAACGGCTGAATCAATGTACTCGTAAATTAGCTGACCAGAAGAAATCATGTATCCATCCTTGAACTTCATTGACTTTGCACGAGCTTCCCTAAGCTTTTCACTCACAATGACCTGTAACAATTACAAACTTGAAATTTATATCATATCAAGCAGAACAAAGGGTTAAGACTGGAATATACGAAAGAATAGTAGCAGATTGTACCTCGCAACCTTAGGAACCATTTTCCATAATAAATCTCAAAACACCATAGCAAGCCCTGAGAACAGAAATTGCATTAGTGATATATAATGAGATTTGATTTGGTTCAGATCTGGATTTGATGAGCTGCTACTATTGACTGTTGTGGATGAGAGAAAGGGGGAGTTAAAGAGAGAGATTGAGAGAAGATGATGAAGAAGAGGGGTCGAGAGAAGAGCAGCGGTGGTGATGGAGCGCCGTCGTCATCTGTGGAGTAGAGGTGTTCTTCAGCGGTGGTGAGAGAAAAACAGATAGGAATTGGGTTCGAGTGGTTGAAGGAGGGTTATGCTTCGGAAAAAAGAAAGAAGAAAAGAGTGAATCCGAATGAAAATGATGGACGGTTGAGATTGTATTTGAGATGCTCATACGGATTAAGAAAAGATCTTGACGGTTGAGATTGTATTTAGGATGCTCATGCGGATTGAGAAGTATGTGTTTCATTTTGTGCTAATACGAGCTCATGTATTCGGTTTGATTATCAACCTTCGACACGAAAAAAATCCAAAAAAAATATGAATAAATGTAGCACATTCTTATCGACATTTTGATATAAAAAAATCCAAAAAATGTATAAGAATAAAGTTGAAAATAAGAAATCAATCCGATAATTGGTGTGTTTCTTTGTGCTTTTGTGCTTTCTCTTTGTGCTTCCGGTTTGAATTTCGACTAGTTACATAGGTCATGAAGTAATTTTGACTAGTCATACATGTCATGAAGTAGCTTTAGTTCACATTATTAGCATGATATATCATCGAAATCGATAAATATGAAGCTCAATGTCGATTCAAACTTCAAATGTGGTATAACGACATACAAACTATGAACCAAGAAGCTCTGAGAGGGTTCTGACTTCAAATTTAGCATGATACATCATCAAAATCGATAAATATGAAGCTCAATGTCGATTCGAACTTCAAACTTGGTATAATGGCCTATAATCTATGAACCACGAAGCTCTGAGAGGGTTCTGACTTCAAAATTAGCATGATACATCATCGAAATTGATGAATATGAAGCTCAGTGTCGATCCAAACTTCAAGTTCGGTATAACGACTTACAAACTATGAACAAGAAGTCTGAAAGTCCACAAAAACGATGAATCCAACCATTTACTGGTAAGATTCCATGGAAATATTCTACGAAACCTTAAACACACACAAAATTTGGTAAGAACGATGAATCCATCCATTTATAGGTAAGATTCCTTCGGAATATTCTACGAAACCTTAAACAAACCCTATTTCTGCACATTTGATGCAAACCAGACTCCGAGATCGAAACCTGGCAGCGAGTGGACTACTCTAAGTCAGAAACTTGGTAAGAACGACGAATCCATCGATTTACAGGTAAGATTCCTTCGGAATATTCTACGAAACCTTAAACAAACCCTATTTCTACATATTGTATGCATACAAGGCTCCGAGATCGAAACCAGGCCGTGAGTGGACTACTCTAAGTCAGAAACTTGGTAAGAACGACGAATCCATCGATTTACAGGTAAGATTCCTTCGGAATATTCTAAGAAACCTTAAACAAACCCTATTTACATATTGTATGCAACAGGCTCCGAGATCGAAACCTGGCTGAGTGAACTACTCTAAGTCAGAAACTTGGTAAGAACGACGAATCCATCCATTTACAGGTAAGATTCCTTCGGAATATTCTACGAAACCTTATACAAACCCTATTTCTGCATATTAGATGCAAACCAGGCTCCGAGATCGAAACCTGGCCGCGAGTGGGCTACTCTAAGTCAGAAACTTGGTAAGAACGACGAATCCATCCATTTACAGGTAAGATTCCTTGGGAGTATTCTACGAAACCTTAAACAAACCCTATTTCTCCATATTGTATGCAAACCAGGCTCCGAGATCGAAATCTGGCCGGAGTGGACTATATAAGTCAGAAACTTGGTAAGAACGACGAATCCATCCATTTACAGGTAAGATTCCTTCGGAATATTCTACGAAACCTTAAACAAACCCTATTTATGCATATTGGATGCAAACCAGGCTCCAAGATCGAAACCTGGCCGCGAGTGGACTACTAAGTCAGAAACTTGGTAAGAACGACGAATCCATCGATCTACAGGTAAGATTCCATCGGAATATTCTACGAAACCTTAAACAAACCCTATTTCTGCATATTGTATGCATACCAGGATCCGAGATCGAAACCTGGCCGTGAGTTGACTACTATAAGTCAGAAACTTGGTAAGAACGACGAATCCATCTATTTACAGGTAAGATTCATTCGTCATATTCTACGAAACCTTAAACAAACCGTATTTCTGCATATTGTATGCAAACCAGACTCCGAGATCGAAACCTGGACGGGAGTAGACTACTATAAGTCAGAAACTTGGTAAGAACGACGAATTCATCCATTTACAGATAATATTCCTTCGGAATATTCTACGAAACCTTAAACAAACCATATTTCTGCATATTGTATGCATACCAGGCTCCGAGATCGAAACCTGGCCAGGAGTGGACTACTCTAAGTCAGAAACTTGTTACGAACGACCAATTCATTTACAGGTAATATTCTTTCGGAATATTCTACGAAACCTTAAAAAAAAACCCTATTTATGAATATTGCATGCAAACCAGGCTCGGAGATCGAAACCTGGCTGCGAGTTGACTACTCTAAGTTGGTAAGAACGACTAATCCATCAATTTACAGGTAAGATTCCTTCGGAATATTCTACGAAACCTTAAACAAACCCTAGTTCTCCATATTGTATGCAAACCAGGCTCCGAGATCGAAACCTGGCCGTGAGTGGACTACTCTAAGTCGGAAACTTGGTAAGAACGACGAATCCATCCATTTACAAGTAAGATTCCTTCAGAATATTTTGCGGCTTAGTCACCTGAGCATTTTTTTTGGACATTATTTTGTTTCACAACTCTTATAAAGGGTTTCTTAAAATTAGTATATTAAAGAACCACAAACTTGACAGAACTTGTGATAGTGTAGGAATGGTTAGTGGTGTAGACTTTCATGCAGGAGGCTGAGGATCAAATCCCCCCATCCTCATTTCTGCCAACGTTCTATATTTTTACTTCAACAACACTTATAAGTGTTGTTATGCATTTTTATTAAGAAAAAAAAACAACCAAAACTTGTGAACGGTAAGGATGGTTGATGAGCTAGACTTCCATGCAGTAGATTCATGTTCGAATCTCCCTTCTAATCTCATTTTTTCCAACATTCTATATTTTTACTTCAACAACACTTATAAGTGTTGTTATACGTTTTTTAAAAAAAAAAAAAAAAAAAAAACTTGTGAACTGTAAGGATGGTTGATGAGCCAGACTTCCATGCAGTAGGTTCATGTTCGAATCTCCCCTCTAACACTATTTTTCATCATCATATTTTGGTGTTCTTCAACAACTCTTGTGAAAATTGTGATAGGCTTAGTCACTACCTTTATGGAACAGAGTTGTTATAGCTAAATGTCGTCACAACGTTTTTGCTTAAGGAGTTGTCGTTTGTTTTCTTAGCGCAACCCCTTGTTTCCTAAGGGTTGGCAGTGATGATATACGACAACTCTTCCTTTGAAACCAGTTGTAAAACATATGACTTTATACGATGTTTAGCGAAGAGTTGTAAATCTCCAGTTGTAGATGTATATTTTTCCCGTAGTGGAATACAGACGGAACTAGCTGAACTATAGGTTTAGTTGCTTGGTCTCAACTATACGAAGTTGGTTTGATTTTATATAGCGGCTTAATCCTGGGGGTATTCAGTTATGGACAAGGTCCCGGGGTTTTTCTGCATTTGCGGTTTCCTTGTTAACAAAATCTTGTAGTGTTATTTACTTTTATTTTCCGCAATTATAATTGTTGTTATTATAATTTAAAGTAAATTACACAAACGTTAATTCCTATTTACTTGATAAGAAATCCTATTGTGTTTGGTTAAATCCGAACCTTTTATCAAGTAAACATACTTCGTTGTTGTATTGTCTCGATTTCGTATCCATAGACAATCACACGAAGTGTGAACCGATTTGTTGTATTGTCTCGACTCAGTCCATAGACAATCACTTTCGGAGAAAGGACTTATAGGTGGAAAAGTTTTAGTTTGAGGTATATTTGGGTACCCTCGTCTTTTCAATTGGTATCAGAGCATGCAAACACGAAAATATCTAACAATCTGTCTTTGCTGCGTTCCAACCTATAAGAAATTGAATCTATGACTGATTCAGTTAACGTTATGAAAGAGAATGACTACTCAAAAGTTGAAGATGTTACTACTTCGTTGACTCATGATCCATGAGTTTCGAAAACATTTTTGTCCATCTCTGATGGAAAGGAAGATGCTGATAAAGAGTTGGTAAAACTCCTAAAGCCTATAAAATCTTTGTTTTCTAAAGTGACGGTATTAAAGACAGAGAGAAACCTTCTTAAACAGGAGATCAGAGATAAAGATATTCAACTGAATATTTTATCCATGGAGAATATGAATCTCACTGTCAAATTAAAAGCTTTTGGTAAATCTCTTTCTCTAGAAAAGGAGACACGTCCTATGACTCTGACTAATGATGTTGTTGTGATTTCTTATGATGTTGAGGAAACTAAAATTCCTTGCTCGACTTTTACAGATTGTAACCGGTTTAGTCACATCTAAAATAGATCAAGATGATGGTAGTTTGCCTAACTACATCAAGTTAGAAGAGGATAAGAAACCATCTTCTATATCTACTGATGATCAAACAAAACCTTGTCTGAAGGAAACTTTGAACTGATTCCATGTAAGTGATCTTAAGGAATACAATTTTCAGTCACTTGACTGGAAACTTATACTTCTTCAACTTACGATGGTAAAAATATTGAAAGAAGTTTCTTGTCTTAAAAAACTGAAAGACCATTCCTCAGTAGAAAGACAGATTATACCACTACCCTATAATATCAACTCAAAAGAGTCAGAGGGAAGAGTTGATAATCGCTTCTGGAAAAATCTTCCTCCTCACCCATATCGAAATAGTTCTAGTTTTGATGAAGAACGACTCCAGAAGGAAGGGAAAAAGAGAATCTCTTCCAAAAAAAACAATCGGGAATTTCCGATAATATTGTTTCAGATAATCACACTGATGTGGATCATAAAGAAGTCCTTAGAATGAGAAAATCTTATAAAAATCTCATTGAAAGAATTAAGAGATATTTATCTATCTCTGAAAATTCTCACGTACATCGATACAGTTTCTCCACATGATCATATCTCTAGAGTTAAAAAAGATCATTGTCTTGGGAGAAAATATTTTGAGCAGAAATTCCTGAAGAGAAACATGAACTATGTTTCTGATAATCATTGTAAGCTAGAAAAAGATCTCTTATTAAAGGGAAACTATCTCTTTCTTGTATGGATACCGTGATCAATCCTTTTATATATATAGGTTGCAAGTCTATTAAGATTTGTAAGATCCTTTCGGTTTGTCCGTTATTTTTTCGTTTCTTTGTCATTTTGTTACAAAAATGGGGAGAAATATATGAAGTAAACAAGTGATACTGGTATTGATTTATATTGATTGGTATCACTAAGGGAAAGGACATTGGTGCTTAAACGTTTACCTAAACGAAAGAGTGAAAGCCTAGACTAAGGGGGAGCAATATATCATATACTTGTAGTTAAATGGATTACAAAGGAAATAACAAAGACATGCGGATTGATAAAATCTACCTATCTTACCTTTAGGGGGAGTATTAGCTTTGTTATTTTAATGTCAACAACGGCATTTAAGGATTGAACGTATACAGGTTATTGTGCTGTTGAACTCGAGAATCAAGCGTATGTGTAATGAATTCTTATAATTTGTTTATCCATATGATGTAAGAGTTTTGTCACTAAAATTGGCAAAGGGGGAGATTGTTAGAGCATAGCTTGGTTGAACCCACCAAGCGTTGGTATGTCAAGTTTGGTTGTCATATTTTAGTGAGCCAAAACTCATTTAAGAGTCGCTTGATTATGTACTAGAGTCAACTTCGTATATGTTAGCTTGAAAGTATTAGGATATGAGACATTACAAGTATTGCGAAGACTTGAAGAAGTGAAGAAGTAAGGAGCTACAACGACAACATCATCCTTCCACTTGAGGTTAGTGATACTTGACTTGAACTGTTTCATTCCCTAAAGTATCTTTCAATTCATGCATATTGAAAACAAAACTGCGAAGCATGAATGATTATACTCTAGTTAGACATAGTATTAAGGAATACAATACGAGGTTTATTGCTTAACCATTAAACAATCGTTTATTGCTTAACCATTAAGACATCAACATAATCTTTTGAATGCTATTGAGACTATGTATGGGTATAAGGTGAAGATTTCATCCTAGGAAACAATGTTTTACATTTGTTTTAAGGAAGTAAATTCATGAACTTGTTTTGTGAATCGAAAGAGAAATCGCCAGGCATTATTGGTATTGTTATTCAGTGCATATCTTTTGAACTACCAATATGTGTGATTAGTATAACCTCTCATGACTTGTTTATGTTATTGGTAAAACTATTCACAAAGGCCTGACTTTTGTATTGGTATGACTTTTATTAGTGAAACTGATCTTAAGTAATCACCTGAGATGGTATGATCGATTTTGTGTTATTGGTATGACCGACTCTGGGTAAAGGGGAACCGATCCTAGTAAGAGGTGAAACCTATCACAAAAAGGAATTGATCCTTGTATGAGGTGCAACAAGTTTTTAGCAGAAAGGGGAACCGATCCTATGGAGATGTGAAACACGTTTTAGGCAAAGGGGAACCGATCCTATGGACATGTGTAACAAGTACAAGTTAGATACCATATATATGTGGGGAACCGATCATAGTACCTAGGCAACCGAATTTTGGAAAGCTAGTGTGACTATGTACAGTACTCACATGGAGGTAGAACCGAAACTTGTTTTGGTAGAACCGTGAAACCCATGATTTGTGACTCACTGTTCTTGATCAATCACATAGTTCTTGAAAGTCAGATGAACCAATTCTAAACTTGTTTGGAAGTGTGGAAAATCGGTTTCAAGATTGTAAGTATGAAAGAGGACTTACAAACTAAGGATGTCGACATACTTTGAACATGTGTAGTAACGCTTATCCTTAATTGTTCAAAGTTATTCCTTAATAGATAAAGGAAGAAAATCCCAGATCGAATAAAATAAATTGAGAAACTTTTATTTAAGGTTTTTAATTTTATTTTAGGAAAATGAAAATTAGTAATGTGCATTTACTAGTTGGAGATTTTCCAAGAGATTTTCGGTCAATATTTGGACAAAGCATTTCCAGGAATTATGGAAACCGAATCTGGAATATATTGAATATCTTGAAAATATTTTCGGTTTTGGAAATTCCTTGGTGTCCAAACTTCCTTGGTCTATAAATATGAAAGTTTGCATTTCGAGCAAACTAATCCTCGTACAGCAAGAACTATCTCAGTTGTGCTGCTACTGGTGAAGCCTCCTATTCGGAGAGGAGAGTAACTCAATTAGGCGAAATCTCTTACGGCCGCTCAGTTTAAAGTCTTCTTTGGGATTGAGAAGCTCTATTAGTACATTTGGTGGAAAACTAGATAATTGCGGTTTATCTTTTGTTTTCGATTGATTTGATTGACTAACGGTGGTTGAACTTTGATTGCACCTAGTTTGTTTATGCTTGGGATTATTCTCTTCTGATATAATATTCACTCAAACTAGATCGAACTTTCGACGGGGATCTTTAGACTGTTTGTAGATCTAAAGACGTCTTGTGATAATCCGTTGTTAACAGACTCCCTTCTGTGATTAATTGATCACAAGAGATTAAAGTTGATTGTGTGCAGGTGTTCATTGAAGATCTAAGAAGATTTTAAGACACGGAAGACTTTGAAGATTTCTGATTTGGGATTCATAATCTTTGGTGTGCACAATACTTGTTTCGGTAAAAGAGGATCCAACTGTAATTGGTTTATCCTTGTGGTAGATTAGATTGATTAGTTGTGTAGATCAGCATCAATACAATTCTTTGTGATTAAAATTATTGATTGCAAAATCTTAACAATTATTTCGGTAGTTGATAATAAGATAGATCTAAGAACCTGACGAAGAATTTTATTGAGATAAACAGAAGAGCCTTTGTCGAAATCACATCACTTGGTTGAAAAGAGTTGATACCAAACATATTTGTTGTTCCTTTAATGTTTGGAATACGAACCAAGGGACTGTTCCAAGTACGTGACTTATTATAGGTCGCAGGCGTGAAAATACAGACGGAACTAGGTGAAATATAGGTTTAGTTGCTTGGTCTTAACTATACGAAGTTGGTTTGATTTTGTATAACGGCTTAATACTAAGAGTATTCAATTCTGGACAAGGTCCCGAGGTTTTTCTGCATTTGCGTTTTCCTCGTTAACAAAATCTTGCTGTGTCATTTACTTTATTTTCCGCAATTATAATTGTTGTTATTATAATTTAAAGTAAATTACACAAACGTTAATTCCTATTTACTTGATAAGAAATCCTATTGTGTTTGGTTAAGTACGAACCTTTTATCAAGTAAACATACTTCGTTGTTGTATTGTCTCGATCTCGTATCCATCGACGATCACACGAAGTGTGAACCAATTTATTGTACTGTCTCGACTCATTCCATAGACAATCACTTTCGGATAAAGGAGTTATAGGTGGAAAATTTTTAGTTTGAGGTATATTTGGGTACCCTCGTATTTTCAATTGGTATTAGAGCAAGAAAACACGAAAAGATCTAACAATCTGTGTTTGGTGCTATCTAACCTATAAGAAATTGAATCTATGTATGATTTAGTTAACATTATGCAAGAGTATGACTACTCAAAAGTTGAAGATGTTACTACTTCGTTGACTCATGATCCAGGAGTTGTGAAAACATTTGTGTCCATCTCTAATGGAAAGGAAGATGCTGATAAAGTGTTGGTAAAACTCCTAAAGCCTATAAAATATTTGTCTTCTAAAGTGATGGTATCAAAAACAGAGACAAATCTTATTAAACAGGAGATCGGAGATAAAGATATTCAACTAAACATTCTATCCATAGAGAATATGAATCTCACTGTCAAATTAAAAGCTCTTGGTAAATATATTTCTCAAGAAAAGGAGACACGTCCTATGACTCTGACTAATGATGTTGTTGTGATTTCTTCTAATGTTGAGGAAACTAAAAGTCCTTGCTATATTTTACAGATTGTGATAAAACCGGTTTAGTCATATCTCAAACAGATCAAGATGATGGTAGTTTTCCTAACTACATCAAGTCATAAAAGGATAAGAAACCATCTTCTATATCTACTGATGATAAAACGAAATCTTGTCTGAAGGAAACTTTGAACCGATTCCGTTTACGTGATCTTAAGGAATACAATTTTAAGTCACCTGACAGGAAACTTATATTCTTCTATATACGGTGGTAAAAATATTGAAAGAAGTTTCTTGTCTTAAAAAACTGAAAGACCATTCCTCAGTAGAAAGACAGATTATACCACTGCCCTATAAGATCAACTAAAACGAGTCAGAGGGAAGAGTTAATAATCGCTTCTGGAAAAAGCTTCCTCCTCACCCATATCGAAATAGTTCTAGTTTTCATGAAGAACGACTCCAGAAGGAAGGGAAAAAGAGAATCTCTTCCAAAAGAAACAATCGGGAATTTCCGATGATATTGTTTCAGATAATCACACTGATGTGGATCATAAGGAAGTCCTTAGAATGAGAAAATATTATAAAAATCTCATTGAAAGAATTAAGAGATATTTATCTCTCTCTGAAAATTCTCACGTACGTCGGTACAGTTTCTCCACATGATCATATCTCTAGAGTTAAAAAAGATCATCGTCTTGGGAGAAAATATTTTGGGCAGAAATTCCCGAAGAGAAACATGAACTATGTTTCTGATATTCACTGTAAGCTAAAAACATGTCTCTTATTAAAGGGAAACTATCTCTTTCTTGTATGGATACCGTGATCAATCCTTTTATATATATATAACCGAGCATGCCTCCAATAACTCGCAGTATCTCAAAGGCTAATAAGGAGGAAGCTCAAAAGGTTAAAGATTGTCAAGGAACCAATACAGAGAGGAAGAAGAAAAACATATCAAATATCATGTCTGATTATGATTCTGATAGTTCAGTTGCATCACAAGATGAGTCATCTCTGTTATATTATGACTTACAAGATCCAACCAAAGACAAGTGGATACGTTCTGATAGTATGATTGACTATATCCAAGGTTTTGAAGAACTAAGAACCAATCTCATAATAACGGTTCGAAATCAGGACTAGCTCAAGGATAAGATTGAGGAAACAAAAGTTGATATTGCTGATATGAAGGTTCAAGTTGAAAAGCTTGAGAAACAGGAAGTGGTTGCAGACAAGTCTCTTGAGACATGCTTTAAAAGTTTTAACACTGAAAAAACCTCAGTGAACAACAAGAGCACCACTAGAGATTAAGTTATATGTTGTAATACTTAATCCAAGAAAATAGACATCAATATTTGATTTCTTTCAATAATTGTATTAGGTATATTATGAATATAACTATCTTATTATGAATAAAATTATTTGATTTATAATTTTTCTTTTGATAGTTTTTGATTTACATAGCCTGTGCTTGAATGCTTTATGTTATTGCTATGTATGTTTATGGGATGTTTGATTTCGGTTTTCTAACCTTGATATTCGATCTCATAATATTGTGAACCCTTATGGTTTGGGTGACTTTTTGATTTAGCAGGATTAAGTTCTATCCCATGATGGTAGGATTTATCAAAGGATCATGAAGGGTTCTGATAGAAACAATATGTGAAAAAGTCACAATATGTTGAATCTTTTTTGGTTCAGCATAAAAGCATATGTGTTTCGGGGTTTTCAACCTTTCTCTGGTAAAGGTTGGTTGTTGTTATTCTTTTGTTTTGCATAAGTATGAAAACATAATGATATTTCGATATCAACTCTCCCTGGAAAAAGATGCAAACATATTGGAAAAGTGGATGCGAAATTTGAGGTAACAATCTTGTTAGTTAATTGTTTTCCTGTTTAAGAAAAGCCTGATTTTATTAGTATAATTATTGCTTTTGCTTAACAAAATTTCGGTACAGTTGATGTTTTATTCCATTATTTGTGTATGGATGTGTGTGTGATTCAATTGGTTCCGTTTAAGAAAAACTATTGTTATCTTGCTTTGTTGTGTGATATCAATTGTTTAGGCTTACAAAAATCCGGTGCAATTGCGGTGCTTTAATGTCTATGTTGTTTCAATTGCTTCCGGTTGAGGTGAATAACTATGCAAGTTGATTTATTTGGTTTGTATAAATTTTTTATGGCGTAACTAAAGAAAAGGTTTACGGGATGAATTGTTTAGTCCAATTCGATCCAGATAAGAGAAACTAAGTTAATTCTGATCTTAGTTAGAGTTATCAAAGTGGAGGTTTCGGTTATTCAACTATAATTGAATGCCTTAACAAAAAATGCTAGTTAACTAACCTAGTACTTGTTTTGTTTAAAATTTAAAGGTCTAAGTTATATGGATAATTAGAACCTGACGAGAAAAATAGAGTTATCTTTATTTTGGTCTAATCGAACTAGCGATTGTATTTGTACAATGGGTTTAGCAAAGTAACTAAGGTGCTTAGTTGTTTGTTAGTTTGCTAAAATATTAGAGAAAATTGGTTCGGGAAATTGTTTCCTTGGTAGCATATCAAAACAAATTACTTTGTAGTTTCGGTTTTGATATTGGTTATCAAAAATGGTGCGTGGAACCCTCGTGCTTAACTCTATAGGTTGCAAGTTTATTAAGTTTTGTAAGATACTTTTGGTTTGTCCTTTATTTTTTCGTTTCTTTGTCATTTTGTGACTGTTTATGGGTGAAAACCGTTTCTGCTGATTTTGGTAATTTCATGTGTGTGGAAGAGAAAGTAGTCTAAACCCTAAACAATGTACTGCACGGGAGTACTTTTTATTCGAGAGATCAATCTGTAAATCCTGTCCTAAACCAAGAAATGGCCGTTCCAGGCTTGCTTCGGTCACAAAGTGAAGGAGAAGGGTTGGTCTTAGGGAGGGAAGCGAAGAAAGTGTTGAGACCAGAATAGTTGATTCCGGAAGTGTGGGTGTTTCGGGACTTGTATCAGAAAGTTGAACTTGCTAGCTGAATGAAAAGTTATCAGATGATTTCTGGATGTTGTATCGTTCCTCTGACCAAAAATTATTGTTTGGTGGAAATAGGTGATACCTATTTATACAAGTCACAACAAAACGTACCCTGGTCTCGTAGGAAGTGGAAACGATTATGTAGTGGAAGAAGGTGATAGACACATTTTTGTGTCTAATTTGATCTCAATACTATATATTGTTGGCACTCGATTTTGCACTAATTTTGTTATTTTATGTATTTGTAGGTATTTTTTTGGAAATAAATATTTTTGGAAAATTCGGCTAGAAAAGTTGATTTTGTCACCCGGAGGACAAGTGTTATTCGGACTCTCGCTTTTGGATAAGGGGTAACCTAATTACTAAGGGGCACCCCCCAGGTCACCCCCAAGGAAGCTGCTATTCACACCCCAGTTCTGGTTAGGGGAAGGACATCTTCTTCCCAAATTCAAAAACCAAAAATTGGCGGGAAAAAAATATATCAACTGGCAAATGTTTGTTGGAATTTTTGAACGTGTTCTAGGGCGATTCAATGGCTGATTTTTGGTAGGAAGTTGTGTTATGTCCTATCAAACACGTTTTGGGCTTTTGGTTCGATAAAATTTGGCCATAATTAGCTGGACAATTCACGGAAGCAAAATAGGGAAACACGGGTTGGACACGGGATTGGAGAAGATTTGAGCGTGTTCTGATCATGCATGAGGGCTCTAGCAACGTTGTGGGTCGTGTGTAAACACTTCTAGAGTGACCAGGATGGAAATCTATGCGTACCAGAGCAAGAATGGAAAGAAAATATTCCCAAGAATATTTTTCTTTACTGCCGAGTTAAAGAGAATTATATGGAGTGAATGAGCGAGATTCGATGGGTCTGTTGGCTATAAATATGTTTCTATGGTTGCCTAGAAGGGTTGTTGAGAGTTTGGGGGCTTGAGGAGAACTGAGGAGCAAGAAATCACCATGAACAGCAAGCTTCCTGCTGCTGTTTTATGCTGCTGATGAAGATGAAGAACACGAAGAACAGACTCTCAGAAACCGTCGTTCTTCAACAGTGACAACGACAGTGGCTCGTGGGTCGTAGGTGTGGGTCTTAGGACCGTAGCGACAACAGCAGTTAGGTTTTATCGTTTATTCTGGACGCCTTTTGTGCGTCGCAGATTACAGTTTCACACCATTTTCTCTTCTTCTCTTTATTGTAAACACCAATTGAGCTTAATAAAATATTTTGAGAGGTATTTCACCATGATGAGCTAAACCCAACATTGGGAAAATGGAGGAGGCGATTTTCGTCATTCTGGTAAATTTAATTTATTCTTTTTATGACTTTTGCATTGATTTAAAATTGAAAAATGATTTTGATTAATTAGTTATCATTTTATTTGATGCGGCATGCTTGCTTAAATGTTTGATGTCCCATGCTTACGATTTATAACTAATATTCTGAGAATCTATATTGGAAAAATAAGAGTCCTTACATTTTATGTTTTGAGCGATAATTGTTAAGGATAAATAAAATGTACCATATGCATGAGAATTGGCCAAGTCCTTAGTCCCAGTAACTCTCTACCAATTTGTCAATATTTGTATATATATTTATTTTCTAAAAAAATTATCCTTCACAAGTCCGAGAGTTTGAACCTCATTACTACAACCCACGAAAAATCTTTAATCATAAGAGAGTAACGGGTAATGCCTGGAATTTATGTTTCCGTAATGAAGGATACGTTTACACCATTACTTCTTGCCATTACTAACCGCCCCGCTTTATGACTCTTTCCTGTAACGGGCGTATTGCACGCCGCACTCTGTAAACCTCCAGACCAATACCCTTATGAGTATCCCCCAGTTTGTGACATGTTTTGATGTCTCGAGCGTTTTCGTGGAAAACATGTAGCACTTTGCTACGTGTGGCAAGTTAAAATTGAGAGGCTTGCCGCAGGTAAATAGCAAGTGATGTTATTAGGCTCGTCTTGGATGGTCGCCTAAAACTTGCCACGAGCTTGCCGGATTGGTGGCGAACTTTGATGGCCGAGATCGCATCTTATGAATAAGGGTAGCCGTTGATTGTGGATACCTTGTGTTGGCGCCTGCAAATGGCGCAGTGGCGTTTTGGTGTACGCCAGTGGAATTGCGGCATGGCTCGTGCATGCCAGTGGCATGCTGGTGCAAGTGGCGCCTGGCATAGCCATGACCACTGGATTTAGGCGGACGGTCGCCTGAAAGTTGCCACAAGTCTATCAGTTCGGTGGCAAACTTGGATGGCTGAGATTGAATCTCAGGAGGAAGGGTAGCAGTGGATTATGGCTACCTTCTGTCGGCGCCTAATAATGGCGCAATGGATTTTTTAGGGCATGCAAGCGGCATTATGGCATGGAAGGCATGGCTCGTGCAAGTGGTGCCTGACGTAGCCATGGCCGCTAGATTTAGGCGGCTGGTCTCCTAAAAGTTGCCACAAGTCCATCAGTTTGGTGGCTAACTTGGATGGCTGAGATTGCATATCAGGAGGAAGGGTAGCCTTCGATCGCGGCTACCTTTTGTAGGCAGTGGCGCCTTTAACGCGCGCTGGCGATGTTGCGGCATGGCTTGCATGTCTCGCATGGTTCGTGCATGCCATTGGCACGGTTACGTAAGTGGCATAGCCGCGCCTGTGGCATGGCGGGATGGCCAAAGTTGGGATTTGGTGCCGTGACCAAATTAGGGTTTGGCACTGTGGCCTAAATTAGGGTTTAGCGTCGTGGAAAAATTGGGATTTTGGTGCCGTGGCCAAATTTTTGGCGGCATGTCTGGCCTGGCTCGTGCATGCTAGTGGCGCAGTGGTGCAAGTGTGCCTGGCGTAGACATGGCAGATGAATTTAGGCAGCTGGTTGTCTAAAAGTTACCACAAGTCTATCAGTTTGGTGGCAAACTTGGAGGGCTGATATTGCATCTCAGGAGGAAGGAAAACCGTCGATTATGGCTACCTTCCGTAGGCGGTGGCGCCTTTAATGCGTGCCAGCGGAATTGCGGCATGGCTGGCACGGTTCTTTCATGGCATTGGCACGGTGGCGCCTGGCGTATCCATGGCCACTGAAATTTTGGCACGTTGGTGTGGAAATCTTTCCTAAATTAGGGTTTGGATTGTCGAAACCCTAATTAGTATATATGGCATGTCGCATGTGGTGAGTGTCCATGTTTGGCGCGTTTGGCATGTTTGCCTGGTATGCGCGTTTGGCATGTTCGTGTTTGGCGCGTTCGGCATGAACGTTTGGCATGGCGTTTGGTATGTTGGCGCATTTTTGGGAAGCCAATTGGCTTTGCGGCCATTGGGAGGTTTCTTTCTTTTCAACACTGTGGAGAGTTTAAAGCAACCTGATTGGTTAATGTAAGTGGGGCCGGAAAGCTTGGGTGTGGCCACACTTCCAGTGCACTATGGCAGATTTAAAGCGACCTGATTGGTTCATGGGAAGTGGGGACGGCATGCTAGGGCGTGGCCGCACTTCTAGTGCGATGTGGCGGATTTAATCGCCTAGTTTGGCTAAGCATAGTTTTTCGACCAACGGGGTCTAGTGTATTGCGCGGGGCGCGAAACCATGATTTTGCAAATTAGTCGGGTTTTTGAGTTTTTTATGAGTTATCACATTAATTGGATGGATTTCGTATGATGCCACAAAAATCCTTATCTACAAAAATGCAGCGTACTTTTCGTCTGAGCATTTCATGGGATGGCCTTAACTTTGGTACTTGGAGGTTCATGCTATTCCGCTGCGAGTGAACATAAATCCGTCATGCCATACCGATATTAAGGGTTCTACCGGGGAACATAGCATAGGAAAGTACTCAGTGAGTCTTGTATTTGCGAGGTGCCGAAATTTACAGAGTGTTTGGGATGGTTGCTACATTCTCCAGTCTGGATAATATTTCATGTAAATATATTGAATGGATCAATAAATATGCCGGTGGAGAGATTAGCACTCACGACACCGTTTCCTTGCAGAGTAACGTCACATCAGATGCGAGGTTTTACGATTTTAACCCCAATCTAAAAACCATCATCAACAGTGACAAAAAGGGGGAGATATATATGGAGTAAACAAGTGATATTGGTATTAACTTATACTGATTGGTATCACTAGGGGAAAGGACATTGGTGCTTAAACTTTTATCTAAACGAAAGAGTGAAAGCATAGACTAAGAGGGAGTAACATATCATATACTTTTAGTTATATGGACTACAAAGGAAATAACAAAGACACTCGTATTGATAAAATCTACCTATCTTACCTTTAGGGGGAGTATTAGCTTTGTTATTATAATGTCAACAGCGGCATTTAAGGATTGAATGTATAAAGGTTATTGTGTTGTTGAATTCGGGAATCAAGCGTATGTGTAATGAATTCTTGTAATTTTTTTATCCATATGATTTACGAGTTTTGTCACTAAAATTGACAAAGGGGGAGATTGTTAGAGCATAGCTCGGTTGAACCCACCAAGCGTTGGTATGTCAAGTTTGGTTGTCTTATTTTAGTGACTCAAAACTCATTTAAGAGTCGCTTGATTATGTACTAGAGTCAACTTCGTATATGTTAGCTTGAAAGTATTAGGATATGAGACATTACAAGTATTGCGAAGACTTGAAGAAGTGAAGAAGTAAGGAGATACAACGACAACATCATCCTTCCACTTGAGGTTAGTGATACTTGACTTGAACTGTTTCATTCCCTAATGTATCCTTCAAGTCATGCATATTGAAAACAAAACTGCGAAGCATGAATGATTATACTCTAGTTAGACATAGTATTAAGGAATACAATACGAGGTTTATTGCTTAACCATTAAAATTTGTAGATAAGACATCGACATAATCGTCTGAATGCTATTGTGACTACGTATGGGTATAAGGTGAAAATATCATCCTAGGAAATAATGTTTTACATTTGTTTTAAAGAAGTAAATTCATGAACTTATTTTGTGAATCGGTAGAGAAATCGCCAGGCATTATTGGTATTGTTATTCATTGCATATCTTTTGAACTACCAATATATTTGATTATTATAACCGCTCATGACTTGTTTATGTTCTTGGTAAAACTATTCACAAAGTCCTGACTTTTGTATTGGTATGACTTTTATTAGTGAAACCGATCTTAAGTAATCACCTGAGATGGTATGATCGACTTTGTGTTATTGGTATGACCGACTCTGGGTAAAGGGGAACCGATCCTAGTAAGAGGTACAACCTATCACAAAGGGGAATCGATCCTTGTATGATGTGCAGCAAGTTTTTAGCAGAAAGGGGAGCCGATCCTATGGACATGTGTAACACGTTTTTAGGCAAAGGGGAACCGATCCTATGGACATGTTCAGCAAGTACAAGTTAGATAACATATATATGTGGGGAACGGATCCTAGTACCTAGTCAACCGAATTTTGGAAAGCTAGATTGACTGTGCACAATACTGACATGGAGGTAGAACCGAAACTTGTTTTGGTAGAACCGTGAAACCCATGATTTGTGATTCAGTATTCTTGATCAATCACATAGTTCTTGAAAGTCAGATGAACCAATTCTAAACTTGTTTGGAAGTGTGGAAAATCGGTTTCAAGATTGTAAGTATGAAAGAGGACTTGCAAAGTAAGGATGTCGACATACTTTGAACATGTACAGGAACGCTCATCTTTAATTGTTCAAAGTTATTCCTTAATAGCTAAAGGAAGAAAAACCCTGATCGAATAAAATAAATTGAGAATCTTTTATTTAAGGTTTTCAATTTTATTTTAGGACAATGAAAATTAGTAATGTGCATTTACTAGTTGGAGATTTTCCAACAGATTTTCGGTCAATATTTGGACAAAGCATTTCTAGGAATTATGGAAACCGAATCTGGAATATATTGAATATCTTGAGAATATTTTCGGTTTTGGAAATTCCTTGGTGTCCAAACTTCCTTGGTCTATAAATATTAAAGTTTTCATTTCGAGCAAACTAATCCTCGTACAGCAAGAACTATCCCAGTTGTGCTGCTACTGGTGAAGCCGTCTATTCGGAGAGGAGAGTAACCTAATTAGGCAAAATCTCTTACGGACGCTCAATTTAAAGTCTTCTTTGGGATTAAGAATCTATATTAGCACCGTTGGTGGGAAACTAGATAATTGCGGTTTATCTTTTGTTTTCGATTGATTTAATTGACTAACGGTGGTTGAACTTTGATTGTACCTAGTTTGTTTATGCTTTAGAATTTTCTCTCCTGATATAAGATTCACTCAAACTAGATCGAAGTTTCGACGGGGATCTTTAGACTGTTTGTAGATCTAAAGACGTCTTGTGATAATCCATTTTTAACAGACTTCGTTCTGTGCGTGATTGATCACAAGAGATTCAAGTTGATTGTGTGCAGGTGTTTATTGAAGATCTAAGAAGATTTGAAGACAAAGAAAACTTTGAAGATTTCTGATTTGGGATTCATAATCTTTGGTGTGAACAATACTTGTTTCGGTAAAAGAGGATCCAGCTGTAATCGTTTTATCCTTGTGGTAGATTAGATTGATTAGTTATGTAGATCGGCATCAATACAATTTTTTGTGATTAAAAGTATTGATTGCAAAATCTTAACAATTACTTCGGTAGTTGATAATAAGATAGATCTAAGAACCTGACGAAGGAGTTTATTGAGATAAACATAAGAGCCTTTGTCAAACTCATATCACTTGGTTGAAAAGAGTTGATACCAAACAGATTTGTTGTTCCTTTACTCTTTGGAATACGAACTAAAGGAATTGTTCCAAGTACGTGACTTATTACAGGTCAGAGGCGTGGGAATACAGATGAAAATAAGTGAACTATAGATTTAGTTGCTTGGTCTCAACTATAAGAAGTTGGTTTGATTTTGTATAGAGGCTTAATCCTGAGAGTATTCAATTATGGACAAGGTCCCGAGGTTTTTCTGCATTTGCGGTTTCCTCGTTAACAAAATCTTGTTGTGTCATTTATTTTTATTTTTCACAATTATAATTGTTGTTATTATAATTAAAGTAAATTACATAATGTTAATTCCTATTTACTTGATAAGAAATCCTATTGTGTTTGGTTAAGTCCGAACCTTTTATCAAGTAAACATACTTCGTTGTTGTATTGTCTCGATCTCGTATCCATAGACGATCACACGAAGTCTGAACCGATTTGTTGTATTGTCTCGACTCAGTTTTGTTTGAGGGTGAAAACAGTTTCTGCTGATTTTGGTAATTTCGGGTGTGTGGGTGAGAAACGAGTCTAAATCCTAAACAATGTACTGCAAGGGAGTACTTTGATTCGAGAGATCAATTTGTACAAATCCGGCCTAAACCAAGAAATGGTCGTTCCAGACTTGCTTCGGTCACAAAGTGAAGGAGAAGGGTTGGTCTTGGGGAGGGAAGCGAAGAGAGTGTTGAGACCAGAATAGTTGATTCTGGAAGAGTAGTTGTTTGATGACTTGTATCAGAAAGTGGAAAGATAACAGATGATTTCTGAGTGTTGTATGTTCCTGACCAAAAACTTATCTTTGGTGGAAATAGGTGAGACTTATTTATACAAGTCGCAACGAAAGGTACCCTGGTCTCGTAAGAAGTGGAAACAGTTGAGTAAATGGAAGAAAATGGTAATGGGTGACGCCTAGAATTGATGTCTCTGTAATGAAGGGAACGTTTCACCATTACTTCTTGTATTTACTAACCGCCTAACCCTTATGACACTTTCCTGTAATGGGCGTAGTGTACGCCGCACGCTGTAAACCGCCAGACCAATACCCTGATGAGCATCCCGAGTTTATGACATGTTTTGATGTCTCGAGTATTTTGTTGGAAAACGTGTAGCATGTTTCTACGTGTGGCGTGGACAAAGGACTTGGCGTTTGTATCCATGTTGGTGCCGTGACCAAAGAATAGGCATCGTAGCCAGGTTGGTGCCATGACCAAGAGTTAGCATCGCAGCCAAAACATTGCCACGAGTCGTTTGGTGGCAGGTTTGTATGGATGAGATCTGCATCTCAGGAGGAAGGGTAGCCGTAGATTGTTGCAACCCTTCGTTTGGCAACCAGCGGCATGGTTGCAACCTTTCGTTTGGTAACCAGCGGCATGGTTGCAGCGCTTGCATGCTCTTGGCATGGCCAAATTAGGGTATTGGCGCCGTGGCCAAGAGATTGCCAGAAATTGTTTGGTGGAAAGTTTTTATGGCTGAGATTCGTATCTCAGGAGGAAGGGTGGTCGTTGATTGTTGTAACCCTTCATTTGTAGATAGTGGCATGGTTTAGGCGCAGCCCAGCTAGGATTTTGGCGTAGTTTAGGCGCGGCCAAAACTAGGGTTTTGGCATAGTTTAGGTTTGGCAAAAATTAGGGCTTGGCATTGGGACAAAAGTTACCATGCGTTCGGTGGCAAGCTTGTACGGCTGAAATTTGCATCTCAGGAGGAAGGGTGGCCGTTGATTGTTGCAACCCTTCTTTTGGAAGCCAGCGGCATGTGATAGGGCCGGCATGGCTTCCACATCTTTTAGGTGCGTCCAAAATTTGGGTTTTGGCAAAACCGTGATGTTTGGCCTTGGGCCGAAAGTTGACATGCGTTAGGTGGCGAACTTGGACGGCTGAGATCTGCATCTCAAATGGAAGGGTAGCCGTTGATTGTTGCAACCCTTCGTTTGGCAGCCAGCGGCATGTGGTAGGGCCGGCATGGCTTTGGCATATTTTAGGTGAGGCCAAAATTAGGGTTTTGGCAAAACCGTGATGTTTGGCCTTGAGCCGCAAGTTTCCATGCGTTAGGTGGAGAACTTGGACAGATGAGATCTGCATCTCAGATGGAAGGGTAGTCGTTGATTGTTGCAACCCTTTGTTTGGCAGCCAGCGGCATGTGGTAGGGCCGACATGGCTTTGGCATATTTTAGGCGCGGCCAAAATTAGGGTTTTGGCAAAACCGTGACGTTTGGCTTTGGGCCGGAAGTTTCCATGCGCTAGGTGGCGAACTTGGACGGCTGAGATCTACATATCAGATGGAAGGGTATCCATTGAGTGTTGCAACCCTTCATTTGGCAGCCAGCGACATGTGGTAGGGTCGGCATGGCTTTGGCATATTTTAGGCGCGACCAAAATTAGGGTTTTGGAAAAACCGTGATGTTTGGCCTTGGGACGGAAGTTTACATGCGTTAGGTGGCGAACTTGGACGGCTGAGATCTTCATCTCAGATGGAAGGGTAGCCGTTGATTGTTATAACCCTTCGTTTGGAAGCCAGCGGCATGTGGTAGGGCCGCATGGCATTGGCATATTTTAGGCGCGGCTAAAATTAGGGTTTTGGAAAAACCGTGAAGATAATCTTGTAAGATGGTTGAGGCACAAATGTCAAGTCCTACACGAGGGAACTTTCTAAGAGTTAAAGGTAAGGCACCAGGAAAGTGATAATCACCCTCAAACTTAGAGTTTTCATTGTCTCTAGGTAGACTAGTCACAATTTCCCTAATTTCTAAATCATTAGATTCCTGAAAATGGTCAATTGATTCTTCTAAACTGTAATCATGTGCATCCTCACTCATTTTTACGAGTTCACTTTCTTTGTCTAAGACTGTTGTTTCTAAATTGCTAGACTCAAAATAAACTCGTTCCTCTAAACCATCATCACAATCATATAAAGAATTTCAGAGAAAGTTTCTAGTAAAGTCTCATTAACTAAGGTTTTAATCAAAGTTACTTCCTCCGATTCACTGATAGGCACATCTAATAATGGATTATCCAACACACTGCAGGCTAAAGGATTGATTCCAGAGGGGTTTGCTCAAATTGCAACGAATTCCCTTTCGAAAGATAGAAGCTGGTCTAGAAACAATCTAAGTGGAGCCATCATGCTTTTTGTTTGCTAGAAATATTTAGGTTTACTTTGGTGGAGTCGAGTCGGCCTTGTTTGTGATTGTATAGAATCCCTCTGTAGTTTATATTTCTTCGGTGATGAATCCTTTTGAGGAGACCCCACCTGCGATGACGTTACGAGAATATATGTCTAGAAATTCTCGTTATCAAGAGACGTCTTCGGAAATGACTCTTGGTGAATATATGCGTGGGCAGCGATATATGTATACTCCAATTTTTATTGAGGAATCACCTCTAACAATCTATGAGAAATATTATAAACATAGACCATGTAGTTGGGAACAAATCTTGAGAATTCGTGGATATCAAAAATTATAATGTGATGATGATGAGGAGGAGGATGGTGATGATGATTATAATGATATTTCTAGTTCAAATCCAAATAATTTTAATAATTATTTACCTATTCAAAAGGACGAGGATTTGACTAGAAATACCCCCGTTTTAGACGATGATTACGAAACCGATGATGGTTTAGAGGAACCAGTTTATCTTGAGAGTACTGTTTTCGAGTCAAACGATTTAGAAACAATAGTCTTAGAAGAAGTCGTAGAGATTAGCGGGGATGAACCTGACTTAGAAAAATCAATCGCCCACTTTCAGGAATCTGATGACCTAGAAATTAGGGAGATTATGACCAGTCTACCTAGAGACGCCGAAAACTCTAAGTTTGGGGGTGATTATCATTCTCCATGTTCTTTAACTCTTAAAAATATCCCTCACTTGGGACTTGACATCAATGCCTCACCCATCTTACGAGACTATCTTCGTACTCGTTTTCCAGAAGCTAATGATATCCAACAAGAGTCTCAACTGTTAGAAACCCATCCTCTGGTTGATGTGGTTAACCCAGGCAATAATACCAAGATTGATTTTGTTTTCCCACCAAATAGTTTTCTTCCAAATGTGGGAACATATAGATTTCAAATGTGTCGAATATTAAGTTGTGAGACTAAACCTAAATGCTTTAGGAAATTAGAATCGACACATTTGCTTAAGGATGACCACTACTCTCATTGTGGTCAATTTTGTAAGTCATATCTGATTGACTTAGAGGATCCGCAATTATTTAGGTTATTACTTTGTGATTCCAAGTTCTTATTTGAGTTTTTCCAGACTCTAGGACCTAATAATTTGGATCCAACCTATGAAGAAACGCAACCAATGAAAATATTCTATTTAGACCCTTTCATAGAGCCTGAACCTGAACCACAATTAGCGATAGTTATCAGGAAACTAGGTAAGGGCATGCTAGTGTTGTTCATTTCGTTGGTTCACTGCAGTTTCCTTTTGTCAGCTCTTTTTGGTTTTAAAGACCCACAGTTATTCCGTCTACTGTTATACGGTTCGAGTTGACTAAACCTTTCCTACGTCTGGCTGAAGACTTTAAACTTAGCACTTCTTGGGAGGTAACCCAATATTCTTGCGACATGGTAATATCCTTCCTTATCTCTTTTGCTTCAAGTGGTAACAATTTCTCCTTGTTCATGCTTTTAGTTTCATCTTTAGATCATTGAGGACAATGTTAGATTTAAGTTTGGGGGTATGGGAGAAACTTTTTAGTTGCAATAAATAAACTCCAGAGCCTAGAAATTTATGCGTATTAAGGATAGCACTAACCAATCTAAGTGGATGGAAACATTTTTGTTTTAGGAGTTGAGGAACCAATCTGACTAGATGGAAACATCTATAGAGTCTATTCATAAAAGCACAGAGCTCAGGTGTTAGAAATAACATGATAGTTTCGCCATATCTTGTCGAGTCCTTTTCACTTTCTATTTTTAGTTTTCTTTTGTTTCAAGTGATTTGGTGGGGCACACGATTCAAGTTGTTACCTTTGCTAGGGTGAAATAGAGTGACTGAGTTACCTTTTTCAAAAAAAAAAAAAAAAAAAAAAAAAAAAAAAAAAAAAAAAAAAAAAAGACCGGACCAGTTAGACCAATCGGAATAAGTATTAACACTTGGATAGCAATATGTGTGTGTTCACCCTGTTTCCGTCGCCTAAGCAAGCGTGGAATGCAGGACCCGTGGGAAGTATCGTGTAATCTGCTGACAAGAAGCATGCGCTTGGATCCAAAAGATCTATTCATGCCGTTAAGTTAAAAAAAAAAAATGGTTATTGTTATGTGTAGTCAACTGCTGGTTCCCTTGTATTTGCCAGTTTGTTGATCTAGATTTAAGTTATTGACCACTGGTTCCCTTGTATTTGACCACTGGTTATTGTTATGTTATGTGTAGTCAACTGCTGGTTCCCTTGTATTTGCCAGTGTGTTAATATTAGTCAGACCGGTATCTCAGTCATTTAGGTTAGGTTCACCTTGGCAGAGGCCTTCAGACAGATATGGGAAACACCGTTCACTTTTCAACCATCTACATTTTTCTTTTTCCATCTTCTTAATCTTTTCATGTGATTAGTCTGACTCCGAGTATGATGTCCATCGTGAAACTATCTTAGTAGAGCTTTGTCACTTATATGAATTTTAGTATGCTTGAGTGCAAACTCGTGTACAGCAATTGGAATTTCGCATCAGGGTTCTTCCTCTTAGAGTCAATAATTGTATGCCAACCAAGGAGGTTCTTTAGTGCTTTCCAAGGTTCTGCGTAGATAGCTAGGGACTGGAGTATTGTTTTTTGTAGGTACACCTCTGATAAACCCACCCGAGATTAACTCGGTCACTTTTCAAGAATAATTTTTGCTCGAGGACTAGCAAATAATAAGTTTGGGGGTATTTGATAGACACATTTTTGTGTATAATTTGTCCTCAATGTCCGTATTGTTGGAACTCTATTTTTGTACTAATATTGTGTTTTTATGTATTTTTAGGAAATAAACATTTTTGGAAAATTTGGCTCGAAAAGTTGATTTTGGCACCCGGAGGACAAGTGTTATTCGGACTCTCGCTTTTGGATAAGGGGTAACCTAATTACTAAGGGCACCCCCAGGACACCTCTTCTTCATTTGAATTTCGATTTTGGCGGGAAAATTGGTTCATCAACTGGCAGAATTTCAATCGACAAAATGAAGGTGTTGTGGTGCGACTCAATAACTCAAACTTGGTAGGAAGATGTGATATATCCTAAGGAAGACATTTTGGGCAGTTTATTTGATCGGAATTGGCTGGAAAACGCGTGATGATTCACCAAACCAAAACAGAGCAACACGCACTGTAAGCAAGCAAAACTGGAGTTATAGCGTGCATGGAGGAGTTCTACTAGCATTGGACGAGTGATGAGGCGTGTAGAAGGCAATTGGGAGTGTTCAGGAAGCAAGAGTACGTAAGAATCTTCTATTTTTGGCAATTATTCCCTATTTTTGGACAGCGGCAATAATGAAGATTATCTCGAGTTATGGAGAGATTAAACGCTCCTGTTGGGTATAAAAGGACTCCCTGGGTCGAGTAGAAGGGCTGTCGAGATTTTGGGGTCGAGAGGAGGAGTGTAGAATCCATAGGAATTGAGAGAAAAATTGACAGAGAAACTGTTGCTGCTGCTGCTCTGAAGAACAAGGAATCGGCCACGGTTTCTTCATCCGAATCGCAACAGTTTCTTCATCTTCGCAACAGAATATTCAGCCACAGAACTTTATTTTCCGTCACCGTTTGTTTCTCTGTAACATTGCAACATCGTCTTCGCAACAGGAACTGCTGTTGCGATTTCTCTGTTGCATTGTTTACTCATTTGTAATCAACTTTGGAGCAATAATAATATATTTTGAGATTATGATTAATATGAGGAGCTAAACCCCAACACTGGGGTGATGGAGGAAGCCTTATTTTACACTTGGGTAATTATATTTAATTCTTCTCATGACTTTTGCACTAATTTTAATTGAAATTATGATTTGAAAAAATTGGTTGTCATTTGATTTGATGCGGCATGCTTAGCTTAGATGATTTGATGCCTCATGCATAACATTTACATCTAATATTTGGAGAATTTATCTTGGCAAAATAAGAGTCAATATATTTTATATATTTACTGAGCTATAATTGTTAAAAGAATCATTATTTGAACCTTAAGAAATGAATTCGGTGGAATCCTAAACCCCGGTCTCTCTTGCACCATTGTTAATATTTTTGTGTATATAATTTTTATAAATCTAAAAATCCTTCACCTTCACAAGTCCGAGTTTGAACGATACCCCTTACCACTATAACTACAACCCACATTAAATCTTTAATCACCGGTCCCATGCTTCCTCCATTATTTTTCCTTATTTTTGTTGTTTTCATAAACTCATGAAGACTCCTCCATCTCAGCAACTTTCCTTGTTTGAGCAAAACTCATGGTTTCTCCATATTTTGTGGTTTCCCCAATTTTGTGTAGTTTCACGAAAAATAATAATGAAAAATAGGGAAAGGTGTTGCAGGACCGGGCAACTTGGACGGCCGGCCATTCCCTAGCCGTGGCCGATCCCACACCTTGCAATCCCTAATCTTTCATAAATTGTTATTTTTCTCATCTTGTGAAACTTCCCAAAAATCGTGGTTTCTCCATATTTTCTCAAATATTGCGCAAATCATGAAAAAGCCAAAAGTTAACATGGTCGCATGACCGACTGGGCTACTCACAAAAAATATATTAAAATATTATTATTTTAATATTCACAAAATATTGATCAAACGAGCATACTTGCTCATTCGAGCAAAATCGAGGATTTCAGTCAAAGATCGAACTCTTTTGAAAATCTGAAAATATTGCTCAAACGCACATCAGAAAATGCCGAAACTCTCATGACTGAGACACGAGCATTATGGAGACAGGGGCATGCTCCCTTGACCGACCAAGGGCGGATCTAAGGCTTGGAATAATCCGGTCCCACACGTTTTCACACTATTGACCTAATTTGCGCAATTGCTCATATTGGGTCCAAACTCTTCACAACCTACTCAGAGTTTGTGCAAATACCTATCAGCGGTCCCACGAACACCAAGGGCCGGTCTCATGCCATCCATCTTGGTCGGTCCCCCACTTTTCTATAATTAGGTTTTATCACCTAATGCTCAATCAAACACTATTTCAATAAATGATGAAAATGACATTTAATGGTCATTCCTTCACCAACCGGTCAACTCAAGACCCTGGCGTACGCTCACTTGAGAAATTGGGCATCAAATGGACGTCCATAGTCCCATGTGGTCGGTCCCTCCGTCGCTCATGACCTATTTTCAGCAATTCGTCAATTAATGAGCAATCAATCAAAGATTAGGTTTTCGAACAAATGCTCCACGAATCATCATTCTAAGAAGGATTCAAACATTAATGAATTTATGTTGATCCAGAAATCATCATCTGGATTGATTATATAATATTTGGTAGTCTACCAATATTTTAATTAATATTTTATTGGGTCACGACATCCATAAATAATTTGCCGAATTGAGCAATACTTGCTCATTTTCTCGAATATTGATCCAACTATCAATATTCAGTAATTCATCGAATTGAGAAATACTTGCTCAATTTCCCAACTATCAATATACCAGTAATTCTTCGAGCAATACTTGCTCAGTTACTCGAATGTTCCACTGAGCAGTCATTCATGCTCAATTCAACAAAACCTAGAATCATTGTCTAAATCAGTCAACGTGACTAATTAAATACACGTCAGTCATCCAGACTCCACGATTCGTGAGACATCAATAATGTCACAAATGGGGGATTAGGGTGTTGGTATGGCGGCCTACGGCACGTGGATACATCCATGATGAGAATGAGAGTAAGTCGTCCAAACCGTTGAAGGAGCTAGCAAAGTAGTGGGAGAATGATCAACCATGTCTCTGCATGACCTGGGACTGGTTTCACCAAGATCTTCCACTTTCCCACTCTTTCACTCAACAAACCGTCATACTTACAGGGATCAGGGTGTTCATCATTCTTGCAATATAAATAAGTCTAAATCGAGGAAAATCGATTATCATCAGACATCATTGATCATCATTCGTCAACATATAGATAAAATTTATTCACAGAACTCAAGTTCAGCATTTCACCATTATTGCAAAAACCTTCAACACATCCCCAATCCTTGATCATCACTAATCCCACACAATTCTCAGCTTCCCTCCTACGGATCAACCCATCTCCCTCTTTGCGACTGAATTGACTCTGGAACGGCCATTGACTTGGTTTAGGCCGGAGTCCTACAGATTGATCTCCCGAATCTAAGCACTCCCTTTGCAGTGCATCTGTGTGAGGTTGAGCAGTTTGCCAGTTCGAGGAATCTCCATCGCACGGTGATTCCCTCATTCCCTAAAAAACCATCAAACTGTTTTTCCCCATCCACAGATTGGCGACCACAGTGGGAAGTTAATCTCTCGGTTGAAATCTCACATTTTCACAAAATTGGTGGTCTTATGTCTGGGTTGGTCACAAATGCAAATGACGCTAGCACTAGCAACAATAACAATGATGGTATTCCAGAAACCATCCCTTCTTCCAACAATGGTGGTGACATTACTACTCCTGAAATCAATGTGGAAAATCATTCATTCTTCTGTCGGCATCCCAAAGAAATCATAGAGAATCCACCCACTATCGCTGATCTCATGAAAGTCCAAGAAGTTCTCGCCAAAAATCAAATTGATATGGCTGCTACTCAGAAGGAGCTATGTAATTACCTCAAAACTCTTACTGATAAGATGTCAGGCAAAACTCAGGAGAAAGGAAAAGACAAGGAAGAATCTCCAAGAACGGATCCTGAAGTTATTCCAGTCCACGATGATGACGAGACCCACAAAGCTGCAGAACCCGCTGGTTTCATCACTCGTGAGGACCTGAAACATTTTATGGAGAATCGAGGAAAGGGACATACACCGTCTGTGCACCTTCATAAACCTTCATATCCCGCTGCTACGCAAAGAATCCCTCTCCCAAAGGGCTACACTTATCCAACGTTCACACTCTACAATGGGACAGAGAATGCTCGAGAACACGTTTCTCGATTCTTGGAAGCATTAGGAGAGAATGAAAACAACCATGTTGTCCGTTTGAAGGAGTTTTTAAAATCCCTGACCGGTCGAGCATATACTTGGTACAACAACATCGAACCAGGGAGCATATCGAATTGGGGAGAAATGATTAATGCTTTCTACAGGAAATACTTTGTTGTTTCTGAGCAGGTTACCCTTTCCGACTTAGGAAGGATGGCTCACAAGAATACTGAAAATCCGAACGACTATGTGAAGAAGTTCAGAATTTAGGCTTTGGATTGTCATGATCCTATTGTTACTGAGCAACAACTGGTGGACTTGTGCATCAACGGAATGATTCCAGACTATAGAGCCTTATTGGAGAATCTCCGATTTCAAACCTTTACAGAACTTCATGAAGCGGCGAAGAGATCAGCAACCAGTGCTCCAGCTTTGTTAGAAAGAACAAAAACTATCAAAGTCAAGGAACCGAACGCTTGAAGCAGCACCAAGAGGCGTTTGATCAAAAATCAGTATAACGTTGAAGCTTCCATGAATGTTGCTGAAGGGAGCAAGATAAAATCTTAGGCACAACAACACAAGAATGCTCTTCCGGCGTCTCACCCTCCAAAAGCACCAAGGAAGGACAATCACACCAGAAACACGCAACCACCAGTTCAGCCTCAACAGAACGATCCGGAAGCGCCTGACTTCCTTTTTCTTATTGAAGAAGTGATCGAACTATTAGAAGTCTGGATTCAATATGGTGCAATCAAATTATCTTCCGTCAAAAAGGAACCAACTGAAGGACAAATGGAAAATGCACGTTACTACCATTTTCATAGGTATGTCAGTCATCCAACAAGTGATTGTAGAATTTTGAAGTGCATATTCAAAGAGAAGGTCGACTCAGGAGAACTGGGGACTGAAGGAGTGCACATAAATCCTCTCCCTATCAGAACGTTTGCACTCTCTGAGCAACCGGTCAAGGAAGCAGTTCAATCCTTAATTGAGCATGTCTACGAGTTGTTGTACTTTTCAAAGGCTCAAAGAGATGACATGTTTAATGCACTAAACCACATTGTGTCAGGGAAACGATTAACAATGCAAGAGACGCTCCCTGAACCTCCAGCAACAGACAAAGAGATGTATGACTGAGACTTCCCACTACAGTCCATCTCAATGGAAATGAATTCAAGCGAGCGTTGGTCGACGTTGGCACTGCTGTTAACATCATCCCCTTGAAAACCCTCAGATCCGCTGGTATCACTCGACAAGAAGCAACTGATGCTCCTATCTCAGTCAGAGACCATGAAGGAATCTCCAAAGATGCTTACGGTTACATCATTCTCAAGATAAGGAATGATTCAATCTGGACAGAAACTAAATTCTTCATAATTAAGGAGGATCCATGATATGACATGGTCCTTGGGCGAGCATCGATTCATGATGGAAAAGTTGTTGCGATATCATCATCTTCAGCTGCGCATTTCTCCATTGAAGAAAGCTCTGTCTCGGAAGATGATCAACCGTTCGAGCATTTTGAAAAAGTCGAAGCCTTGATGGAACTCACACAAAAACCTAGGGAAAGCGCCCACGAATTCGTCAAAAGGTTTCGCACTCAGGAAAGTCTCATTCCCCCTGATGCATATGTATTACCAACTTTAAAATATGCTGCCCTAGTTCGAGGACTCAGTTCCTCTCAAAACCTAGCCATCACCAAACGTTATGAGTGGTTAGTTTCGCATCAGCAATACTTCACTAAGTGGTTATATGCAGAACCTCTCAAAATTCAGCACTCCACCAACACGGTCATCTCCAGAATAATGGACGAGTTTGATAAAAAAGTATCCTAGATGCTTCCCTATGCGCGGGTGTCCACATGTACCACAACCATGGAATTCCACTGCTTGGGGAATCCCAAATCAGCAAAATATATTCAAGGCACGTACAACCAAGCCTAACAAATTCTAGGAAGGAGATTTAGTCCTTAAGGAAGCTAAACGTGATCTCCATTCTGCAAGGAGCTCCAATTGGAAAGGACCTTTTATGGTTGCAAAATCCATAATTGGAGTATACTACAAGCTAATCAACATGGATGGAAGGACCATACCAATAATTCATGAGAATTGGCTCAAAGATTTTGATGTCTGAGGTATTCTGCAATTCAGACGTTCCCTACCAGAAACGGAAATATTTGGTTTGCTTTTAGGATTTTCTTTCACATGTATTTTCAATTCCTCCAAAACGTTTGCAATACTTGCATCCAGTATTTGAATTCAGCAATTTATCAGAGTTTCTTATTTAAGAAAAGTCTCTATCAGATCTAAAATTCAAAAGAAAATCCTCAGTCACTCATGAATTCAAAACCAATCAAAATTTCAAAACCAAAATAAAACCTCACATCTCTCAGAAGTTCAATGTTCGGAGATTATCAGAAGAAAACTAAACAAAGCCATCAAAGTATGATTTTTGCTTCTCAGTATTCTCCAAGACTTGCAAAGCCGCTCTCTCCAACTCCATCTTTTTGGTCAGCTCAACAATCTTGGTCATTTTCTCCATCATGACGTCATTTGTAAAAGGGATATTCTTCACTACTGCATCCTTGATGGTGTTAATCTTCTGACGAAGCCACTTCAAGTTAAAGACAAGTCTCTCAGAATTCTCCAGGTTGTACTCCCAATCAAAGAGTACATCTTGAGTAACAGTATTTCTGGCTCTGGTTCGTATATCATCTATAACATGCAATATGTTTCCTAATTGCATTGTCAAGAAGTAGCTACGTTCAGAATCTCTTGTAATGATAATATAGCCATACATCTTCCAAAACTTCTCATACATGATGGCATACCCAGTGGGAACGCTGAATCCACCAACAAATACATTATATGGGAGTGAAGCACCAAATGGAGGTTCACAAATAATCCCTGCATTGGGATTTTCGTGTATCACTACACAATTCTCAACTACTAGAGAAGCCTCTATTGTAATTGCAACATCCTCTTCTGGGACAGCCTCTTCTATTCTTGGCTCGATTTCGACAACAACTGGAGTCTCAGTTTCTTCCACGGCTTTAGCAGCGATATTCTCATAACCCGGAGGAGCAAAACTCTCTTATGTTCTTGACTCAGTTTCGACAGCAACTGGAGTCTCAGTTTTCTCCACAGCTTCAGTAGCGATATTCTCATAACCTGGAGGTGCAGAGCTGGTGATGCCACTGCTTCGATTCACCACATTGCTCGAATTATCAGCATTGATTCCGTCATTCTCAACTTCAATATTTGGTACCTTATGTGAAGATTACATGGGATTAGAATGATTCAAGCATGGAAATCAAAGAAAACCATAAAATTCATAATGTAAGTGAACCAACATCATCTAAGTTCCTTATTATGTACCCAAGAAATGCGCAAATAGTGTAGAAGTCATGAAACACGTTTTTAAACAAGCTCAGCTGAAGAGATTTTACACTGCCCTGTATTCAATGGCAAACTGGGAGCAATTGGTAAGGAATTTAAGGTTGGTTCATATACCATTCTCTTCGTATGGATGTTATATACAACATATCAAAATTTCGTAGGAATTGGATAAACGATCTAGGGCATGTGGCCAAAACATCGGACGACATACAATCTGAAAAAGTCCTGAAGGTCTCCTGGAAGTTCACTATTTCGCCTTTTTCAGGCCCTAAACATGATCAAAGTTCAAAAAGCTTCTTTGAAAAAGCTTGGAAATATCGTGGGCTTGAAGATACATACGCAGACCACGAAAATCTGACCTCAGACGAGAATTCTACAGTGTTTCTAATAAAATTTGAAGTCTGAAATTTTCTGGTGACGTATTTCGGCAAAGTTGTCCATAAATTTACATGGATTCTAATTCATTCACAAATCAACAATTTCATACTTCTATGAAGAAATTACAATAGATATACTTACTAGAGGAGTCTCTAAATCATTCGAAGGCTCGGCAATGCCGGACTCTACATTGGCAACTCCACTATCTTCATTCGGTTCGGGATTTCGGGAATCTTCCATATTCTCATGTCCCAAAGAATAGTGTTCTTCATCAACATGCTTCTTATCTACAATGATTTCCTCCTGGATACACCGACAACAATAATCATCATCATTTCATTTGAAGAAATGCCGAAATCACTTACATGAAAGGATACTCACATTAACCTCTTCATCGATGCTGGATTCCTGAATTGTTCGTAGGGAGGAAAGATGAAGATCGTCAATAACCGATGGAGCAAAAGTCTGAAACAAATTAACGGCATTCTTTTGGAATCCTAAATTGCATGGACGATAAAATCGCAACAGAAGTGTTAACAACTTACCAAAGAAGCGGCTGGAGACTGCGTATTATTTGTTATCATTCTATAATTCATCCTACTCCTGCTTTCTCCACCTTGGGGACTGTCTTTCCATTCAGATAAGTTCACATGAATTTGAGGTCTCACAGCACGACCGCCCTACAATGAGTTGATCGAAATAATCAAAGGTACAACTATCATGCTTTTACCAAAATTATGAGAGAATATCTACCTGTGAAGATTCTGGAGATGTTTTCCTTTTATCACCACTGGAAAGAGGTTTCAACCGCGGGCGATCCAAGGGTATTTCAGCAGAAGGAAACACTCGTGTCGGAGATTTTACGTCCACTGCAAAATTATGTAAGCGCTCGAGTTGCTGATTCCATAATTCTGCATAACCTGGAGTTACATAAACATCTCGGTCGGTAAAAAAAGACACATATTCGTTCCCTTCCACATGTGTGTTATCTAAATGAGCCTTCAGATACTCAACCGATGGTTTACTCATTCGATGACCTGGAGCACACTGGTCGAGACCCATTTGTCGAGCCGCTCTGTCAATATTGTATTCTTCCACCTATAATTCTCCTTGCATCACTGATACTATGTAACCAGGAGTGCAACTCTGCATAAAAGATTTCTTCTCTTCACTCAACTCAGTACCAAACTTCAAAGTGATGATATCTTTAGTATCATTGAAAGTGATCAATTGCGAGAAGAAAGGAACAACTGTCGTCCATGGACGAATATTGAATTCAGATTCAGTGTCTAAAATACTTGCAAGGCAGGTCTTTTTCGGTGGTCGCTTTGTAGACCAGCGCATAATCCTAGCACTATCTTTCTCAAAAATGATATGACGGGTATCCACCTTGGGTCCTTGCAAGAGTCTACGAGGAGTTGGAGCATATTTCTCAAGGTGCTCCCACATTAAGGCTTGGAGGAATGTGGTATTATCATATGTCTCAATTTTCATGAAACCATTGGAGACGCTGGAATCCATGACTAAAGAATCCATATTAGCAAACAGTGAACCCAGAAACAAACTACCAATGGGGAGTTTCTCACCTTTAGCCATTTTTATAGCAAAAGGGATCACAAACGGCTTCAATAAATGTCCACTGTCTTCAAGTATGTCTCTGGAGAGCCACAAACATAGAAGAGAAGCAATGTTCAACGTATCAGGTTCTTCAGGAATCACGTCTCTCGGCCACCAGTGTTTCATCCATCGAGCATAGCAAACTATAGGCGACTCATTAAGCTCTTGCATTTTGGCTTCCAGAACACTAGATATTGAATTTTCCTCCGTTGAGAGCTCTTCAGGGAAATTACCAGTAACTGGGAGATGCAATAAAGCGACGACATCCTCCAAGGTGACAGTGAATTCTCCCCATCTGCATATGATTGTGTGAGTAGGAATGCACCAATGAGCAAGCGGAGCCACCATACCTGGTATGTCGTGATTGACCACTAAATCCCCAGTTGCTTTAATAGCTCGTGTCACTTGTGCACGATCCATCATAGTTCTTACATGACTATATCCCAACATATGATGTTCCCATCCGGAGAAATGCGCCAGGGGTTTTCGAGAAAGTTTGAGTTCCACGTGAGAACCCAAATAGTGCTTCCCACTCAAACAGAACCTAATTATTGCCTGAGGAGTTACCAGCTTGTTCTAAGTAGTGCTTCTGGGATTTGTGAGCAACCGGAATGCGGAACCTGGAGGACGCCTTTCGGGTTTGTACTGAAACACGAAGAACTCGTCATTAGCATTTGGGATGTTCTTGGTTTTATCCTCCTTTCTCCTAGAAGCCCTAGAATCATCATTTCTGGAAGATACATCAGCAGAAGCATCCTCTCTTGAAGAATCCTCTCTAGAAACATCCTCTCCAGAAGAATCCTCTCTGGAATCGTCCTCTCTGGAAGACTCTTCCCTAGAAGCATCTTCAGAAACGATGTCCTGGTGATCAGTCATTTCTACAAAGTTGTTGTGAAATACACACATAAATTTCATTAGTGGAATTAAAGTGAAGGAATAATCATGATCCTCGCATTAGCTTCTACAAAAATGGTAATCCTCAACTCTTACCTATTTACAATTTCACGAACTTAGTGATAACAACGTAAAGCTTTGAAAACTTGCTCGCTTCTTCAAACCTGCAAGGACGATAAAAATTTTAAGTCAAACACCTGACTTTACATAAAACCATGAATAATCCATATAACCTTTCATATGAACATTCGCTGATTTTTACGTGTACACACACTATAAAATCACCAAACTCATGCGTACACTACGAGTTAACAAACTCACCGAATATTGTTTGCTTTCAATAATTGTTCATAAATCAACTTTTTGATTTCGAAACAACAACGTGAATAAGTCACGTAATTTTAAAAAAATAATAAAAAAATTTCATGAGCTAATAAATCACGTGAACTTTTATAAAAAAAAAATCTTTTTTGCTCACACGAGCATTCGTCCATAAAACGAGGGTTTTACTATTTTTGTGAAAGTCTACATGTTCCAAACAGAGTTTTGAAAGTTCACACATAAATTTTATCATGAACTACAGGTCTTTTCAAAATTTCCTCTAACTCTAAAGATTATTATTTACTGCTTCTACTACGAACGAACCTACATTCCTAAAAGTATTTGTGAAAGTTCATGATTTCAAAATAAATTTGGGTTTTCATGAATCCTCATAAACAAAATTTTCTCTACTGCGACTAGACCATGTCTATTCAATAATATATGTGTCTCTTTCATGTTAGGGATTTTTACTCGTTTTTTAAACTATTGAACGAACGTCATATATATTTTCAAAAGCAATAAAATTTCATAAAACCTACGCATACATGCACACATGGAATTTTGTTTTGAACAACTCATGGAAAATTCATGAAAACACACAGCAAAAAAAAATATCTGGACTTACCTGGTCGGCGTCGGCAGGAATTTGGCCGCCGGTGGCTGGTGACGGTCGGTGGCGACTGAAGTCCGACGAATATCTTACTTTCCTGCTGCTACTCGTGTGAGAATGGTGAAGGGAGGGAAGTGGTGGGTCGATCAAAAAATAAAAGAATTTGAGGGTTTCTTCCCTTTTATATCAATTTTATTTCCAAAACCTAATAAAACATGGGTTTCCTTTTTTGGGCTCGGGTCCATAAATCCTAAATTGACCAAAACTGGGCTTTCCACCAACCAAATCAGCGATGCTTCACCTCTCCGTACTCACGGAATCGCACTCATCAACTATCAGAGTCCTCACTCACGCGTTTGTTCGTACATGACATTATTGGAGTAAATTGAGGATTCTGAAACTACCTTTGTAGACTGAGTTCAACCACTGATCTATCGTCTACTGAAAATCACCATTTAATGCTTACTGCGGAACACGACTGCTCCTCACTAAGCAGGGGACTTAATGTAGATGGTGGATTTTCAACAAAGGGAAAAACCGTAAAATCATGATGCATGTTTCTGACACGGCTTTCAGACGAGCGACAATTCATATTTTACGAAGCCACGGTGAGTATGACTTTCGAAAAGCCTCCACTAGTTGAGAATTCGATCCCTGGCATTTCGTCGAGCCCTCTATGTAGAATAACATAATTGGGCGGTTCTCCGTAAGATTGAGAGCAATAACGCCTTCAAGACGTCGGTGATACTCATTGTTCCCTAACTACATGAGAGAGACCCCCCCTCTACATAGAAGAACGATTGCGTGGTTCTCTGTAAGATTGAGAGCAATAACGCCTTCAGGACGTCGGTGACACCCACTGTTCCCTGACTATGTAGAGAGACGTGTATAGACCTAGGCGGTTCTCCGTAATATTGAGAGCAATAACGTCTTCAGGACATCGGCAACACTCGCTGATTCACTGACTATACACAAGAGATTAAATTCTACCATGACATTCGCCACTGAATTCCTAGAAGATAATATATCTTATCTCATTAACTCCTATTTCATGATCGAAATGATAATAAATAAATGTATTACACCGATTTCATGATCGAATCCGCGGATGATCTCATGAAATGGTAATAGATATTACTATGATTTCATGGTTGAACCCACGGCTGGTATCATGAGATGGTAATATCACCACTTATTTTACCACTCCGATTTCATGGTCGAATCCAGAATGAAAATACCTATTTTATTATTCAGAATTCATGGTCGAATCCACGGCTGATCCTACGGATTGATAATAAAAAACTACTCACTTTTATTACTCAGTTTCATGAATCATTCTCCACTGAATTTCATAAATTAGTGATAAATACTCAACAATCGGGCATCTGGACTACCACTGAGTAAGCCCCATAAAATAGTGCAAGTGTACTCGACAATGATGCACGAACGAGCACCCAAATGCGCAAACGCGCATCCAAAATATGGACAAATAAGGAATCCCGCACAAAACAGGAGAGATAAAATAACAATATTAAAATAATTGAGAAGCGCCCATGGGCCGGCCGGCCGTGCCCTAGCCGTGGCCGATCCCATGCTTCCTCCATTATTTTTCCTTATTTTTGTTGTTTCATAAACTCATGAAGACTCCTCCGTCTCAGCAACTTTCTTTGTTTGAGAAAAACTCATGGTTTCTCCATATTTTGTGGTTTCCCCAATTTTGTGTAGTTTCACGAAAAATAATAATAAAAATAGGGAAAGGTGTTGCGGGACCGGGCAACTTGGCCGGCCGGCCATGCCCTAGTCGTGGCCGGTCCCACACCTTGCAATCCCTAATCTTCATAAATTGTTATTTTTCTCATCTTGTGAAACTTCCCAAAAATAGTGGTTTCTCCATATTTTCTCAAATATTACGCAAATCATGAAAAAACCAAAAGTCAACATGGTTGCATGACCGACTGGGCTACTCACGAAAAATATATTAAAATATAATTATTTTAATATTCACAAAATATTGATCAAACGAGCATACTTGCTCATTCGAGCAAAATCGAGGATTTCAGTCAAAGATCGAACTCTTCTGAAAATACGAAATATTTCTCACACGCACATCAGAAGATGCCGAAACTCTCATGACTGAGACACGAGAATTATGGAGACACGTGCATGCTCCCTTGACCGACCAATGGCGGCTCTAAGGCTTGCAATAATCCGGTCCCACACATTTTCACACATTTTACCTAATTTGCGCAATTGCTCATATTGGGTCCAAACTCTTCACAACCAACTCAGAGTTTGTGCAAATACCCGTCAGCGGTCCCACGACCACCAAGGGCCGGTCTCATGCCATCCATCTTGGTCGGTCCCCCACTTTTCTATAATTAGGTTTTATCACCTAATGCTCAATCGAGCACTATTTCAATAAATGATGAAACTGACATTTAATCGTCATTCCTTCACCAACCGGTCAACTCAAGACCCTGGCGTAAGCTCACTTGAGCAATTGGGAATTACATGGACGTCCATAGTCCCATGTGGTCGTACCCTCCTTCGCTCATGACCTATTTTCAGCAATTCGTCAATTAATGAGCAATCGGTCAAAAATTAGGGTTTCAAACAAACGCTCCACGAATCATCATTCTGAGCAGGATTCAAACACTAATGAATTTATGTTGATCCAGCAATCATCATCTGGATTAATTATATAATATTTGGTAGTCTACCAATATTTTAATTAATATTTTATTGGGTCACGCCATCCATAAAAAATTTGCCGAATTTAGCAATACTTGCTCAGTCCACCAAAATTCAGTAAATTATCAGTAATTTGCTAAATTGAGCAATACTTGCTCAATTGCTCGAATATTGATCCAACTATCAATATTCAGTAATTCGTCGAGCAATACTTGCTCAGTTACTCGAACGTTCCACTGAGCAGTCATTCATGCTCAATTTAACAAAAACTAGACTCATTGTCTAAATCAGTCAACGTGACTAATTAAATACACGTCTATCATCCTGACTTCACGATTCTTGAGACATCAATCATGTCACAAATGGGGGATGTCACTTAAGGTTTTGGTATGGCGGCCTACGGCACGTGGATACATCCACAATGAGAATGTGAGTAAGTCGTGCAAACGGTTGAAGGAGTTAGCAAAGTAGTGGGAGAATGATCAACCATGTCTCCGCACAACCTGGGACTGGTTTCACCACGATCTTCCACTTTCCCACTCTTTCACTCAAGAAAACGTCACACTTACAGGGATCAGGGTGTTCATCATTCTTGCAATATAAATAAGTCTAAATCGAGGACAACCGATTATCATCAGACATCATCGATCATCATTCATCAACAACTCGTTAAAAACTTATTAACAGAACTCAACTTCAGCAGTTCACCATTATTGGAGAAACCTTCAACACATCCACAATCCTTGATCATCACTGATCCCACTCAATTCTCAGCTTCCCTCCTGCAGATCAACCCATCTCCCTCTTTGCGACCGAATTGACTTGGTTTAGGCCGGAGTTCTACAGATTGATCTCTCGAATCTAACTACTCCCTTTGCAGTGCATCTGTGTGAGGTTGAGAAGTTTGGCCGGTTCGAGGAATCTCCATCGCACTGTGATTCCCTCATTCTCTAAAAAACCAGCAAACCGTTTTTCCCCATCCACACTTGGTGTCCAAACTTCATTGGTCTATAAATATTGAAGTTTGCATTTTGATCAAACTAATCCTCAGAGCCAGCAAAACTACCTAGTTGTGTTGTTATTGGTGGAGCCGTCTATTCGGAGAGGAAAGTACCCTAATTAGGCGAAATCTCTTACGACCGCTCGTTTTAAAGACTTCTTTGGGATTTTAAATCTCTATGAGTACCGTTGGTGGGAAACTAGATAAGTGCAGTTTATTATTAGTTTTTGATTGATTTGATTGACTAACGGTGGTTGAACTTTGATTGCACCTAGTTTGTTTATGCTTGAGAATCTTCTCTTCTGATATAAGATTCACTCAAACTAGATCGAAGTTTCGACGGGGATCTTTAGACTGTTTGTACATCTAAAAACGTCTTGTGATAATCCATTGTTAACAGAGTTTGTTTTGTGTGTGACTGATCACAAGAGATTCGAGTTGATTGTGTGCAGGTGTTTATTGAAGATCTAACAAGATTTAAAGACGAAGAAGATTCTGATTGGGGTTCATAATCTTTGGTGTGCACAAAACTTGATCAGTTGGGGATCCAAGTATAATCGGTTTATATTTGTGATAACCTTGATTGTTTAGTTGAGTAGATCGACATCAATATATTGTCTTTATGACTAAGAAGTATTGATTACAAAATCTTGACAATTACTTGGTAATTCTTATTGGATAGATCTAAGAACCTGACAAAGGAGTTTATTGGGATAAACAGAAGAGCCTTTTTCCAAACTCATATCACTTTTTTGAAAAGAGTTGTTACCAAAAAATTTATTGTTCCTTTACTGTTTGGAATACGAACCAAAGGAATTGTTCCAAGTGCGTGACTTATTGCAAGTTGGAGGCGCAAGGATACAGACGGAACTAGGTGAACTATAGGTTTAGTTGCTTGGTCTAAACTATACGAAGTTGGTTTAGATTTTTTATAGCGGCTTTATCCTTAGAGTATTCAATTCTGGACAAGGTCCCGGGGTTTTTATGCATTTGCGGTTTCCTCGTTAACAAAATCCTGTTGTGTCTTTTACTTTTCTATTTCCGCAATTATAATTTTTTTTATTATAATTAGAAGTAAAATACAAAAACATTAATTCCTATTTACTTGATAGCAATCCTATTGTGTTTGGTTAAGTCTGAACCTATTATCAAGTAAACATACTTCGTTGTTGTATTGTCTCGATCTTGTATCCATAGTCAATCACACAATTTATCTTGTTGTCGTATTGTCTCGATCTCGTATCCATAGACGATCACACGAAGTGTGAACCGATTAGTTGTATTTTCTCGACTCAGTCCATAGACAATCACTTTCGGAGAAAGGATTTATAGGTGGAATTTTTTTAGATTGAGGTATATTTGGGTACCCTCGTCTTTTCAAAGTCGTTAGCCTATAGGGTTTTGGAAAAACCTAAGGTTAAAGGAGAATCGACTCTAGTCGCAACTAGTATCACACAGGAGGTGTGGGGATTAGGTTTCCTAGTTTCTAGAGTTTTCCTTTATATAGTCTTCAAATCAGGGTTTGCAATCAATTTTACCTTGGTAACAAAGTATTCAATATTCATCATTAGATGAAAACCTGATTAGACTCAAGCTAATATCTTTCAACCATTAGATCGAACTTAGCTTGTTACACACAAATGAAAAGTTACTTCATTTAGATATGAGAAATCGTACCTAAATGTGTACAACTTTGTTGGCTCAACAATAGTTAACCAAAGTTAGCCATATGAACAATTTCGTATCAACCTCATTCATCTTAACCATAACTAGTTCAAATGACTCAAATGAAAATAGTTCTAGAGTTTTTCAATTATTTATATTCTCATAGAAGTATACAAGACACAGTTGAAGAAAAATCGATTTTGATTCACTCGAATCAAGTCATGAACATTATAGACACGGTTTGCAAAATATTGCATTCCTTATTATATATAAATGTATTAGTTCATGAACAAACCGATTTTAGAACATAACCTGCTCAAGTATGCAAACGGTTATGCATACCTTAGTGGCCGAACTTAGTTTGTGTTCGCCAGTATGCGAACCTTCCAAACTCAGCAGAAATTCCCGGAACTGAACCTCACGCCAGTATGCGTACTAGTATGCGTACAAGGTTTCCGGACTTTCACTAAACCAACCAGTAAGCATACGGGTATGCATACCATGGTTCCCGGACTTGGATCACACATATGCAAGTACGCATACTGTGCTTATATCCAATCGTTCTAAACTCTCATTTGAACCATTGAAACATTCTTGGAAGACGACAATAGCTGTCTCACGCAAACTATTAGCTTCAAAGCAATTTTCAAGTGATCGAATGATCAATACGAAACATTCCGAGTCTACATCAAATGACTGTCTCACACATATCATGTAAGATGTTACCAGAAGATTTTCACATGATCATCTTTTAACTTTCGTCAAAAATATAAGATGAACTTGGTTAAAGCGAAAGCTTACCAACACATATATCGAGAAATATGTAAGCGAGTTAAACTCGCTCGAGATATCAAATATGCATAATTGAAGTCTATATAGATATATGAATTTTGTATCAAATAGGAGATAGAGTAGATAGAATTTTGAGTGATAGATGAGTTCAAGTCTCCACATACCTTTTGTTGATGAAGTTCCACAAGCTCCCCTTAGTAGTTCTTCGTCTTCAATCGATGAACGCCGTGAAGTCTATTGCTCAACTACACTTTCTATCCTAATCCGAGACTTAGCTATAAGTAGACTAGATATCAAGACTTATAGTTTTGGCAACTAAACTTGACAAACAAGGTTGAGATAGTAACGCTCGCGAGCTCGATCGAGAAGTTCTCTAACAGTTCGTGATCAAGTTGCTTCTAAACTACTTGATGTTCGATTTATATCTTCTAAAGATCAGATAACATATATATTTACCAAACCACTTTCCAAAGATCGTTTTGCTTCACTAAGAACCAAGCTAACGGTTCAAGATGACCCGTTACGCTTGCGGGAGGGTATTGGGACAACGTGATGTTCAAGTAAATTGTTTTAGAATTGTTCCGTACAAGTTCTAGAACTCTGTTATACGTAGGAATTATTGTATCTTAGGAAACTCTGTAAAATAGGTAATACTTGTATTACAAGTAGTTTAGAACTCTAAGAGATTACATATATATAGCTATCATGTATACTTTGTAATTATTCATTCAAGGAATCGATTATTCATTCAAACCATATTCTCCTATCTTTTCTTCTATATTATAACCCTAACCAATTCTAAAACTCAACTCTAATACTAGGGATGTAGCAGTGGTTTGGATGAACCGTCCATGATTGATTATTCATAATGGGAAGAATATCCAATTTTAGAATGAAAAAAGGATTGGTGATAACACCTTAAAAAGACCTTTCCTCTTATTTTCAAAACTTAAAGAACTAAATCTTCGTTGTGTTAGATATGATGTCTTCCGAAGAGCCCGAGACTTTAATATCATAAGAATCTTAAACGAACAAGAACTAGGCTCTATGGCCAATATGATTTTTCGGCCCCGACAATCTTACAACGGAAAATTGGTAATCTTCTTTAGACGTAGACATCTGGTATTTCCTTGAAGACAAGTCTGGTACCTAAAAGTGTCACTATAAGTATCAAATTTGGTATCGACTATTTGTTACAATGGGGCTATAACGTTAGATTATCTCTTGAGAGACGGCTAGGTAAATTCAAGTGCTTGTTTGATGTGCGCTTCTAATCAAGAAACTAAATACCATTTGTTTATGCATTGGAAATAAATTATGAAAGTTTGGCACTAGTTACTTCACAACTTTGAAATCAAATAAGTATTTGCAGAATCCATGAAATCCAGGAGCAGAGGCAAAAACTTGGCTAAGGGGGCGCAAAATTTTTCTAGGGGAAAGCAAAAATGAGCTTAAAAACTCAAAATCTTAAAGATATTAGGCTTGGGAGCCAGTTGGCAGGTGTGTGCAACCCTGTACGACCTTGCTCAATGGCGTTGGCCTGGTTTGATGTATTGGTAATAGCGTTGGCTGATGTTGTTCTTTTGCTTGTGGAAGCTGCGATTCTCTCTAGAAAAATCAATGTTGTTTGCATCACTTTGATTAAAGATTGCGTGTAGTTCGATTCTCAAGATTGTTTCATCACCGATTCTCAAGATTTCTTCATCACCGATTCAGTCAAGATGAATGAAACATATGTAAGTAACACTTACTCAAAACCAAGATGCCGGTACAAATTTGAAAATTTCAAATCCCTCTTTTTGTTTTGGTCAATGAATATTTGTACACTCTCCTTTTATTCTCCATCAAATCCCAAAAATTCCTCCATGCCTTTTTCTGAGGGATACCAATCTAAATTTATTTCCAGAAACCCTAATATTTCTAGTATTTATCAATCCTTAAATCAGCCACCAAAAACTAAACCTTGGAATTATCTAAGTCCATATCAAAAAATGGGGGAAAACCAAACAATTGAAGCAAGGAGCTCCAACAATACTATTGAAGTGGTGGATCTGGCTGCAAGATTTAGGAAAGCAACTCTGGAGATAAATGCTGCTGATGATACTACCATTCTTAATCAGGGAGACTCCCCAGATGTGGAAGAAGTTGCAGGGGAATGAGAATTTTCTTTATAGTAAAGATTATCATAGAGGGAAGAATGTCTTATGGTTTAGTTGAAAAAAACATTCAATTTACCTGGAATTTTATTCCGCAAGAAGAGGTTAAAATCATAGAAGTTGATCCTAATGTGATGATATTTAAATTGAAGAATAAAGATGTGGTGGACAAAGTGATTGAAGAAGGACCATGGAATCTAAATGGGCACTTGGTTATTCTATATGATTATTTCCATAGATTAAGTCATCAAGAACTTGATTGGTCGCAACAAGCTTACTGGATTCAACTCCAATATCTTCAGAAGGAGCATATGAACGTGAAATCAGTGGAGTAAATAGTATATCTTATGGGTGAAGTATTAGCAATTGAAACCTAAGAATGATGTACTAGTAGGAGGTGTTCCTGTGGAAGTCCATGTCAAGATTGATCTTTTAACACCGGTAAGGAGGGGTGTCCTAGCTATCACTGCTGCTGGAATAACAAAGTGGGTAAGGTTTTTCTTCGAAAAACAACCTAGAAAATTATGTCCAAAGTGCCTTATCATTAATCATTGTAAAGGGTCCTGTAATGATGCTTCGATTTATCTGGAATCTCTTCACAAAAAGCCATTGCCATTTGGAGGTGTTGGTGGGTTGAAAAAGTCTTCTCTGCTAGACCCAGTACTTCGATTACTCCTTCTCATAATTCTAGGAGAAATGGTAGAATAAACACGTTTACTCCTCCTCAAGATGGAATAGTTGTCAAGCTGAAAAGGAAAATGGTGATGCAAATAACATTGATGGAAATACATGAAAATCAATCAACAACAAAGACCATACACTTGGACAAACAATCTGGAATCACTGGTGGGGAGAATGAGGTAAAAAATCTTCTTAATCTTTTAAATATCTTTAAAAAAACTTTTCTTTAATTTTTCTGCCAGTAATCTTGAAATCATGAAATTCGTGTCTTGGAATGTATGTGGATTTGGAAATAAAAACACTAGAAACCATCTTAGAGACCTTGTTAGATCCAATGATCCTGATGTCATCTTTTTGATGGAAACAAAAAACATTTCTAAGAAAATGAGAAATTATATTTCAAACTTAAAATATCCTAATTTTTTCTTAGTTGAACCAATAGGACTATCAGGTGGTCTTTGCCTGATGTGGAAGGAGGGAGTTAAACTTCATATTCTAGATTCTAAACTGAACATTCTAAATTGCAAAATTAGAATTAATGCCAGAACAAACCATTCTCTCTTTTCCTTTATTTATGGTGCTCTGGATGATGCTTCGAGAAATTCTCAATGGACTTATATGAATAATGTTGCTACTCATCTTAATTTTCCTTGGGATTGTTATAGGTGATCTAAATTTTGTTCTATCTCAAGATGAAAAGGAAGGGGTTAACTTAGTAGAGCAGTCTGTTTTAGATTATTCTAATAGATAGTTAAATTCTAATAGTCTTCACAATATGCCTTTTGTTGGTAACCTGTTTACCTAGACAAATAGGAGAAATGGTCATGAGCTTATTTTGGAAAGACTGGATAGGGTACTATATAACTTAAGTTGGATGAACTTCTTTCCTAATTCAACTAGCTACCATTTAATACCCCTAGCCAGTGACCACTGCTCAATTTTGCTTGTCACTGATAGAGTTCAAAATAATACCTATAAGCCTTTTAGAATGAATAGGACTTGGCTAAATTATCCTACCTATAAAGATGTTACTAAAAATAATTGGAGTATTTCTGAGTCTGGTTCAATTGCTTATAGAGTTACTAGAAGCTAGTGCCATACCAAAATTGCTTTGAGGGATTGGAATCATCATAGTTTTGGAAATAATAACACACAAATAACCAAGACTAAGGCCCAAATAGAAGCTCTTTCTAGTGGTAACAAAATTGGTAACCAGAATGTCTCCCTAGAAGACCTTGAGAAAAAAAATTAAGTTATTGGTTCGATGCTCAAGCTGATTTCTGGAAACAAAGAAATAAAGATGAGGATCTTAGAAATGGAGATAGGAACACTGCTCATTTTCATAATAAGGTTAATTTCAGGAAAAAAAGAACTAATATTGACACTCTAAAAAAGTCTATGGGTGTTTGGGTTACAAATAGGAATGATATTACTGCCACTCTTAAAGATCATTTCTTTAATATGAGTAGAACGTCTTCTCCTGATGATCCTTCTGTGTACTTTAATGTTGTCTCTCCTTGCATTTCTAATGTTGATAGTAATATTCTTACTAGAATCCCAGATAGTGATAAAGTTAAAAATGTCTTGTTTAGCATGCAACCATGGACTAGTCCTGGTCCAGATGGGTATCCTCCTGATTTCTACCAACAGATGTGGGATGTTGTTGGTATTGACATTGTTAAAATGGTGCAATCTTTTTTTCATTCTAAGCATATTCTTAAGCAGATAAACCATAATTTTACTACTTTGATTCCTAAAAAGAACTGCTCTACTATCCCTGTTGATTTTAGACATATCAGTCCATGTAATGTCACTTATAAAGTGATCTCTAAACTATTAGCTAATAGACTCAAGCCTTTACTGGATAGGATAATTTCACCATCTCAGTCTGCTTTTCTCTCTGGTAGAGTTATTACTGATAACATTGTTATAGCTCATGAGCTTATCGACAATATGAAAAAAACAAAAAAGAAAGATGGTTGGATGGCTATTAAATTAGACATGTCTAAGGCTTTTGATATGGTAGAATGGAGTTTTTTTACTGCTTCTATGAAAATTCTAGGTTTCTCCGAAGACTGGTGTGCTCTCATAAATCAATGCATTTCAACAGTAACTACTTCCATCATCCTTAATGGTTCACCACGTGAAATGTATAAACCTCAAAGAGGTTTGAGACAAGGTGATTCCTTATCCCCATATTTATTCATTCATTGTATGGAATCCTTGTCTAGAGTCCTTTATGCAGCTGAAAGAAATGGTGATATTCATGGTATTACCGTAACAAAAGATAGTCCTTCTATTACTCACCTCTTTTTTGCAGATGACTGCCTAGTTTTTACTAAGGCTAGAACTAATGAAGCTGCTGCTTTAGCCAAAATTATTGAGCAATTCAGTAAGTTCTCGGGTCAGTCTGTAAATTTTGATAAATCTGGTATAGCTTTCAGTTGTAAAGTGCAGGATACTACTAAACAAAAAATTGCTGGCATTTTGAACATTCAGAGAATGGCTCTTCAAGATGAGTATCTGGATGTGCCTCTCTTACTGCCAAGGAGTAAAAAAGATTCTTTTGCTCCTCTTGTGGATAGGTTTTCAGACAGGCTTGCAACTTGGCAATCCATTTTCCTAAACCAACCAGGTAAGACAACTCTGACTCAATCCGTGTTACGCACTCTAGCAAATCACCATATGGCTGTTTCCAAAATGCCAAAAACAATCACTAATAAAATTGATGTTGTCCAAAGAGAATCCTGGTGGACCAAAAAAGGTAATGGTAAAGTTTTTTATCCAAAAAAATGGAAGAGTATTTCCTCTACCTAAGGATTTATGAGGTCTTAATATTAGGCAAACTAAAATCTTAAATCAAGCTTTACTGACAAAGCTTGCTTGGAGAATTCTTGATAATCCTTCTTCTCAATGCTCTTCAATTTTAAGACACAAATACTTTAATGGTTTAACCCTCTTACTGATGCTTTGAATGAGCAGGGTAGTTGGATTTGGAACGAAATCTGTGAGGGAACAAAGACAATTATAAATTACTATTGTTGGGAAATAGGTGATGGATCCATGATATCCATTTGGAAAGATAAATGGATTCCATCACTGAAATCCCCCCCTAAGTCTAATCTTATGTCTGCTAATATGAAATAGTATCCCAACTTATTGATCGCGACAGTAAATCTTGGAATTTTCAAATTCTTAACTCTCTGTTTGATAGTCATATGGTTGATGCAATTCTAAGATGTGGATAGATTAAGATGGGCTCCAGCTAGAGATGGCCTCTTTTCTGTTAAAACTGCTTATAGAGAAATTTTAGATGACACGAGGTTTCTTCTATGATTATTCATCTGCACTGGAAATCTTTGTGGAAAGCAAATTTGCCCATAAAAATTCAAAATTTCCTATGGAAAATATTGCATAAATGTTTGTCCACTAGAGAAAGAGTCTCTAGACACAATGCTTATATTGATTCTACTTGTCCCATGTGTTCTAACCCTGTTGAATCTCTACAACACTTGCTCTTAGATTACCCTATTACTGCTAATGTGTTAAGAGGTATTGATTTAAACTTGTTCTTGAGTATTCAGGGTCATGACATATATAATTGGATAGCTTCTTGGTTTGATCTGGATGTTCAGGCTGGGCCTAAAAGTATAGATCAATTTTATAAATTCTCTTTTGTTATATGGGAAGTTTGGAAACATAGATGCAATGTAGTATTTGAAAATTTGCAGGTACATTGTGACACTGTCATTAGAAATGTACTCTCTCATATGAATGATTGACATAGAGTACAAACAATGGTGTCTACAGGAAATGTGTCATCACAAAATGTTGTTTCAAATGTGTGGAAAATGCCAGAATCTGATGTGATTAAGATAAACTTTGATGCTGCATTTTGCAGATTTAATAATGAAGCAGGTGTGAGACTAATAGCTAGAAACAATGCAGGTACATCTGATGGAGCTAGAAGTGCACCAGTTAAACCAATAGAGCATGAGAAGGCTGAGGCATTGGCAGCGTTGGAGGGGATCAGATGGGAAGCAGATAAAGGAATTATGAAAATTCACTTGGAGGGAGACAACCAAAACGTAGTCAATGCCATTAATGTAAAGGAAGGAGCAGTTGCTTTGGTTAAACAATAATATTATTTAGGATTGCCAATTTCTCTTAAATAAGTTTGTTTTTTGGACTTGTAGTTTTGTTCATAGAGATGCAAACAATGTAGCTGATTCAATAGGTAAGCGTGCTCTATCTATTTCAGTTTCAGAAGAATGGCTTGATGTGAAACCACTTTGGTCGGAAGCAACACTAGCGGAAGATAGTCTGTCTATGTAAATCTTCTTTTCTCAATAAAATCCTTCCTTTCGTATTAAAAAAAAAAGACCTTACTTTGAAGTGGTCCACCTCTGATATATCCAATATATAAGAATATGATATAAACACGAGAACATATGCATATATTAGCTTACTTCCTCCGTCCCAAATTAGATGAGTTAGTTGGTTTTAAATGTTGTCCCAAAATAGATGAGCTATTTCACTAATTAAGAGGGTATTTCTAAAACTACCCTTTTAATTGATTATTGTTACTATAAGAAATATGTATCATTTGATGGCCATGTTTATATTCGTTGGGTAGGTGTTTTAAAATGCTTATCAACGATATAAAGTTTTACGAAAAAACGTGGTATAGTTTAAGAGATAAATCATTTCTAAGTTTTACTAGTTGGGCCGGCCGAGCGAAGCGAGGGAGGACCTTTATATAGCCACTCTTTTTGTAAAATGTAAGTGATCAATTAACACAAAAAGATTAGAAATGGTTAGGGCCGAAAAACCAAAAATGTCCCTCCCTTTTAATCTAATTACTATAACTCCTTGTGTATCCTATCTTTTCAGGGGTATAATTGGAAAGAAAACTTTAATATAACATGTCTAAAAATCCATGTCTTTGAATTTTACAAATTTTATCTCGTTGGAAAGGTTATAAAAAACTTTACGCAACAAGTACAAACAACAATATCAAATTTAGAGTTTTTATGTAGGTATTTATCATTTTAGGCATAATTTTAGAAAATTTGTATATCCATTATGCAAACCACAAAGGATACATAATACTTTATGTAGCAAAATTTTGGTTTATGCATCAACTAATTTTCACGTTGCAACTAATAAAACGATGTACTCCCTCCGTTTCAAGAAAAATGATTTTTATTTTAGGCACAATTCTCGAAAATTGAATGCATAGGCCTTACGCAAATCACCACAAAGGATGCATAACACATCATGCAACCATATTTTGGTTTATAAATCGACTAATTTTCCGTTTCAGAAAAAGTGATACTTTGACATCCCGTTTCAGGAAAACTGATACTTTCGCTCCGTTTCGAGAAAAGTGATACTTTCGCCCCTTTTCGGAAAAATGATACTTTGGCTTCGTTTCCGAAAAAGTATCACTTTTTCTGAAACATGGCGAAAGTATCACTTTTTCCGAAACGGGGAGAAAGTATCATTTTTGTCGAAACAGGGAGAAAGTATCACTTTTTCTGAAACAGGGCGAAAGTATCACTTTTTCTGAAATGGGGTGAAAGTATCACCTTTTATTAAACGGGACAAAAGTAGTCGCAGACAAACCCCATCTTCAGATTCTTCTTCGGTCGGCCTTCCCACCGTGACAACGGTCATACTAGTTATTATCCATAAGAATATAAGTGTAAAAAATACTTAAATATACTCCCTTTCCTCCATGTCTTAAGAATTGTGCAAATTACAAGTAGCTCATCTAATTTGGGACGGAAAAAGTATTATTTTTGTTAAATACGCATTATTTAGTTGGTCCAAGGCTACAAAGCTTTTTGATGGGCTTTTCATGAGTATTTTGGTTTATAATTGTGAGTGGCAGCTAATCCCTAAGAGCATCCACAGTGGGCGAGTATAACCAAAAATTTGGGATGAGATCGTAACACAGTGGGACGTAGTAAAGATCAAATCCCAACCAAAGATCAAATTCCAGACCAAATATGGTCGCGACCAAATCCCAAATTGTAATATAGTCGGGCGTACATTTAAAGTACGCTTGTTGCTGGACGTAAATTTAAAGTACGCTTGTTAACGGGCGTAAACCAAATTTACGTATGTTGGTGGGGCGGAATTTAAATTTACGTTTGTTGCGGGCGTAACATAAATTTACGCCTGATGAGACGGACAGCATAATTCCGCGCGTTGCCAGGCGGACACCAAAATTCCGCCTCTCTGGGGCGGACACCAAAATTCCGCCTCTCTGGGGCGGACACCAAAATTCCGCCCCTCTCAAACGGACTTTTTTTGATGAAAGAATTCTTCTTCTTCCTTCTTGAATTAGCATTTGTCTGTTAATTAGAAGAAGAATATTGTATTGAGAATGAGTCCAGAAAAGATCAAATGGAGAAAAGGTTAAACGAAAAGATGGCTATAAAAAGGTGCACAGGACAGTGGGGGATGAGTGAGTGGTTGAGAGCATATTTATTAGAAGATGCCACCACGAGATTCATGAGGAAAAGTGGAGATGAGAGTAGGTTACTGACTGTCTGTTTTATATGTCTTTTTTTAGGGTTTTTAATTTTTGTGCCTGCTGTTGATGCTCTCTCTCTTTTGGCAATTTCTTCCAATTGGAGGATTCTTGCTTCTATAATTTCTACTCTCTTTCTCTTGCTCCTAAAAGTTCTCATGTACTTTTTCTTTCTGAGAATTTTCTTGCAACTGCTATCAATCCCCTCTATTACAAAAGGCCAAAAACCTAACACATATTCTCTCAGTGGGAGAAGGTTGCACTTGCTCCTCCTCACTCTCAACCCCAATATCTTTTTCTTTCTTTTGTGTGATCATTGTGCCTAAATGGTATCCAGGATGACACATTCTCAATACAATATTCCTCTCTGGGGCGGAAATTTTGGATACGCCCGTCTCAGGCGTAAAAATATTTTACGCCTGACAAATTCATCACGCGGACAGCAGATGTCCGTCCGTACAATTCATCACGCGGACACCAGATGTTCGCCCGTCTGATATCACACGTGCTGTGTGACCGTGTTTAACTCGGGCGGAATTTATTTTTACGTTTCTTCGAGCGGTCATTTGGAATCCGTCTGATCAACGGGCGGAATTTAAGATTCCGCCCCATACGAAACGTAATTTATATTTACGCTCGATAACAGACGTGATTTATATTTACGCCCGTTTGAAAGCCCGTTTGAAACGTAATTTATAATTCCGCGCAGAAATGAAACGTAACTAATACTTCCGCCCGTCTTCATGCATAAAATTGTTTTACGCGCGACCAAATTTGATCTTCTTCCCATAACGTCACAATACAGATTAAACTCATATTTGGTCTTTTTTTTTGGTCTTTGATCTTTGAGTTTAGTCGTAACATTGCAGTCGCTCTAATAACACTCTTTTTTTCTCAGCTCTCTTCTTCTAATGAGTGTTAATTTTAGTCTTTGCCTTTCCGAAAAAAAATGGTTAGCATGTACAAAATTTACAAAGGATTTTGGAATCCCTCAAATACTCGAGAAAAACAATTTTTTCTGGATCAAAAAATGTTCTAATCCGTATGGTTACTCGCGAACCAATCAGGATTCCCCAGTTTCTAATCAACGAACAAGACTCAAATAAAACATAAAACACGGATCCAAACTAATCCTACGGCCTTAAATCTCCTTAAATTCCCAAACAAAATCTTTATAAAACCTCTTCAGTCCTCGACCATTTCTCACAGTCAAAACAAACACAAAACCAGCAGAGAGAAATCAAATCAGAGTAGAAAAAAAAATGTCAGGAGGAGGAAAAGGAGGAAAGGGTTTAGGAAAATGAGGAGCAAAAAGACACAGGAAGGTATTGAGAGATAATATCCAAGGTATTACTAAACCAGCTATTAGAAGATTAGCAAGAAGAGGTGGAGTTAAACGTATCAGTGGTTTGATTTATGAAGAAACAAGAGGTGTTCTTAAGATATTTCTTGAGAATGTGATTCGTGATGCTGTTACATATACTGAACATGCTAGAAGAAAAACTATTACTGCCATGGATGTCGTTTATGCTTTGAAGCGTCAAGGAAGGACCCTTTATGGATTTGGGGGTTAGGGTTTGCTCGATTTAGGTATTTTATGTAAAAATTCAGTCTGAGTCTAGGTTTTCTGAGCTTTTTAATTAGTTACTACTTGTTGTTTGGTATGATGCAATCTAAATCTGTGTATGTTCTTGGAAAATGAGTGAAAAATCGTACCTTATGCAGTTGAATTTGTCATCCTTTTTTAGAATTCTGAAAGTGATTGCTTAAATTGATCTCGATTTTCAAAAGAGGGGTGTTAGATTTGTTTGATTTTCTTTGAGTTTTTTGTTTGTGAGTATTTCAATTTCGTATGGTTTCTAACCGATCTTGAATTTGTGATTGTTGGTCTGGTTGATTCTTCTTGTATCCTCAACTCTTCAGAAATTTTAAAGAGTAAAATCTGCAATCTGGGGCATAAATTTATTTATAAAGTGTGATAATTTGGTAACAGAATGTAATCAAATACACATTTAGTACTATTGCTCATATTCTGCTTTTTTTAGCCATAACAAATGAAGGATTGGTTGTACTATAACCTCCATCAACAACAAGATTAATCCCACTTACATATTTAGATTCATCGCTAGCCAGATACACTGCTGCCTCCGCTATGTCGTCGGCCCTGACTACCGTTTCTTTCAAGTTTGCAGACTTATAAACTATCTCCTCTAGCTTACTTGCCTCCACACCAGTTGCACCAGTAAACATTGGCGAGACAACTCCATAAGGAGATATACAATTGACTCTAATTCCATACTGCCCCAATTCCACACACAGATTCTTTGTTAATCCCACAATTGCATGTTTGGACATGGCATAAGCATGCGGAGTCTCACCAGCAACTACAGAAGCAACACTAGAAGTGAACAATATGCTTCCTTTCTTGGCTGGAATCATAACTCTAGCAGCATGTTTAGCTCCCAAGACAGAACCAAGTGCATTTACATCAAAAACTCGCTTGTAATTTTCGAATTTACCACTCAAAATTGATCTGTCTAGGTCTCCGGTGATTCCAGCATTATTGAACATTATGTCAAGCTTTCCGTACTTCTTCATGGTTATGTCGATTAGATTTTCCACATCCTTTTCTTTTGATACATCGCAGTGAACATAAGACATGGTTCCTCCGGTAGAATCCATTACATCTTTACAGACAGACTTTCCCAAATCGTCTTGAATATCAGCAATGATGACTTTAGCTCCGTGAAGCACGAACAATTTGGCCGTGCACTCTCCAATACCACTTGCACCACCTGTTATGATTGCAACTTTACCTTGTAACCTGCATAAAAAGAGACATGCTTTTATTCCTGGTGCAATATCATAGTACCCAAGTGCCATCGAGTGTAACTAAAGAGCTTACCGGAAAACTGAAAAACCGTTTCTAAATTGGTTCACTTACCTCTTGGAGATGGGAGCTACCGGTGAGGAACTAGGATTACTCATCTCTTGAATGCAACAACTACGAGCATCTTACTCAGCAAAATTATATGCAATTGAGTCGACCAAATAATTGATTTAGGTAGTGGGGGACAACCTTTATGTAATACTTAATGATTTAAAAAGAAATTTATTGACCAGAAAGAAGAAAACAGAAAATGTTAAAAAAGACTTTCATTGACTTGTCCTCTCGCCAATTTATTATCTGGACATTTCTTTCCAATAATGCTATTCAGCCGGCTTTAATGCTCCCCACTCTCCTCACTGATCAGCTTGGCATACATGGCCGCAAAAAAAAAAAAAAAAAAGAAGACACGTAATTTTTAATGTTTGACCAAAAGTTAGGCGGGAATGTAAAATTTTGAATTTCTAAAATCTGGGCTGAATTGAAACAAATAATTCATCAGCTCAAATATCTGTAAGACAACCATTGTCTTTTCTCCTTCATCTCTGTGAACATATTATATGCTTTCTTCAAATTTCCATTCTCTCCGTAGTTTTTTCTTTCCATTCTCAATTTCTGTAACGGAGAAGGTTAAAGTGGTAACCTACTTGTGGCATAATTGAATGATTATTCGATCAACTAACTTGATTGATGTGCTAATTTTGAATTTCTATTCACCTTCTACTTGTTAGTTAAAAAAATGAGTTCATTTAAATTTTGTGTTGTACTGAGTAGAAATATTTATTTATTATGCTTACAAGGTGTTTGCCTTATTGTCTAAATAAGAACGGAAAATTGTTAATTAACAGAGATTGTTGTTGATAGTTTGTGCGCAGTGTGATTGTGATTTCAGCCTTTCAACGAGACTATAGTCTAAATGGTATCTGCGTATACATTCAAGCTTACAAAAGAGCAGATGAGCAACAACTTTTTAGTTCTTTTCTTACTGAATTAACAACCAACTGATAAGTTGGCGACATTCTTATTGAAACAACACATTCCCTTATGACCAATCCTATACATCTTGGCAGCTGATACACTTAGTAGAAAAATCTATCAATTCATTCAAGATGGTAAAATTCAGCCTATGGTCATAAGAAGAGGTATTTATCCTTCTCATATTTTCTTTGCTGATGACATCTTCATCTTCTGTATTGGATGAAAAATAACTCTAGTACATCTTAAAAACCTATTGTTAGAATACCAAAATGCTTCAGGTCAAGTTGTTAGTGCTGATAAGAGTAAATATTTTGTAGATGACACTACTCCTACTAGACAAAATCAGATTGCTGAATTGATGAATATGAGATTATCTTCCTTCCCAGATAAATATCTAGGAGTAATCTTAGTTCAAGGAAAAATTAAGGCTGAACATTTATGGGATTTTGTAGATATGCTTCAAAGAAGACTAGCTAGTTGGATTGGTCTTTGCCTAAATTTCCAAGCAAGAGTTACACTCATAAAATTTGTGCTCAGTAGTATCCCCCTCTATAATATGTCAATTTATAAATTGCCTAGAAAACTAATAGATGCTTGTGAAAGAATTCTAAGGAATTTTCTTTGGAGTGGAAATGCTGAGGAAAGAAAATACATTACCATTTCTTGGGATAAAGTTTGCTCACCACTGGAGAAAGGAGGCTTGGGTATTAGGAAACTTGAAGACATTAATAAAGCTCTTTTGATGAAACTACTATGAAAATTATTAATTCTGAAGAAGACTGGGATAAATTCTTCCTAGATAAATTTCAAGATCAGCATGGTAATTGGATTTCTTATTATAAGCAATCTTCTATATGGCCTAGCATTAGATGGGTTCTATAGGATTTTGAGAACAATTCAAGATATCTAGTAGGGAAGGGGGATAAGATCTCTGTATGGAAAGATCCATGGATATTGGAATCCATTATTTTGAGTCATTTTCCTACAAATGACTACATTCAACAACATATTAACATGAAAGTCAGTGACCTGATTCAGAATAATACTTGGGTGATACCTTAGGAAATGCTCACTTTTATCAATATAGATGACCTTCCTCCTCTCTCTCTGAAAGAAGACAAACTGATATGTACTGGAAATCAAAATGGGGAATTCACAGTTTCATGTGCAGTAAATGCTGTCAGCACAAAACAACCAAAAATGAAGTGGTATAAGAAAATCTGGAAATCATGTATCCATCCTTCAACTTCAGGGAATGTGTGGAAAATTAGTAGAGGAGCTTGTAATACAGATGAAAATGCTAAAAAAAGGGGAATGTCTATTGCTTCCAGATGCTATTTGTGCAATAAGGAACAAGATTCTATGAATCATTTGCTGTGGGAATGTAATTATGGAAAAATTTTGTGGAGTTGGATTGGGGGTATTTTTGCTTTCAAGAATCCATAATCCTTTGAAGACATCATGAATATCTGTAAAAAAAGTAGCTCAGTGGTTCAAGAATTATGGTACATTGCTGCCTCCAATATTATGGTGGAAATCTGGTTTGCAAGGAACACAGTTTTCTTTGAAAATTTGAAGCCTGACATAGCTACTTCAAAAAAGAGAATCTCCAGGATGATCATAGAAAAGCCAATTTATGTCTATTTTGGAACAATGCTGTTCATAATCCTTCCGTTATTGCCTCTTCAAGACAATGCATTACAATAGAGGTGGGGAATGTTCTGATTACTGGAGTGCATGTTGATGTACTTACTGTTAATAGGAGGGAACTCTGGTCTGATATCCTTAACATAAGTAATCTAAACAAAGCATGGTTAGTTATTGGTTATTTTAACACTATTACTTCAGCTCATGAGAAAAAAGGAGGTTTAAGTCCCTTATCAACAACACTAAATGATTTTAATGATTGGATTGAACAATATGGTCTCCTTCAGGTTCCTAAAAGTGGTCTTCAATTTTCTTGGTCTAATGGTAGATGTGGAAGAAAAAGGATCTTATGCAATCTTGACAGGGCGTTATTCAATACTCAATGGCTAGATAAATATAATGGGTGGAAATATCATGTCTCTGCAAGGGGTATCTTTGATCATAGATGCCTCATTGGTTTTGAATTAGATTTTCCCAAGCCAATAAATTTTCCATTCAAATTTCATAAGATGTCGTTTACTCACCCAAATTTTTTACAAATAGTTAAAGACTCATGGGAAGAAGATATTATGGGTAATTCTATTTCTATTTTCTTGAATAAGTTGAAAAGATTGAAGATTATTCTTCAAAAGTGGAATTGGGAAATATTTGGAAATGTACAAGAAAAGCTGAAACAAGCCGAAGTTAAAGTGATGGAAACTAATATCCTATCTGATGAAAATCCTTATAATTTAAAACTTCTTAATAAGTATGTGACTGCTAGAGGAGAAAGAGACTTAGCTGCTCAAAATTTGCATACTTTCTTAAGTCAAAAAGCCATAGTTAATTGGATTAAATTTGGTGATGCCAACACGTCTTCTACTTTAAAGTTGAGGCATTTTCAAAATTCAATCACAGAATTGGTAAATGATACTGGTGATGAGGTTACCAATCAAAAAGACATAGCTGATTTATTGATAAACCACTTCAGTTAAAAGTTCTCATCTCAACCAGTTCAAATTTCAGACGCTATACTTGATGCTGTTCACCTGAAGATAACACTTTTCTTGAACAAGTTCCTACACAAGAAGAAATCAAAAAAGCTGTTTTTGATCTTAGTCAAGATGGTGCACCTGGACCTGATGGCTATACATGAATTTTTTATAGAGAAGCTTGGGAAATCATTCATGAAGACCTTGTCAAAGCTATACAATACTGCTGGTATAACCACTTAATCCCTTCTGGTCTTAATTCAAATTTTCTTGTACTAATTCCCAAAGTAACTGGTGCGAAGAAGGATAGTCAATTTAGACCCATTGGTCTTAGTAATTTTCGCTTCAAAATGTTTACTAAGATTATCACCTTAAGAATGAATTCTATTATTCAAAAGATCATATCCCCTCAGCAATGTGCCTTCATCAAAGGGAAAAACATCCATGAACATGTCTTGTTGGCATCTGATATGGTAAATGAAATGAATATAAGGAGGAGAGGAGGAAATGTGGGCCTTAAACTTGATATATCCCAAGTATATGAAACTCTCAGCTGGAATTTCCTAACATCTACTATGAAGAAATATGGGTTTTCTGATAAATTTTGTCATTGGATTCTTGTCCTGCTACAAACCACTAAGATCTCTATTCTTCTCAATGGTGGACCTATTGGATACTTTGGTGTGGGTAGAAGAGTTAAACAGGGGGCCCCCTTATCCCCAATTCTATTCATCTTGGTAGCTGATACACTTAGTAGAAAATTCTATCAATTCATTCAAGATGGTAAAATTCAGCCTATGGTCATAAGAAGAGGTATTTATCCTTCTCATCTTTTCTTTGCTGATGACATCTTCATCTTCTGTAGTGGATGCAAAATAACTCTAGTACATCTTAAAAACCTATTGTTAGAATACCAAAATGCTTCACGTCAAGTTGTTAGTGCTGGTAAGAGTAAATGCTTTGTAGATGGCACTACTCCTACTAGACAAAATCAGATTGCTGAATTGATGAATATGAGATTAGCTTCCTTCCCATATAAATATCTAGGAGTAATCTTAGTTCAAGGAAAAATTAAGGATGAACATTTATGGGCTTTGGTAGATATACTTCAAAGAATACTAGCTAGTTGGATTGGTCTTTGCCTAAATTTCCAAGCAAGAGTTACACTCATAAAATTTGTGCTCAGTAGTATCCCCCTCTATAATATGTAAATTTATAAATGGCCTTGAAAAATAATAGATGCTTGTGAAAGAATGCTAAGGAATTTTCTTTGTAATGGAAATGCTGAAGAAAGAAAATACATTACCATTCCTTGGGATAAAGTTTGCTCACCACTGGAGAAAGGAGGCTTGGGTATTAAGAAACTTGAAGACATTAATAAATCTCTTTTGATTAAATTACAAAGGAAAATTATTAATTCTGAAGAACACTGGGCTAAATTATTCTTAGATAAATTTCAAGATCAGCATGGCAATTGGATTTCTTATTATAAGCAATCTTCTATATGGCCCGACATTAGATGGGTTCTACAGGATTTTGAGAACAATTCAAGATATATAGTAGGGAAGGGGATAAGATCTCTGTATGGAAAGATCCATGGATATTGGAATCCAGTATTTTGAGTCATTTTCCTACAACTGACTACATTCAACAACATATTAACATGAAAGTCAGTGACCTGATTCAGAATAATACTTGGGTGATACCTTAGGAAATGCTCACTTTTATCAATATAGATGACCTTCCTCCTCTCTCTTTGAAAGAAGACAAACTGATATGTACTGGAAATCAAAATGGGGAATTCACAGTTTCATGTGCAGTAAATGCTGTCAGGACAAAACAACAAAAAATGAAGTGGTATTAGAAAATATGGAAATCATGTATCCATCCTTCAACTTCAGGGAATTTGTGGAAAATTAGTAGAGGAGCTTGTAATACAGATGAAAATGCTAAAAAAAAGGGGAATGTCTATTGCTTCCAGATGCTATTTGTGCAACAAGGAACAAGATTCTATGAATCATTTGCTGTGGGAATGTAATTATGGACAAATTTTGTGGAGTTGGATTGGGGGTATTTTTGCTTTCAAGAATCCAAAATCCTTTGAAGACATCATGAACATCTGTAAAAAAGTAGCTCTGTGGTTCAAGAATTATGGTACATTGCTGCCTCCAATATTATGGTGGAAATCTGGTTTGCAAGGAACACAGTTTTCTTTGAAAATTTGAAGCCTGACATAGCTACTTCAAAAAAGAGAATCTCCAGGATGATCATAGAAAAGCCAATTTATGTCTATTTTGGAACAATGCTGTTCATAATCCTTCCGTTATTGCCTCTTCAAGACAATGCATTACAATAGAGGTGGGGAATGTTCTGATTACTAGAGTGCATGTTGATGTAATTACTGTTAATAGGAGGGAACTCTGGTCTGATATCCTTAACATAAGTAATCTAAACAAACCATGGTTAGACATTGGTGATTTTAACACTATTACTCCAGCTCATGAGAAAAAAAGGAGGTTTAAGTACATTGTCAACAACACTAAATGATTTTAATGATTGGATTGAACAATGTGGTCTCCTTCAGGCTCCTAAAAGTGGTCTTCAATTTTCTTGGTCTAATGGTAGATGTGGAAGAAAAAGGATCTTATGCAATCTTGACAGGGCGTTATTCAATACTCAATGGCTAGATAAATATAATGGGTGGAAATATCATGTCTCTGCAAGGGGTATCTCTTATCATAGATGCCTCATTGGTTTTGAATTAGATTTTCCCAAGCCAATAAATTCTCCATTCAAATTTCAGAAGATGTGGTTGACTCACCCAAATTTTTTACAAATAGTTAAAGACTCATGGGAAGAAGATATTATGGGTAATTCTATTTCTATTTTCTTGAATAAGTTGAAAAGATTGAAGATTATTCTTTAAAAGTGAAATTGGGAAATCTTTGGAAATGTACAAGAAAAGCTGAAACAAGCCGAAGTTAAAGTGATGGAAACTAATATCCTATCTGATGAAGATCCTTCTAATTTAAAACTTCTTAATAAGTATGTGATTGCTAGAGGAGAAAGAGACTTAGCTGCTCAAAATTTGCATACTTTCTTAAGTCAAAAAGCTAGAGTTAATTGGATTAAATTTGGTGATGCCAACACGTCTTCTACTATAAAGTTGAGGCATTCTCAAAATTTAATCACAGAATTGGTAAATGATACTGGTGATGAGGTTACCAATCAAAAAGACATAGATGATTTATTGATAAACCACTTTAGTTCAAAGTTCTCATCTCAACCAGTTCAAATTTCAGACACTATACTTGATGCTGTTCACATGAAGATAACACTTTTCTTGAACAAGTTCCTACACAAGAAGAAATCAAAAAAGCTGTTTTTGATCTTAATTAAGATGGTGCACCTGGACCTGATGGCTATACATGAATTTTCTATAGAGAAGCTTGGGAAATCATTCATGAAGACCTTGTCAAAGCTATACAATACTGCTGGTATAACCACTTAATCCCTTATGGTCTTAATTCAAATTTTCTTGTACTTATTCCCAAAGTAATTGGTGCAAAGAAGGATAGTCAATTTAGACCCATTGGTCTTAGTAATTTTTGCTTCAAAATGTCTACTAAGATTATCACCTTAAGAATGAATTCTATTATTCAAAAGATCATATCTCCTTAGCAATGTGCCTTTATCAAAGGGAGAAACATCCATGAACATGTCTTGTTGGCATCTGATATGGTAAATGAAATGAATATAAGGAGGAGAGGAGGAAATGTGGGCCTTAAACTTGATATATCCCAAGCATATGAAACTCTCAGCTGGAATTTCCTAACATCTACTATGAAGAAATATGGGTTTTTTGATAAATTTTGTCATTGGATTCTTGTGCTGCTACAAACCACTAAGATCTCTATTCTTCTCAATGGTGGACCTATTGGATACTTTGGTGTGGTAGAGGAGTTAAACAGGGGGACCCCTTATCCCCAATCCTATACATCTTGGCAGCTGATACACTTAGTAGAAAAATCTATCAATTCATTCAAGATGGTAAAATTCAGCCTATGGTCATAAGAAGAGGTATTTATCCTTCTTATCTTTTCTTTGCTGATGACATCTTCATCTTCTGTATTGGATGCAAAATAACTCTAGTACATCTTAAAAACATATTGTTAGAATACCAAAATGCTTCAGGTCAAGTTGTTAGTGCTGATAAGAGTAAATGCTTTGTAGATGGCACTACTCCTACTAGACAAAATCAGATTGCTAAATTGATGAATATGAGATTATCTTCCTTCCCAGATAAATATCTAGGAGTAATCTTAGTTCATGGAAAAATTAAGGCTGAACATTTATGGGATTTTGTAGATATGCTTCAAAGAAGACTAGCTAGTTGGATTGGTCTTTGCCTAAATTTCCAAGCAAGAGTTACACTCATAAAATTTGTGCTCAGTAGTATCCCCCTCTATAATATGTCAATTTATAAATTGCCTAGAAAACTAATAGATGCTTGTGAAAGAATTCTAAGGAATTTTCTTTGGAGTGGAAATGCTGAGGAAAGAAAATACATTACCATTTCTTGGGATAAAGTTTGCTCACCACTGGAGAAAGGAGGCTTGGGTATTAGGAAACTTGAAGACATTAATAAAGCTCTTTTGATGAAACTACTATGGAAAATTATTAATTCTGAAGAAGACTGGGCTAAATTCTTCCTAGATAAATTTCAAGATCAGCATGACAATTGAATTTCTTATTATAAGCAATCTTCTATATGGCCTGGCATTAGATGGGTTCTACAGGATTTTGAGAACAATTCAAGATGTATAGTAGGGAAGGAGGATAAGATCTCTGTATGGAAAGATCCATGGATATTGGAATCCAGTATTTTGAGTCATTTTCCTACAACTGACTACATTCAACAACATATTAACATGAAAGTCAGTGACCTGATTCAGTATAATACTTGGGTGATACCTGAGGAAATGCTCACTTTTATCAATATAGATGACCTTCCTACTCTCTCTCCGAAAGAAGAAAAACTGATATGTACTGGAAATCAAAATGAGGAATTCATAGTTTCATGTGCAGTAAATGCTGTCAGGATAAAACAACCAAAAATGAAGTGGTATAAGAAAATCTGGAAATCATGTATCCATCCTTCAAGTTCAGGGAATGTGTGGAAAATTAGTAGAGGAGCTTGTAATACAGATGAAAATGCTAAAAAAAAAGGGGAATGTCTATTGCTTCCAGATGCTATTTGTGCAACAAGGAACAAGATTCTATGAATCATATGCTGTGGGAATGTAATTATGGAAAAAATTTGTGGAGTTGGGTTGGGAGTATTTTTGCTTTCAAGAATCCAAAATCCTTTGAAGAAATCATGAATATCTGTAAAAAAAGTAGCTCCGTGGTTCAAGAATTATAGTACATTGCTGCCTCCAACATTATGGTGGCAATCTGGTTTGCAAGGAACACAGTTTTGTTTGAAAATTTGAAGCCTGACATAGCTACTTCAAAAAAGAGAATCTCCAGGATGATCCATGAATGTGAAGCTAGATTGAAAGGTTATATGTTTAACTCTTCTTATGATCTCCAAATTCTTAAAACTTTTGATATCAAGTGCAGGAAAGTAAAAACGGTAGGAGCTATTGAATGTTTTTTCTATCAGCCTGAAGATGGACTTACTCTTCTTTGTTGTGATGGGGCTTCAAGGAGAAATCCGGGCTGTTCAGGGTATGGTTTTATAGCAAGAGATAGCTCTGGAAATTTTCTTACAGCAGAATCTGGTGGCCTGGACATTACCACAAACTTTGTTGTAGAGATACTGGATATTATCAGTGCTTTAGAATGGGCAGTAATACACCTCAAATATAAGTTGATTATTAATTCTGATTCTACTGCCGCTGTTAATGCTTTCATGAAGTATGACCTCCCCTGTTTCATTACACTATCAAACGAGGGATTTGTTGTACTATAACCTCCATCACCAACGAGATTAATTCCACTCACATGCTTGGATTCATCACTTCCCAGATACACTGCTGCCTCGGCTACGTCCTCGGCTCGAAGCACCGCTTCTTTCAAATTGGTCGATTTATTAACAATCTCCTTCGCCTTACTTGCCTTTTTACTTAATGCATTGGTGACCAGAGGCGTGACAACTGCATAGGGTGAAATGCAATTAACCCGGATTCCATATTGCCCTAATTCCACGCATACATTCTTCGTTAATCCCACAATTGCGTGTTTTGACATAGCATAAGCACTTGGAGCCCCACCAGCAACTACCGAAGTAGTACTAGCAGTGATTAGTATGCTTCCTTTCTTGGCCGGAATCATAACTCTGGCGGCATGTTTAGCACCCAAAACTGAACCAACTGCATTTACATCATAAACTCTCTTGTAACTTTCATATTCACTATCCAAAATTGAATGATCCATATTCCCGGAGATTCCAGCATTATTGAACATTATACCAAGCTTTCCATACTTCTCCATGGTTCCATCCACGAGACTTTTCACGTCTTGTTCCTTTGAAACATCACAGTGAACATAAGATACGGTACCTCCTGTAGTATTGGTCACATCTTTACAAACAGAATATCCAAGATCCGACTAAACATCGGCAATGACTACTTTGTGATGCAGGGTTATAGGATTAGACATAAAAGTGAACATGAAAACTCTTTGAGTTTAATCTTTTCTTTTTCATTCATCAAAACATCCGACTAAAACTTTAAACAAGACCTTAAATAGAACCCTAACTAGCTAAGAAATAGAAAACTAATAAGATAAAACCATATCAATATGCGACAAACCCGTAAGATATAAACGTGGAGATAAACATCACAAAACACCAAAGACCATTGTAGAATACAACTCCCTAAAAACTCTCTACTCGTCGTACATAATTTGCATGCTTGAGCAACTGTTGGTTCTCGGGCCTCCACTAAAGCCATAGCCAATTATCCCACTTCATCACTTTGGCTCCATAACGGGCAAACAATTTGGCCGTGCACTAACCGATACCACTTGCACCACCTGTTACGATTGCTATTTTGCCTTCTAACGTGCAAAGTGGACATGGAGGTTTGCAGTAAACAGTTTTTATTGCTGGTTTAGTAAGATGCAAAAGAGATCAAATTCAAATGTTGTATACCGATTGAAATTATAAAATTCATTACTAGAAAACTGAAAACCCGTTGGTTTACCTCTTGGTGATGGCAGATACCAGTGAGGAACTAGGACTTCTCATTTCTTGAATGCGATCACTAGAGCTATGAGAATCTCAATCTCTTGGAGACGATCAAAGAAAATAACAATTATTGTTAACCACGGAAAAAATTCGTACTAAACACAAGATAAGATGCATACTTTGACTAGAAACGTGCTCGAAATATGCTATTTTCACAGGGTTTTGCCGTTAAAGTGAAAAAAATGGATTTAAGTTTACCGTGGGTGATTTGTAAATGACTGACGGCAGTGTATATAGTGGTCTAAAACTTTGACTCACACCTTGCTAGAACAATATCTCATTTCATCTCAAGCAACTCAACTCTAGTACTAACTTTTAACAGGACTTCACCTTTCTCGAGCCGGTCTACTGAAATCCCTGGCAGGTTTTGAAGCTATTTTATTAGCTTTATATGCTCATGAGACTAAATGTTCCAGATTTATCACATTCTGGCATTTAGACCCAAGGGTAAAAATAGTTCGACGGAGCTAAAGTTAGCGAATTTTCAAGAAGAGAAAAATATGATAAGAAACAAGGCAGAATTCATTTACCATGGGAACTTCTTCAAAGGCCATTGTTCAAACTGCTGTTTCACCTTCCCAAAACTCTTCGCTTACTACTGCTAAAACATCTAAGGCGGCTTCTTAGAGCTTACTTTTGATAAGTCATGACTCATGAGTAGATCCATCAATTATATTTACAGGAAGCTCACGCGAAGTGGACGCATGTGATGCAGGAGGGCGTAAAATGGGGATAAGCGCGTCTGCTATATGTGAATGACATGCTAGCGGCATGACAATCTCGGAGGTCGGGATATTTATAGCCTTGCAGGTGGGAGTTTAGGGAATGATGTGTAATAGTGATATATAGTCTCTGAAATTGGATGTCTTTGCAGAGCTTCTCAAATGTTATTATTTGAAAATTGCAATCTTAAGAAAAACAATATTCAATCTGGATATTTATCAGAACTATTATATATAAGGTGCAATAATTTTGACAATTAAATACATTTAAAGTGCTGCATAGATCAGATACTGTTTTCCAATACAGTAATAAATGAAGGATTGGTTGTGCTGTAGCCTCCATCAACAACAAGATTCAATCCACTTACATACTTGGATTCATCACTGCCCAAGTAAACTGCTGCCTCTGCTATATCCTCGGGCATAAGCACACGTTCTTTCAAAATGGCTGACTTATTAATGATGTCATGAGCCTTACTTGCTTCCAGATTAAATCCGCTGGTGAGCATAGGTGTGACAGTTGTATGGGGTGAAATGCAATTAACCCTGATTCTATATTGTCCTAATTCCACACACAAATTCTTTGTTAATCCCACAATTGCATGTTTTGACATAGCATAGGCAGTTGGGGTCAACCCAGCCACTACCGAAGCAACGCTGGAAGTGAATAATATGCTTCCTTTCTTGGCTGGAATCATAACCCTGGCAGCAAGTTTAACACCCAAAACCGAACCAATTGCATTTACATCATAAACTCTCTTGTAATTTTCATATTTACCGTCCAAAATTGATTGATCCATATCCCCTGCCATGCCAGCATTATTGAACATTATATCAAGCTTTCCATACTTCTCCATGGTTCCATCGATGAGATCCTTCACGTCCTGTTCTTTTGAAACATCGCAGTGAACATAAGAGACGGTACCTGTAGAATCTGTTACATCTTTACAAACAGATTTGCCTAGATCATCTTGAACATCGGCAATGACAACTTTGGCTCCATAACGAGCAAACAATTTGGCCGTGCACTCACCGATGCCTCTTGCACCACCTGTTACGATTGCAACTTTGCCTTCTAACCTGCAAAACGGAAAAAATTAATGGAGATTTGCACTAAGCAACTTTTTATTGCATTGCTGGTATAGTAAGATGCAAAAGTGCCCAAAATTCAACTGTTGTACAGCGATTGAAATTTATAAAATCCATCACTAGAAAACTGAAAACCCGTATTGTTCTTACTAGATTTACCTCTTGGTGATGGCAGATACCAGTGAGGAACTAGGACTTCTCATTTCTTGAACGCGATAACTAGAGTAGAGCTATGTGGCCAAGGAAAAAGTTCGTACTAAAGACAAGATAAGATCCGTACACTGAAAGAAACGTGCTCGAAATATGCTATTTTCTCAAGATAAGAAAAATGGATTTAAGTTTGCCATGGGTGATTTTTTAAATGACTGACGCAGTACATATGATATAGCGGCCTAAAACCTTGTCTAGTTCCAGAACGCCAATGTCCAAAAACAGATTCAAATGAGAAGTCCCAGACACTCCAGCCTTTTCTTTTCTACATGACTATCGCCTTGCTAAAACAATATCTTTTCATCTCAAGCGACAGAACTCTAGTGCCGGCGATAATAGGCTTTGTTGTTGGCTTCATGAGACATTTCAATACTCCAGTGTTAATAGTACTATGATTTTTTCCTATTATATCAGGACTTAACCTTTCTCGAGCCGGTCTACGGAAATCACTGGCGGGTTTTGACGCTATTTTATTAGCTTTATACTTAAGCTCATGACATGAGACTGAATTTCGTAGGGTACAATCGATAACAGTAAATGTTCCAGATTTATCACATTCTGGTATTTATCATGAAACTAGAGCTACGGATAAAAATAAAGTAGAAACTACTATTTAGTCCTAGAAAAAAAAAATAAACGACTTAATTTGGATATGTTGACCTAGTCAACTGTATGTTTCGTCCTTTTCTTAAATATATTATTGTTTAGTCCTACATATTACTGTTTGGTCATAGGGTGGACAATACCCACATGGGATGACATCATTAATAATGTCATTGTCTTTTAATAGCGATAGAAATACCCAATTTTTTTCCCTCTCTCTTAATAAAAATAAATAAATAAAAACTAAATAAAGATAATGAACAGTGCACATTATCCTTACAGGCTTGGTATCTTGATGATGGTGCTGTTATTGGTGATACTGCAGAAGTGGCAATGACACTCACAGTTGTCCAGGCGAAAGGGCCCGAGCTGGGGCTTATATTGAATATTAAGAAAATCATAAATTTTTTGGCCCTCTTGTGATGGACGGAAGATAAGGAATGGGATGTTTCCTGCTGGAATCTCAAGGCCAGATAATGGGGTCAAACTATTGGGTGGTGCGGCCGGCCTTGATGATGGGTTTGTGAAGGGACTTGCTATTAGGAGAGCAGAGAAGGCAGTATGTTTAATGTAGGTTTTATCCAAGCTCCGCGATCCTCAGAGTGAATTGTTACTCCTACGTGCATGTATGAGTATCTCCAAACTGCTATTTGGGCTTCATATTTGCTTCCCAGAATACACTACAAAAGCAGTAGATATTTTTTATAGAGGCTGAGAGAGTGGTAGAAGGCATTGTGGTTTGTGGGGAGCCGTTTTTTGGGGAGTGAAAGTGGAAGTTATCCACCCTACCTATTAGACATGGAGGTCGTGGTTTATACACTGCTAAGGGGGCGTCACAATATGCCTTTCTAGCATTCCTTGTGCATTCCTGGGGTTTGGTGGAGTATAAGGCATGGATGACAATTATCATAAGGCTTTGAAGACATTACAAGTCCTGATTATGACTTTAGCAGCTTCACCAGTAAGGACACTGCCCCCCTAAAAGCACAAAGTAACCTGGCGAGTGCTCTTTTTGGTAAAGTGGTTAAAGACATGGATGGAATTTACGAGTTATCAGACAGACAAAAAGCGGTCTTTGGTTGCCTGCAAACATCGCATGCCCAGGATTTTCTTCTTTGCTTGAGGGCCTTGGGCCGACGGCAGCACGGAAAAGGGGTAGCAAAACAAGTTTTTGTTCCAGGGGTGATTTTGTGTCACAAAAAATGAAGGGTTAAATTGTGATTGGAAAAAAAGGAAATGACATATTTCTAGGAGATTTAAGGGCATAATGTAAATAAGAAATTACTTTAGTGGATTATTATTGGATATATAATTTCAGAGAGCCAGAGGTCATTTCTCCAGTTATTGTTCTGATTCATCCTTTGTATTCTCTTGATGGTTATGCAATTGTTATCTTTCAAAGTTTCTTGTATTCTCAAGCAACATCCAAAAGAACAAAAGAAATTCATTTTTTCCTTTTGGTTAGACGCATAAGAAAACAATTGAATTACTCCTTTCGTGTTATTTGATCTATCAGTATGAACTCAATAGTGTATTTCATCAGCAACACCTGATTTTATATAGATATCATGAATTATGTTTCGGTTGATATAATATGCCTATTTTCACTTTGAAATTTAGGATTTCTAATTGAACTCTAGTTCTTGGATAAATTGGAAAATGATATTATTGTAACGTTGAACAAATATGAAGACAACGGGTCTTTGAACATGCTTTACGTACTGTGAAATGGGGCAACAATTTTAGTGCCGCTTCGGGGCAGCAAAATCTTAGGGCCGGCCCTACCTTGGGCAGAAGATGTCACCCGTGGAGTAACGGTCCATCCTTAAGTACAAGTTAATGATTCCTCTATACCCTTCAAATTCACGTTGTCCTGCTTGCATCATAGGATGCTTAGACACATATAGGGAACATGCAGTCCACTGTAAGGTAGATCCTAGTTTTAGATATAAACGTGATCATGTGAGAGATACTTTGTATGATGTATTATAGAGAGCTGGTATTTCAACAAAGAAAGAAGCAGCTGTCAACCTTTTGACAAACCCTGAGGGGAGATCAACACGTAGGCTAGCAGGTGTTCTTATTTTTGGATGTGCTAATGGCAAACACGCATGTGTATACCTTGTTGGGGTTTCTCCGTTAGTAGGCATTGGACATGGCACTTTTACAGTTGGCCAAGCAGCGCTAAGGCCTGCCTCAGGTAAGGTAGTGAAGCATGAGAAAGCATGTGTTGATAATGGACATGATTATATCCCCTTTGCTTTTGATACTTTCGGTTTCTCGGCTCTAAAGGCGCGGTTGGACTTCTCAGGAGAGTTCAGAAAGTCATCCACAATAATGTCATGACCCCAGGTTCGAGAGAGTTTGTTTTTAAAATGATAGGTTTCACAATTCAAAAAGGACTTGTGGCAGCTTGTTGCTTGCTTTCCTCTTATGTAATTTACAATTTTTACTGTCTTAAATTTTTTAATTTAAATAAAAACAAAATATCATTTGAACCATATGTCCAAAAATGATAAATTTTACATCGCCGGAAAGCTCTCGATGAAAGCTTTGCAACGAGTACCATTGTAGTTATATTTCAGAGCTTTTAATTTTACCTTATCCTTTAGCTAAAATTTACAAAATGGATTACGACACGAATTCATTCTACAAAATGAACTGGTATAGTGAATTAATATTAGTGGTCATTCTACCATATGTAATATCATTAGGAGTTCATTCTACAATATGAACACCTATCACGGGTTCATTCAACAATATGAACTACCATAATGAACAACTATTACGAGTTCATTCCACAATATGAACTACGATACTTAATAACCATTACGAGTTCAGTTTACAACATGAATTATCAATCCTATAATATGAATAACCATTATGAGTCCATTCGAAAATAAGAACATATGTCACGAGTTCATTCTACAATATGAACTATAATAATGAATTATCATTCCGACTTCATTATTCAAAATGAACTACTAGTATGAGTTCATTATACAAAATAAATTGCTAATATATGTATGAACTGTTAGAACTAGAATGGACTACCATGTTCCAAAATAGATACTTTAATATTTTTAAATAAATAAGGACCAAACAAAGTTCCCCTTTTGTTGGTGGACCAAACTAACTTGGGACCACATCAAATAAGACCAAACGATAATTTCTCCTAAAAATAATTAGGTCACCGAGAACCACATGGAACTGTTATATCAACTAAAAAAACCCAGGATTATTGTTGTTGTATCAGGCCGGTTCCTGTGGGAGGTGGCTAACCCACCCATTTTCCATGACAGCTGGCCTGACAAACTGGCCGTGCTACTATGGGAAAATGGTTAAGCGATTGAGTCTCTACCAAGCAGTCGGAACTCGACCACTGTATAGTTTTTCGCTTATTAGATAATGATGTAACAACTATTTCCTCCCCACGCCTCCCTACAAATTCACCTCATTCAATTCAGTTTAATCACACCTCATTTTTTCATTAAATCCATCATCCCACTCTTTTGTACCTTAATCCTCAGTTTAATTTTTAGTTTCAAATCAATGGATTCTTCTAACGAAGAGGTGGGTATTCATATGGATTGATTTGAAGAACAACAAGGAATATTCGTTCAGGCGTTGCGATAAGTTGATGATGAGTCAGATGAAGATAGAGAACTAACCAACAATTTACTGCAGAATATTCAGTGGGGAATATACCTAGAGACCCATATCCAAGAGAAGTATTCACAAGAAGATATACGTACCGAGGTCGGGATGAATGGCATGAGAAGCTGATGCACAATTTTTCTTCCCTACTGTGTGTTCTTGGATGAAGATTTCCAACGCCGATTCCGCATTTCCCCGGCATTTGTTGTTAAAGATTATTGTTGAGATTTGTCAGCTAGAACCTCAATTTAATTATCAGTATGATGCACCGAATATTAGAGCTCATAGCCCTGAACAAAAGGTTACTTCGGCCTTAAGGATTTTAGGATATCGAAAACCTCCATATTCCAATGATAAGTATCTTCATATGGGAAAAATAACCGCACACAAGTATCTGTCGTTGTTTGGCGAAGCAATGATTAATCATTTTGGTCCAACCTATTTACGAAAACTAACTGGCGCGGATGTTAGAGAAATATTAAAGTAAAATCAGGAAAGGGGATTTCCAGGAATGCTGGGTAGTCTTGACTGCATGCACTGGATATGGATCGGATGCCCTACCTATTGGGTCGGTCAGTATAAGGGTCACTACTCAAAACCAACATTTCTCCTTGAGGATGCCGCTTCTTATGATTGTTGGATATGGCACGCCTTTTTTGGTCTTCCGGTATCTTAGAATGATATTAATGTTTTACACAAATCTCCTTTGTTTGAAGATGCAAAGTATGGAATTATTCAACATGTAAATTTCACTATCAACGGGAATCGCTATACTCATGATTATTATCTTGCAGATGGAATTTATCCAAAATGGTCAGCTTTAGTTTAATGTTACCGTCAGCCATGCTGCCGGTGAAATGGGCCGTTCATACTCGTATTTCAATAGTAGACAAATAGAACTGAGAAAGGATGTGGAACAAGATTTTGGAATTATTAATAAGAAGTTCGCCACCATTTGTGGGCTTTATCGTGGTCTAAGTGCTCGTGAAATGGATAAGACTATGATAACTTGCATAATTATGTATAACATGGTAATTCAGGAAACCCGTCGTAATAAGAATTGGACTAACCATGAAGATGAAGACTTAAGTCCTGAGATTCAAATAGAAAGAGGATTACCTGTAAGGAACTATGTGCAAATGACTAGTTACATTGAGAACAGAGCTTTGTATGACAGGTTAAGGGCGGATCTCAGAGCGAATATGCGGGCTGAGTTTGGAAGAGATGGATGGCGGATTTAGTAGTGTTGTCAAGTTCAATTGTTTAAGTTTAGTTGTTCAATTTTAATTGTTTGTGTAGTAGGGTAAAAACTGATTCTGCTGAAAATGGTAAATTGGGCGTGTCGATGAGAAGCAAATCTAAACCCTAAATAAATGTACTGCACATGAGTACTTTAGATTCGAAAGATCAATCTATACAATTTTGGCCTAAACCAAGAAATGTCCGTTCCAGTCTTGCTTCGGTCACAAAATGAAGGAGAAGGGTTGATCTTAGGGAGGGAAGCAGAGAAGGTGTTGAGATCATAATGATGAAATATTTGAGGTGTGATTATTTTATGACTTGTATCATAATATAGAACCTGCTTGCGAAATGTAAGCTATAAGTTCTTGGTGTTTTCTGGATACTTGCGTTAATGAATAGTTTTTTGTTGAAATAGATTCACAATCTATTTATACAAGTCATAGTCGAACACACACTGATCTCATAGGAAATGGAAGTAGTTGAGTGATAGAGAAGTGGGGATCACGTAAAATGGTGAAACTACGTCCCTATTATGAAGGGAAGACTGGTTGTTTTTACACCCACTACTTCTTTACTGCCACTAATAGTCCGCCTTTCCTGGCTCTTTCACATAATGGGAGTGTTGTACGCCGCACGCCGTAAAACGCAAGACCAATACCTTGATAAACATCCCCCAGTTTGTAACATGTTTGATGTCTCGAGTATTTTGTAGAAAAATATATAGCAAGTTGTTGGGTCTTTCTTGCAAGACCTAATTATTTCGACCAATCACACACAAGCTAGGCAGCAGGCAGTCAAGTTGTGAGACTTGACGCTAAAAAAAGCACACAATGCTTTTTGGTCAAAATAATTAAGTTATTTGTGAAATCGGTATTTATAAAATATCGTTTGTAATCGATGCATATAAAGAATCGCTTTTAAGCAAGCATCTCAAAATAATTGATGCTCATGAAGCATCGTTGTATAGAGCCTGTCTTGGTTAGTCGCGGAACTCAATGTCTTAAAAAGAACATGACCGGCCATCTTTGGAAAGCTGCCAGGAGCTATCCATGTGCGTCAAAGATGAGGTGGTCGGTCCTTATAGGACAACGATGGTTGGTAGCCATTTTGACATCCTATTGATCGGTCCAAATTATATCTAAACCGGTTAAATCATCTAGCCAAGTTGGATGGTTGAGATGATTTGCGGTGGTTTATGTTAATTTGTGAAATTTCGGAATCTGAAAATTCAAATGTGAGACATGTACTAAAATAGCTGTAGAATTCTCATACGAACTTGGATTTTGATGATCCTCCTCTCCAATCTTATCAGGAAATAATTTCCTATATTCCTTAAACAGAATATTTAGGTTTTGAGCTTGTTTAGCTAGGAGGTGAAAACAGCCCGACAGTAAAAATCAGGAAGAATTCTGTCATTTTTTAGCCATGACCTAGCTCGCCTTTTAAGCTGTATCTTTTAGCTTGTTAATTCGATTGATGTGATTTTTTAGTATATTATACTAGACATCCATACGAAACTTTTGGCATGTATCTCATACTTAAATTATTTACCAAATGCTCCCAGATATTTTTCCAATCTTTGTTGACCTTTTTGATATCGTCCGACCAAGTTGACGAGATATGAGTGGTCAAAGCCAAAGACGGGGCGCCGGAGAACATAATGGAACCTCATTGATTTCTCAAACTTGAATCTAAGACGATCAATTTGTATTTCCAAGTTGGATGGACGTGATTGATTTAAGACTGTCATCGGCGGTAATGACCTAATTAAGACCCTTTTCAGGCGGCTCGCCTAGCCTAATTTGGCTAGCAATTGTGGATGCTGCCTGCGTGCTAGGAGAATTTTGATTGGCTAAAATAACATAGGTCTGGACGGTGAGTGTTATGGAGCTTGTTTGGTCACGCAGGGAGAAGTCCAAGCTCGTTAAAGTGGTCGGCAAAGTTGGACGGCCGTGATCGTTTTAAGACTAACATGGACAGTCTAGATTTAATTTGTTAAGAAATTAAGCACGTCGGCCAGCCAACTTATAACTTTAATTATGAATATAGGCTGCAACTTTGGAGCGATTTGATTGGTCGATGGAAAAGAGGGGCCGATAGACAACGATATAGTGCACGGACGTTAGGCCATGTGAGGCACCAGCTAGGGAAAACCGGCCGACCAAGCGGTGCGGCCGCGCCTCCTTTTGGAGCGGCCTTTATTTGTCGTAGTTTCCCTTTATTTCTTGTTTTCCAACTTTTCGTAGGATCCTGCTCCTACTAATCCATGATGGATCAATTTCCTAGGTTGCCTAGGTTTAGTCTCGACCAATAAGGATCGAGATATTGCGCAGACCGCAAAAACCTAATTTTTGTAAATTAGGTTAGAAAATTGAATTTTGCGAGCTGACACAAAATTATTCAATTTTAGTGAATTTTTCGCGTTGACACAAAATCATTAATTTTTATCTCAGAGAGCAGCGCAGCTTGCGTGTCTCTAGTTGAGTATTTTCATGCACATCTTAATCTTGACACTTCGGGAAACTCATGCTGCTCAGCTGCGAACGAACATTAGTTGTCATATCATGTCAATATTAATAGTTCATCTGTGGACATAGCATAGGAAAAATACTCTGCAAGCCATGCATTAGTGAACAATGCAGGTGAGAGATAAATAAAATTTACAGAATATCTGGGATTTTTGTAACCAACACTATTCTGAATAAGTATCATATATAAGTATATTGAAGTGCTCAGTACATATGTAAGCAAAAAGGCATAGCCACTCATCACTTCTAAATGGATCTCTTTCTTTGCAGAATGACGACACATTAAATACAGGGTTTTACATTTTTTGCCCTGAACTAAAAACCACCATCAATAGTTTTTTTCATAGTTTATTTTTGAAGTTGTTCGAATCGTTTTAAAATTTTTAAGTTTTTCACTAGAAGTAGCGGTCGAGACTCAATCGCTAGCGGCCTATACTCAATCACCAACAATCCTTATATATACATACCACTTCATCCATTTCAAAATCACATCTTCACCTAAAAACTTCTCTATTTTCTGGGTAATTTATGGATGATCCTAGATTTACTGAAGATGAAGCTTTATCTCTTCGTATGTAATATACTACGCGAAGAAAGGTAAAGAATGGCAGATGAATGGTTTACCCAGTATGAGTTATTGGGGTAAAATTCATGAAACCTTCTGCATAGAGACAGGTAATCCTCATAATCGGGATCCAGGTGCTTTATTTTGTCGATTCATGACTATCAAAAAATATTTTGTGGATTTTATCATGAGAAGGATTTTCAATCGACATCGTCTTAGAGGTGACACAATGCTGAATTGGGTATACGAACTCGAGACAAGTGGCGAAGATGGAAAGGAATTTTTCTGAATACGAAGCGAATTTCCAAATTCCTAAGGAGTTTCTCATGACTCGTATGGGATGTTAGTCTTAAGTTTAGTTTTAAGTTTTGATGGATGTTGTCAAGTTTTAATTTAATGTTTAATTTCAATGGATGTTGTGAAGTTTAAGTTTCAATGTAATGAAAAACTACTACAAAGGTTTAATATAATGAAAAAAAACTACAACTTCATTCATTATAAACAAACTACTACATCTTCATTAAAATTAAAGCTGATACATTAATTAATTAATTAAATGGCTCTACTTCATCGTGGTGTTCATCATGCTCATCTTCAGCTTGACCTCCATTTTTTTTTCCAAATTTCTCTTGTTACATTTTTCTTCCAACTCCTCTGCTAAGCTGTCCATCTCCATCTCCATCTCCCATACCATCAATTGTCTGGGAGTCATTGTTGAGGTGTTTGCATTTAAAATCTTATTCTTTTCATAGTTTGAAACAAATTTCTCTTGGGTTTGTCGATGTTTTTTCATCTCCCTAGTCAAGAACTGTCAGTCTATTATTATTTGTTTTTCGACGGTCTTCTGATGATCTATTATTGTATCTAAAAAACCTTCACTTACTTCTCATTCTTGGGAAGCTTTTCTCGCTGCTCTTGCAGCATTTCTTCCTAATAGTTATCTCTTAATCGCAGCATTGATATGCAAGTTGGAATTGTTGTTTGTTGTTGTTTCTGGTGAAGAAAATGAATTCTCTGGAGGGGGATGGGATGGTTGTGAAACTGGTGTTGAAGGAGAAGAAGTGTATGGTGAACTTGCAGGTACATTATACATATTTTCTAACACTTCTGGATTTATTTAGGTAACACTTTCAAAATATGATAACAACTTTCATAACCAAATTTTTTTTCATGTTTGTGGTGCCAATCATTTCGACACTTTCGTTCGACATCAACATCGACAAGACCGCTCGCTCGAGCACGAGCAATTTGTATTACGGCAGCAATGTACAAGGCAACTTGGGCGTTGATTACACGAAGCGACCGGACAATGCATTTGCATCACAATCGTTGATGTTCATAGTTTCATCACGAAATTTAGCAAATATATCATCCCATAACTTGGTAGATTGTTGGGCACCATCGATACTATCTTGTGTAAAGAACACATAGTTTCTGCAAATGATTTCATTGTCCGCTAAGGCAAATTTTGGACCCCTAATCTTCTTACTTTTAGTCAATTGAGAATTAGATTGGGACATGTTAAAAAAACTACACAATACGAGTGAATGAAAAAGTTGGATGCTGAAATTTGTTTTAGATTTTAACAAACGTGAGAAGTGTGAAGAGTAGAGAAGGTGTGAGTTAAAATGAAAGTGGAATTTGGTATTTATAGGGGGGAGATTTATGGTCGTTGGATCAGATTCTACTGGGCGATGAACACCGACCGACCGAGGGTAAACTGCTGGCGATCTAAATAAAACCGGTCTCGACCGCTCGGTAGAAACTTGACCTGGCTTGGGTAAGAGTCAAATTTGCCACTTAGCCAGGCCTGTTTGCCACTTTGCCATCCCCGTAGTGGGTGTAAAAGTGACAAAACTGGGGCTTTGCCATGCCCATATGAACCGGCCATAGTAGTATTAGTAGTGAATTTACTGGTACTGAACATGTATAAGAGAAAGATTAATGCCAATATGATGGTCATGGTGGTGCTAGTAATTCCGATCCATGTACTTCTTCTCGTGGTGAAATTGTTGGGTTGATTGAAATTTGAAAATAAACAAGAGAAATTCGAGAAGAAAGAAGACAGTCGAGTCGAAAGAACTAAAAAGAAGCTGCACTAGCAGCATGTTAGACGTCTATATGCTAGAGCATTGCATGATGTTAATCATCAAGGGAATGATGTGTAATAGTGTTCTAGTCATCTAAATAGGATGTCTTTACAGACCTTCTCAGACGTTCCTTTCTTCGTTTTTAGAAAAGAGATATTTTCATTTTATCAATTTAGGCTATTTTTAGATTAAAATGAAAAAAATGAAAGTATCTCATTTCCCAAAATAAAGGGAGTATTATTTGAAAATAGGAATCGGAAGGAAAACGATATCCAATCTGTATTTATCACGATTAAACGTCCCATAATCTGGCAATAAAATACATATCAAGTGCTGCATTCATCAAGTGCTGTTTGTCATTACAGTAACAAACGAGGGATTTGTTGTACTATAACCTCCATCAACAACAAGATTCATTCCACTTACATACTTAGATTCATCACTGCCCAAATACAGTGCTGCCTCCGCTATGTCCTCGGGCTTAAGCACCGCTTCTTTCACATTGGCCGCCTTATTAAAGATCTCGTGTGCTTTACTTGACTCAAAATTAAATGCACTGGTGACCATCGGTGTGACGACTCCATAGGGTGAAATGCAATTAACCCTGATTCCATATTGCCCTAGTTCCACACAGAGACTCTTTGTTAATCCCACAATTGCATGTTTTGACATAACATAAGCAGTTGGAGCCCCACTAGCCACTACCGAAACAGCACTAGCAGTAAATAATATGCTTCATTTCTTGGCTGGAATCATAACTCTGGCGGCATGTTTAGCACCCAAAACTGAACCAAATGCATTTACATCATAAACTCTCCCGTAGTTTTCATATTTACTTTCCAAAAATGATTGATCTAGATCCCCGAAGATTCCAGCATTATTGAACATTATATCAAGCTTTCCATACTTCTCCATGGTTACGTCCACTAGACTTTTCACGTCTTGTTCCTTTGAAACATCGCAGTGAATGTAAGATGCGGTACCTCCTGTAGAATTGGTCACATCTTTACAAACAGAATATCCAAGATGGTCTTGAACATCGGCAATTACGACTTTGGCTCCATAACGAGCAAACAATTTGGCGGTGCACTCACAGATACCGCTTGCACCACCTGTTACGATTGCTACTTAGCCTTCTAACCTGCAAAATGGAAAAAATTAATGGAGGTTTGCACTAAGCAACTTTTTATTGTTGGTATGGTAAGATGTTAAAGTGCCAAAATTGAACTGTTCTATAGCGAAATAAATTTGTAAATCCATCACTACAAAACTGAAAACCCGTATCTTATTACTAACTAGGTTTACCGCTTGGTGATGGCAGATACCAGTGAGGAACTAGGACTTCTCATTTCTTAAATGCGGTAACGGCAGTAGAGCTATGAGAATCTCACTCTTGAGATGATGAAAGATATCAGCTTATCGCTAACCAAGGAAAAAGTTCGTACTAAAGACAGGATAAGATCTGTACACACTGACAAGAAACGTGCTCGACTGACGCAGTATATATAGTGGTCTAAAAATCCTGGGTATCTTAATTACATGTCCTTAGTTTTTAACGCCTTATAAATATATCCTTATACAACAATAAATATATTTCTATTTTTTTAATAACTTTATCTATTTAAAATTAGATTACCTTAATACCCTCACCCATATAATGTTTTTCTTTATTTCAAAATGGAACAAATTTCTTCCACTACCACTTCACCACCACCACTAGCACCACCACCACCAACATTCAACTACCATTCCACCACCACCGTTCAACGACCACCACCTACCAACCATCACCACCACTAATATTCCACCACCACTCCGTCACCACCACCATTACACCACCACCATTCCTCCAACCACCACTAGTCCGTCGCCGCCATCACCACTAGTCCGCCGCCACTATCGCCACCGCCACCACCACTACCACCGCCACTAGTTCAGATATTTTTGTATCAACAATAATAGTTGATCCAAATAAAAATAGAACCAACAGTAGAAGTTGATCCAATTTAGGGGATCAACAATAGTAGTTGATCCAAAAAAAAAGGATCAACAGCAGAAGTTGATCCAATTTAGGGGATCAACAATGGTAGTTGATCCTCTAAATTGGATCAACAATGAAAGTTGATCCATGTAAATGGAGTGAAGTTGGCGTGAGTCGAACATGCATCACCTGACATGGAGTCAGTCATGCTACCATTGCACCACAAGTTCAACATTGGAAGAAATTTATATGATTTAAACTACAAGCATGATTATACTTATCCAAGGAAATATTGTCAACAATAGGAGTTGAAAGGATCAACAACAGTAGTTGATCCCATAAAAAAATGGAACAACAACCGTAGTTGATCCCATAAAAAATTGGGTCAACAATAGCAGTTGATCCCACAAATTGGATCAAAAATAGTAGTTGATCCCGTAAATTGGATCAACAATCTCCACCACAATCACACTCAAACTCCATCACCAACATCACTACAAATATTTAGAACCACCAATATTTATTAAAAAAAACCACCGACAAAAACATCACCAACCCCACTGAATCTACTACTGAAAACAATGATGAAGATACAAAGTAACATTCCATTTAAAAAGAAAAGAAGAAGAAGGGTTGTACCTTTTCAAGAACAACCTGTTGATGCTCGGTAATACCACCTGATCGAATTTTATATAGTGGTAAGAAGGTTGTCGTTCACTCGGACTTTGTTGAATTGATTCTAGGCTTAAATATATAAATACTAAAAATAAGAAATTATATACAAAATATGTCACGGGATGAAGAATTTACTGGGACTCGGGATTCCACTGCTTTTCATGTTCATGGGGTTCATAAATTAATCCTAGACATTTATAGATCAAAACAAAACAAAAGAAACAATAACTCTATTCTTTGCCAAAGTAGATTTCATAAAACATTAGTTGTAAGTTGTGAGCATGACGAATCAAAAGTAATTAAAACCAAGCATGCGACATCAAACAAAATAACAAATAATTAATAGAAATCATAAAACAATTAAATTTTATGCAAATAGTTATAAAAGAATTATTTTCATTACCACATGAACGAAACACAGCCTCCTCCGTCGTCCCAGTGATGGGTCTAGTTCCTCATTATTATAAAGAAAACTAAATAGAAGAAATAAAAGAAAATTATGAAACTGGCTACCGGCTCACCGGCTCTCCAATCACTCCCCTGGTTTCCTGTTCTCGACATCAATATGTAGATTTCAACAAAATCTAACGTTCCTCTTTTAATTCTCTTCCACATGTCATGTCCAATGGGAGTGTGCCACTTGTCTAAGAATACACAATATCATCTAATAAAGACTCGCCACATGTCTGACCACTTGCTTTTATTTTCATGGGAAAGAAAATATTATATGAGCACATACTGATCTTATGCTCAAAATCAATCTTCTTTAGTTGCAAAATATATTTAGTTTCCTTTCTTCCTCCACCATGTCGACATACCTCGTACATTAATTATTGAGTAGGATTTTTCATTTTACGTGATATCTCCTAAATCCTTCGAGAACTAATCACCAAGTCTTTCATCCTAAAATCTACGAGACCAAAATGCCCGAGCATGTAAATTTCTTAAACCAACTTCAGCCCATCATCTCCTTCACTAACTTAAATTGGGCCTATCCCATTTACATTCAAAAGTATCCACGACTCATGTACTTCGTAGTCCATATTTTCTTCTTGGAATCCTAGGTTTAGCCGATTTTCTTTGAAGAGCCCATTTTATTCGTTTACCTACAAAAACACAATAAATACCAAAATAAGCACCAACAATATATATTTTGGGTAGTAAATATGTAAGAATTAATCGCTCATCACCACTACCACCATAATAAAAGAAATAAAAAAAAAAATCAAATCTTTAACTTCTATCATATATAAAAATCAAACCCATGAGGTTCCATCCAACAATAGACCGATCTGAATCATCTTATGTATATCATCTTCAACAAAATAAAAATTGCACATCTTAAGTTCGAAATTCCCAAAAATCGAAACTTAAAATCATATTTCTAGATCTATATAAACCTGATTTCAGAATCGAATCTAAAGAAATCAGATTTCGGGATCTATATGAATCTGATTTCAAAACTCATTTTTCAAACTTTAAAGAAGAAGATGAAGTCTGTTGATAGTAGTGGAGGATGTGACGGAGGTGGTGGTGCTGGTTGTGGTGGAGGCGATCATGATGATGGTGAGTGCAATGGAGATTGTGGTGTCTGGTGAGAGCGATGGAAATGTTGTCTCGGATATTAGAAATACAGAAGATGGGAAGTTATATAGAAAGGTTAAACAAGGAAATATATTAATTATGTTTTTATTAAAAATTAAATTATGCCACCAGGGACATTTGTGAAGTCTATTAGGGATAATTGTGAAGGCACATCAAAAGGAGGGACAATAATTCAATTTCCACAAAAATTCTTGTCTAATACCCGAAGGTCAATGTCCAAAAACAGATTCAAATGAGAAGACCCTGTGGTGGGTAAGAAGGGTGATTGACTTCCTCCCTTGTCCGTCCCTAAGAAGAGAAGACGTCCATCCGTGATGAAGTTGTTGGAGATCCCTCATGTCACGTCTCCTCCCGCCAAGGTATTTTCTCTTTGCATTGTGTTTCTAATGTTTCACATTTTTCCTTAGTTTATTTCATATTGGTTTACGGTTTGTTCTTCTAGAGCTCCCCTCCTATTGAATGCAAACCTAGGGGTCTTTTTATCAAAGAATACATCAACCTGCCTCACCACGAATGGAGGACAGACTGATTAGTCAAAAAGATGAAGCGGGATGCCGGCGTACCAGTTATTCCGCAACTTCCGTCTACTCAATCCATGATAGGTGTCTAAAACACCTAATTTTATATCTAGTATTTATGCTTTCTTTGCTATTATTCTTGTGAATTGCATATCTTACGAGTGTTTTTGAGTTATTAGGTACTATGAAGTCGCATGGAAGAAAAGAAGAAGAAAAAAGAGCAAAATTGTAATTTCCTGGACGAACACTAAAACAATATCTTTTTGTGGAGCAATCCCAAGCATAAATACACTCAAAGTGATAGATTCCTGATTACAAGTAGCATAATTGTGATTATTGCTTGTAGTGATACATCCTAGTAGTCACAAGTGAGTCATAACCTTTGTTAAATCGGATTAGTGCTTTTACACGTTCGATTGCTTTGATTGGCCTGATTTCATAGAACTTAATGCATCTAGGGAATTAAATTTGATTAGTGCTTTTACACGTTAGGTTGTTCTCTAAGATAGAATTCATATTCGCATCTTTTAATGTGTTTGTTGATGACAAGAGGATATTTGCGGGATATACTTGCGATCAAGGTATCTTAGGGCCTTTGATAAAAGAGAGATTAAATATCAATTCTAGTTATAGTTAAAAAGCATGTTTGTGAATGAAGATGAATCCTTAACCAATATCTGCTCTATTTGATTTGCTTGTTTATTTCTTTGTTTTGTTTTTATTTTATTTTAATATATAAAAATCATAAAACCCCCCATTGGTATTTATAGGAAACCGGAACAATTTGACAACCTTGTCCTCTCTGTGGGAACGATCCTTTCTTTCCATTGCTATATTTATATTTTGAGTAGTAAGAAAGTGTAATTTATTTTTGACGCATACGACAGCGATCAAATTTTGGCGTCGCTGACGGGGAGGCAGCGGTTGTCACTTGTTTTTAGTTTTGTTTCTTCTTTTTGTTTTTTTATTCTCTGATTTTGACATAGTTTCGAGAACTCTTGTTTCAGGTACCAATTTCTATGAACAGAGCATATTGGAACAATGGGTACGGTTATCTACCTCAACAACATTATGAAAACTATCACCCTTATGGGGAATACAATCAAAACCAATCCTTTGGTTATGTTCAATATTCCACGTAACCTTTGATTTATTCTCATACATACCAACCTTCTTAAGGTAGGTATGTAAGTAAGCAACCACAAGGAGGGGAGACTAGTTGTACTCCTATTCATATTTCTTCGAGTTTGGTAGATGAGATGCAACAATTTATGGTGGGCATGGAGTCAGTTTGTAGACAACCAAGCGTGGAACCAATTTCGTCGACCGAATATGCTAATAGTATGTTTGGCCCAATTTTTGATCGTAGTTATGATCATTCACCCATTCAAAGGGAAGATAATTAGCCTAGCAATACTGAAGTAAGTGATTCTACTTTTTCCTTGTCGAACGAGCTTTACCAAAAAATGGAACACTATTTTCAAAATTTGGATGGATCACTCCAAGATCTTCAAAAAGGTGTTTCCATTTTAAGGCAAGGCATTGAAGACTACAAAGAGGACATGCAAAATTCTGCGAAAGACCAATCTTTGGGAAGTGGTAGCCAATGTTATGTCAACTATGATAGTGACGATGACTATGAAAGTACAACACTTGAACCAATTTATGGTGACATCCCCGAGGAGTGTACAATGGAGTCTTTTTGCGATCAAGGTGAAGATGAAAAGGAATATTATTACACTAGTGCAGCTTACTCAAGCATTGATCTTAATAATGATCAACAACCTATTAAAAAGGTAGAGCTTGAAGATGATGCAATGCGTGTTCTTAAAAAGTTCCTTATGGAGATACTTGAATCCGCAGTAGCATATGTGCCTTACAACAAATAAGAGTGTGTTGAGAATGAAACCGATATGACCAATATTGTGGAAGACCCAATTGAGATTTCAAAGGATTGTAATGATGATATTTATGTCGAGACTTTGGTTAAGGCAGAAACGGACGAAGAATGGTTGCAAGGTTTGATAGAGGACCATGATATAAAAGAGGTGAATAACTCACTTGAGTTTTTCAAGGATGAAGAGGATTCCGTAATACAAGAGATTGTGCAAGGTTTGTCTAACCCTTTGCATATTGTTTCTTCTCCTTTATCTCTTATTGGTTTGAATGTATGTACTTCGAAAACATTGTTGAATGATTTTGTTTCTCGATATCCGCCATTGGAAACATTTGATTCTCATGCTATGCAGGTTTGTGAACAAGAAACCATGAAAGTTCCCGAATTCTATATTTTATATCCACTTCTACGTGTGGACAAGAATAAGTGTGGGGGAAACTTTTATCGGTTAATAGCTTCGTTTCTGTTTTATATTACTAATATGTGTGCGAAGCTAGTATTTGTAAAACAGGTTCTATGAAAGGATCCTCAACTTTTCAGGTTATTGGTGTATGGGGAATCGATCTTGCAAGTCGGGATGACGACTTTAAACCAAGAGCTAAATGGGAGGCAACCCACTGGTTTTGTGTATCTATCTCTATCTTTTTATTTCTCAAGTCTTTTATCTTTATTTTCTTATTTTGGATATTTGCATATCAAAACTCCAACTTTTAGAGACTTTTGAACAATTTAGAATAAGCACTAGCCTTTCTAAGTAGATGGAATTTTTTCTTGACGATGAATTATATATATTGGCTGAGTTGGGATTAGATGCCAACTAAATAGCTTGTTTAGTGTTTATCCTCTATTTTTCAGAAATAGCTATGAGTTGGAATATCAGTTTTTTTATCATGCATTTTATTTTCTTATTGTGTATATATATCATGTTATGAATTTCTCATCTTAAATTTTACTTTGGATGACTTAATTTACATTGAGGACAATGTAAAGTTTAAGTGTGGGGGAGTGTTTTCGCATATAGAGTTTTAGCCTTGTTAGTTTTTCCCTTTTATTATTAAAAAATAATGCTTTATACACTCCGAAACGTAGAAATATGTGCCTTTAGGATGAAACTATCAATCTAAATGGATGGAACCATCTTGGCTGCGAGAGTTGAGGAACCCATTAACTACAAGGGACAAAATTATTCAAGTGTTAGAAATAATATGAAAGTTGTTAACATATCTCGGAGTATCACCATATCACTTTCTGTTTTTATTTTTGCAAACTTTATGTTATATCTATGTGATTTGGTGGGTCACTAACATCTAATTGTTATTGCTGCTAGGATGAAAAAGTGTGATTGAGTTACTACCAAAAAAAAGAAAAAAAAGACCGACCAATTGACCAAACATAATAAGATTGACACTTGGATATCAATATGTGTGTGTTCTCCCTGTCTCCGTCGCCTAAGAAAGCGTGGAGTGTAGGATCCAAGGGAATTACCATGTAATCTGCTGACAAGAAGCATGCGCTTGGATCCAAAAGATCTAATCATGTTGTCAATAAAAAATAAAATAAAATAAAATGTTATTATGGTTCAATAAAATCGACCCCTGGTTCCCTTGTATATGCCAGTTGAGTTTATCTAGAATTAAGATTGTCGACCGCTGTTTCCCTTGTATATGTCAGCTGTGTTGATGTTAGAATTCAGACCAGTATCTCAATCCAATAGGATTCATAGGTTCATCTTGGCCGTGACCTTCAGACAGATATGGGAAACACCGTTCACTTAGACAACATTCGCAAACATCTATTTCTATATCCATCTTCTTAATCTTTTCATGTGTGATTGTGGTTAGTCAGATTCCGAGTATTGTGGTTTGTTCAACTTTCTGAGTAGAGCTTAATTTACATATATATTAATTTGGATTTGCAGCAGGGTACCTCCTCCAATAGCCATTTTGGATTCGTTCATAGATTTGTCACAGGTAGATGGAGTTGAAAATATAGGTTTTGTAGGTAGACCTCTTGTAAACCTTCACGAGACTATAACTCGTCCACTAGGGACACCTAGGGGTTCAAAGGCTTGTTATTTATGCTAAAAGTGACCGTATCCTCGACGAGACGGAGTTGTATGTATGCTTTAGAATTTGTTTCGTTTGATTTGCTCGAGGAATAGCAAAGTCTAAGTTGGGGGAATTTGATAGGTGTCTAAAACACCTAATTTTATATCTAGTATTTATGCTTTCTTTGCTATTATTCTTGTGAATTGCGTATCTTACGAGTGTTTTTGAGTTATTAGGTACTATGAAGTCGCACGGAAGAAAAGAAGATGAAATCACTCAATTTGAGCAAAAAGAGCAAAATTGTCATTTCATGGACGAACACTATCTGGAGTCCAGTCAAGGTTAAGGGGATGCCATTTGGGTTGTCCTTATTAAAGTGACTGGGTGTGTTATTAGCATCCAAATTTAACTTAACCCTAAATCGAGAGAAACTCATCTCTCACTCATTCATTTCATTACTACATCTGAAATTTAGAAGAAAGAAAAGCTGCATAGCAGCCATGTATCTGAGGCCGTGAAGGAGATGGGTTTTGAATTGAAGAAGGAGAAATAGAGAAGTTCAGAAGAACACGGAGCTTGTAAGAAGATTGATGGGGGTTTGCTGACTCCTGAATTTGAGATGAACAAAAGCTCAGGTTAGGGTTTTGAATTCAGATGAAATTGGTAGAAAGGGTTTGATTGAATCGGAATATGAGTTCAAAATGGATCTGAGGCTGTTACTAATGGGTCTGTGGAGTTTGATGTTAGGGTTCGAATGGAGGAATAAATGATGATTTCAGATGAAGAACAGCTGAGAAAGCAAGGGAAGCAACAATGAAAGATTGAGGAGATTTGTGTGTTGGCAGTGTTAAATCTATTGATGGATGTGAGACTAAGAATGGGTATTGTCTGAATTCAATGATGGGAATGGTTCTGATGCCGATAATCAATAAACAAGGAATTGCTGTTGTGCAAATTGATTCAGTTAGATGGCTTGATTTCAGTTGCAAGAGAAATAGCAGAAGCTACAGCTGAGATGAGAATTAGGAGATGCCTTTGTTGTGAAATTGAATCTGGTGTTTGCCAGAGAAGATTAAGAAATGGAATGGTTTTGCTGCAGCTGCAGTTCAGTGAAGGTGCAAGTCATGGTGTTAATGGAAGTGGATGTTGATGTTGTTGCAGCTAGGAATGCTGTTGAAGCTGCAGAGATAGTGGACTGAGGTTGTAGCTGGGTGCAGAGAAGTGCTGAAATGGATTCAAGGCAGTGATGCAGCTGGTTATGGAGATGAAGAGAAATGGTGATAAATGAGTGATTGATTGAATTGTTGGTGTTGTGTGATGCAGGTGGAATTAGCAGCTGCAGCTTAGATGTTGGGATGTGCTGTGTGCAGTGCGAATGGAGAACATGCAATCTGTAGATGAGCAGGGAGTTATGAGTATGGTTGTGCAGAAGGGTTGCAGTCTATGGAGATAATTGGAGTTGGAACGCAGCTGCAGCTGGTGATGCAGATGTGGCTGGCAATTGACGGTGATGGTGAATGGCAGATTGGTGCTGGAAGCTGGTACAACTGAAGATGATGTTCCGAGTGATTGAATGTGTAGCAGCTACGGATTGCTGCATTGCAGTTTTGAAATGGTGATGTTGTTGTAGGTGGTTCAATCTTGCAGTGAATGAAACTGGAAGAATAGAGGTTGATGCTTGATGAAGCTGAACTGACTCTCAACAAGATGCACTGATGATGTTGGTTTGCTGGCAAGAATTGCAGGAGCAGCTCAGGTTGCAAGCTACAGGAAATGAGTATTGCAAATTAGATGTGTGCCGAGGATTTCAGAGAGCTGAGTTGTAAGGCTGGCTGTGATGCAAGTGCTGAGCTGTTATGCAGGTGAAGTTGATGCATTGCAGGCAGTGGTTGAGCTCTGGGGATTGATACAGAGATGGGAAGAATGGATTGGCTTTAGGCTGAGATTGTAAACTGAAGAAGGTGGTGATTCATCCAGCGGCGCCGTTGCAGTGAGTTTGTTGAACTAAGAATACTTAGCTGAAATGGATTGTTGGAAGTGATGCTATGATATGAAGTTGCAGTTGGTGATGTAGCTACTGCCATTGGAGTTTATGCTTTGTTGTTGGTGCTAGCTACAACTAGGCATGAGGCAGCTGGAGATGTGATTGCAGTTCAACTGAAGCTGCAGGAGTGGGAACAGAAGACTGTGCACAGGCCTGACCTTACTCAGACCAGTTAAACCTAGTCAGTTCACCTGACTATCTGACTCATGGTTCTGACTCACTGAGCTTGACCGACTTGACTCAGTTGACTTCCCTAGTTGACCCGTTGACAAAGTTTGACAGTTGACCGGGTTGACTTTCCCGGTAACCTGAGTTGATTGACGGCGACATTTCCGGGCAGATTCCGGCCACGTTCTACCATTTTTCCGGTGACACTTTTGGGACATATTTTTACGTGGGTTTTTCTCACACATTGGCTTGGTGGACATCTTGGTGGTGGACCTTTGAAGACTAAACCTAATTTTGGGACAAGAAGGGCTACAAAACAACTTTTGGAGATATCATATCTCTTCCTCTTCTTGTACTTTTATTCTAGGGTTTAGAAACATGATAGGTTCTCTCTTCCTTCTTGTTATGAACTCCAACGCCATGAACATGAGTTAATTTTATTTTGGTTAAGGAATAAGTTGGATTTCCAAACATGTGTTGTGTTCAATAAATTAGTTTTGTCTCCATACTTATCGTTTATGATTTACTGATGATATTGTTACATGATTTGAATACTTGTTTGGTTGAGTCTAGAATCAATTGAGTGTGTTTTCATCTCTATTGCTAGATTAGGATTTATTATACGCAAAAGTGATAGATTCCTGATTATAAGTAGCATAATTGTGATTATTGCTTGTAGTGATACATCCTAGTAGTCACAAGTGAGTCATAACCTTTGTTAAATCGGATTAGTGCTTTTACACGTTCGATTGCTTTGATTGGCCTGATTTCATAGAACTTAATGCATCTAGGGAATTAAATTTGATTAGTGCTTTTTACAGGTTAGGTTGTTCTCTAAGATAGAATTCATATTCGCATCTTTTAATGTGTTTGTTGATGACAAGAGGATATTTGCGGGATATACTTGCGATCAAGGTATCTTAGGGCCTTTGATAAAAGAGAGATTAAATATCAATTCTAGTTATAGTTAAAAAGCCTGTTTGTGAATGAAGATGAATCCTTAACCAATATCCGCTCTATTTGATTTGCTTGTTTATTTATTTATTTTTTTTTTTTTTAGTATATACAAATCAGAAAACCCCCCATTGGTATTTCTAGGAGACCGAAACAATTTGGCAACCTTAGTCCTCCCTGTGGGAACGATCCTTTCTTGCCCTTTCTATATTTATATTTTGAGTAGTAAGAAAGTGTAATTTATTTTTGACGCATACGAAATCAATCAATCCACTAAAACCTCCACTACATTTTCTCCGCAGGCTCCAAAGAGGGGCCCCCCCATCTTCTATGTCTTTTATTGAGCGTGTCGAGTGCCAAATAGGCCGATCTGTGAGAAGGAGCGGTCCTGAAGTGATCTCTCCTAGTATGACTTTATGCTCTACTCATCCTTTAATTGTTAAGACTGTTCCTGACCCTAATCATCCTCTCCGCAATCCCGCTGATATGCTTGATGCAACTAAAGTCTGGGTCAGATTATTCTGTTCATGATTATATGAAGGATAACGATGCGGCTAAGGGTGATGCTAGGCATGGTGTCGGAGGTAGTGCTGAGGCTTCCGACTCTTCTTCTTCTAAGTCTCGTAAGTTTTTGTTTTGTTTTTTTTTTTTAGTAAAAGAGCCGCCGTGGCATATTATTAAAAATCGAATTTAGATACAACATCGGTGGAGGGAATCCTAGCAACAAGCTGAGCCCAACACTTGTTTTTATACTATTATGATTTATGTTTGATACTGACAGGTGTCAGTCAAAATATTCTATTGTGATTTATTTAATGCTTTTTGAGTTATATATACACCTTCACTTCTCATGTTTAATGTTTAATGGGCACATATCTTTTATCCCTTCTTTTTCTTCTTTTATTATTGTTAGGTCATCCGGAGCCTAGGTTTCGAGCTATTCTTCTTCCTCGCGTCAATCAGTCCATTCTCCTGTTAATCTTCCTTCTCCCTACGCTTCGGTATATACACGTTTACCATTTGTTTTGTTTTCCGTCTGTAGGATATCTACTGATTGCTATGTACTTTTCTTTCCAGGTCATGGCGAAACGCGATAAAACAGATGATTCAAATATCCCATCTAAGGGTAGTGAGTCTGGTAGCGCTAGCGGGAGGCAGCCAAAATCCTCCAAGAAAGTCCCCAAGGTCTCGCGCAGCATTGATGCCGACACAGAACTTATGGCTGCTCCGGAGGACCCTAAGTTTCAGTATCCCCGAGCTTTCTCAGTCAAAAATATTGGTTTTGATAGTCGTTTTGTGCTAGTGCATGGTTTCTGGGTTTCTTCCACCAAGGCTGCCAACTATCGGCGTATAGTGGAGAAATTTGGTCATATGTGTGTTCATGAAGGAATGCACCCTGGCGTTTTAGTTGTGACTAACGAAGACTTGATAGACATAGCGGATAGTCTTTCCCATGCGGAAGATACTCCTATTGATCCGGAGTTGCTGAAAAAGTGGGATAGTCTCATCCAGACTTATCTTTTGCTACAATTTCCTATTCAATGGTTAAAGGATTTACTGGATGGTGTCAAACCAACCCATACTGCTCGCCATGTGCTTCCACAGGAGATTGAGGAGCTGGATCGAGAATATAGGCGTCTTATCAATGTTTCTAATATTAAAAAGGAGGTTTACGATAAGCTTATGACGGATATTGCTCAGGCTGGTAAAGACTTTATGGTCGCCCGGACTGCTGTTGAGGAAGTGAACTCGCGTCTTGTCCAGAAGAGGGCGGAGCTGGCTATTTTGGATTGATTTTCTTGTTTTATGAGTGAATTTTGAATAATGACTTCTTTCCTTTTGCTCTTGATTTGGTTTGGACACTTGTTTTAACAGTTGGTTTTATTTATTGTTGCGATCAGACGGTAATTAATATGGTGTTTCATTGTGTTTATAAATGGGTCTGGATGGAATGCTTTAGTTGTTATCTTTCTTGCTTCTCTTGGTTGTGTTTACTGCAGGTCGTTGCTCATTACTGATGGCTCGTCAGCTACATGGTTATGTTCTATCATTAGCTCCGGTACCATTGTTAGTTATTCACTATGAAAAGGAATTTGAGATGGATCACCTATTACGGGTAAAAGCCGAAGTGGAGATGCCTCGAGAGATAAGGGCGAGAAATAGGGAAACTACCCGCGCGCAGTTTAATGAACAGTTTGAGACATATTCACTTACTCGTAAAATACAAGCGTCTGAGCGGATAACTTCAGAAGTGCAAAGCGTGTTAGATGATAACATTCTTGCTCGGAACAAGGCTGAGCGACTATTTCAAGAATCAATTCTTATGATGACTGATACGATCGGGCCATAGCTGACTGTCGCGCTTTTATTACTCAGCAAGCAGGTCCTAATCTTCGCGGATGTGTGATAACTCTTTGTGTTGTTGTTGATGGTGGTTTTTCGAATAGGGCTAAAATTGTAAAACCCTGTATTTAATGCGCTGACGCCCTACAAGAGTATAAAGCCATTTAAGAAGTGATGAGTGAAAAAAAACCTCTTCACTCATTGAGCAATTAAATATGTATGGAATTCATTCAGAATGGTGCAACAATCCTGAATATTCTATGAATTTTCATAGTAGCATTATCCGTTTAATGCATTGTGCACCTGATATTTTTCCATGCTATGTTCTTAGCAGAACTCTCAATATTGACATGACATGACGATCAATGGTCACTCTCAGCAGAGTAGCATGAATCTCCTGAAGTGCTAGTATTGGGATCTGCGCAAAAATACTCATACAAGCTATATGTCTCTGACAAAGAGATCAACGCGTTCATATACTTTTAATTAAAGTTAGCGTGATTGAACACATATTTATTCTTAAAGAAAATTTGGACTGTCAATATCAGTCTCAAATACAATCACGTCCACACAACTTGGTCGTACGATTTAACAAGCATAGCTTACTCCTAACAAAATTAGGCAATCACTGCAGTGACCACCGACGGGCCCACTAGTGTCCTAGCCAATCGAGTCCCATTCACTCAACCATAAAGTGCTTTGTACGCCGATCCCAAACATGGGCGATCGTGTTGTACAAGAATAGCTCGAACGAGCTGAGACTGTTAAGAAGAGTCTCAAAATGCATCACGACCGTCCAACTTTTCCAGCCTGGTTGGACGGCTTAGATCTTCCCTTGAACGATCAAACAGGTACCTACATGATCACCAGCGGCTCACCTCCATCTCTGGCCGGTCGAACTACACACGACAATCCAGGAGCGCGCCAAACCGCTTTCCCAAAGTAGGGTGATTACGCGTTCTTTTTGAATAAGCGGTGTTACACAACTGCAACAAATCAATCATGGCCGTCCATCTTCCCCAGCTTAGTCGGACAACCTAGATCCAATTTCAAGAAGCCAACGAGATGTTAACGTGTTCACCGTTGACCCAACTCCATCGTTGGTCGATAGACTTTCTCATAGCAAGCTTGGAATGCATAGAGTCGTTCACCCAAAGTAGGGTAAACGCGCAACTTTGAAACCCTAATTGGCGTTTGCGGCGATATATCACTGACGCAAATCGATCATGACCATCCATGTTCGCAAGATTATTTGAATGACATAGATCTAATTCTAGATGGTCCAGAAGATATCAACGTACACACCAGCGAGCCACCTTCACACATGGTCGATCAACCTGTTCGACCTAAGGCTCAATGCCTCGACACGCACGCCCAAAGAGGGGTGGGCCACGCGGCTTTCAAACCCTGAATTACATCAACGACAACATATAACTGCCGCAATTCATCTCGTCCACCCAACTTTGCTAGCCTGGTTGGACGACATAGATTTATTTCCAACAAACCAACAAAGTAGCGTTATGACTGTCAGCCATCACTCCTCCACATAGAGTGATCGACCAGGTGGCAATTCGCCCATAGGAAAATCGAACGATCATCCAAAGTGGTCGATCGCGCTATCCTTCTAAGACGCTTATCCGCGACTTATTCGGTCAGGCTCTGAAACAAAAATGCTTCATACACATCGATTAGTTTGAGCTGCTTAAAGGCGATGCTTCACATGCATCGAATACATACATATTTTAGTCTCATAAACAACTTAGTTGTTTCACCTAATAGCATCATACGCTATTCTCCGCGGAAAGTACCACGACTTGGCCCACTCATTAGAGACATCAAACATGTCATAAACTGGGGGATGCTTACTGCGTATTGGTCTGGCGGTTTATAGCGTGCGGCGTGCAACACGTCCATTACGAGAACGTGTCAGGAAATATGGGCGGTTAACAGTAGTGAGAGTGGTGGAAGAACATGTAATCAGTTTTCCCTCATAACGGATACGCGATGATCAATACCTTACGCACAAACTCACTCCTCCACTACTTCACTTCCTCCACTTCCTAAGAGATCAGAGGTTTGCGCTCAATGATTTGTATAAATAAGCTTTCATCCTATTTCAACAACAACACGAACAACACAAGTGTTGTCAACTACGCATCTAGAAAATACCCAGAACTGATAGCTTACATTATGCAAGCCAGTTCAACATTCTGATACAAGTCATAAACATCCAACACCTTCAAAATCTCAACACCTTCTTCGCTTCCCTCCCTAAGATCAACCCCATCTCCTTCACTTTGTGATCGAAACAAGTCTGGAACGGACATTTCTTGGTTTACGCCAGAATTGTACAGATTGATCTCTCGAATCTAAAGTACTCCCGTGAAGTACATTTGTTAGGGTTTAGATTCGTTTGTCATCTACACACACCCAAATTTACCAAAACCAGCAGAAACAGTTTTCACCCTCAAACAACTGTGTCCACTCTTGTTCATCCTACTGACAAAAGGGGTGAATTGGCGCGTCTGCTGGTTTTGAAGGATGAATTGGGGATGTTGTAGACTCATCGATTGATTATTTTGGACAAGGCGCGTAAAGCTTGTGAGGACCATGAGGAGACGCTTAATATGGCGCTGAAGACTCGTGTTTCTGAAGACGTTATGGCTCAAATTTATCAAGTGCGTAGAGAGGTGCAAGAGGCTTATGATACTTCTACTACTCAATATAGTGAAGCACTTTTGATGATGAGGGATTTGGATCATGACATCACGTATTGTCGTTCTCTTATAACCGATCGTTCTTAGGTTTTTTTCTAATCTTTTTTTAAATTTTTTTTTTGGACTCCGTGGAACATTAAATGTGTTGGTGAATTTTATCTATAAAATTTGATATTAAAATGGTTTTGTTCATTTATACTTTTGTCTCATGGATAATTGTGTTAAGTTAGTATTAGAAATAAGGTATCTTAACCGTCTTTTGGACGTGATGTGTATTGCACGGGATAGGTTTAGTATTGAAAACTCTTTTTGGCATGAACGGGTAACTGTCACTGATGATCATGTGTTGAGTATTCGAAGTGCGGGTGGTTTTCCTCCTGAATCTTTGCTTGAATATCGTGGTTTTTATCGTAAGCGGCGCTTAACTACTCATTTTCAGTTTGTTGAGGCGAATCGATCTGTGAGATCCGTGGAGGCAGCTCTATCTGAAGTTCATGAATTGCTTTGCGCATTACCCTAATATATTTTTTTTTGTTATATATTCTACTCATAACCATCGAGACTGTATTTCATGGGAATGATAAGTTCAATTAATGAAATAGCATTAATTATCCTTGAAGAGGCAAAGGTTAGAAGTACTGCAATCCACTGTGGATGGGTATATTCGTCTTGTTCGCGAGCATGAAGAAATCTTTGAGGCGAGTCAAACGCAATATTTTCATCTGATGGATCTGTATATAGACCAGCTGAGTGCATATCGAGTTGACCCTTCGGTGATAGGGCCATGGCTTCTGCTGAAGCGGCTAGAGCCTTCTCTGTTGCTCGTTTCCTAATGGAGCTTGATGAAGATAAATTGGCTGTTGTTCGTGGTCGGTTGAATCGTGCTCGTTTATCATTAGATTTCTGTTTAGCAAAGTATTATTGAAGTGTTTTTACTTTTGTATATATAAATGTTTCCAATATTATGGCTAAGTAAGAGGGTGGCTTTCCGACTATGTTCGAAATTTAGCAGTATACTGTGTGGAGTTGTATTTTTGCTCTCGTGTTTGTTAAATAATTTGCAAAGTATACCTTATCTGTGCGCGCGCTTATTTAATCGTGTCATTCTCCTGTCTTATCTGGTGTGTCTTATCGAGTCATATACGGAAGATAGCCAATTTTGCGGATGTGGGTGCGCTTTATCTATTAGCCATGCTCCTGGCTTATTTAGTGTAATTCATCAATTCATGCTCGGAATCTGGCCAATTTTGTAGCCATTGGTATGCTTTGTCTATGGTCATGCGCGAAACCTAGCCATGCTCCTGGCTTACTTAGTGTAAGTCGTACATGGAACCTAGCCGACTTAGCAGCTATTGGTGCACTTCATCTATGGTCATGCACGGAATCTAGCCATGCTCCTGGATGTGTTAGTGTACTTCATTAAGTCGTACACGAAACCTAGCCTACTTCGCGGCTATTGGTGCACTTCATCTATTGGTCATGCACGGAATCTGGTCCTTTCTGGTGCACTTTATTAAGCCATGCACAGAGCGTAGTCCTTTCTGGGACTATTGGTGCACTTCATTAAGCCATGCACGGAGCCTAGTCCTTAATGGGACTATTGGTACACTTCATTAAGCCATGCACAGAGCCTAGCCCTTTCTTGGACTATTGGTGCACTTCATTAAGCCATGCACGGATCCTAGACCTTTCTGGGACTATTGGTGCACTTCATTAAGCCATGCACGGAGCCTAGTCCTTTCTGGAAATATTGGTGCACTTCATTAAGCCATGCACGAAGCCTAGTCCTTTTTGGGACTATTGGTGCACTTCATTAAGCCATGAACGGAGCCTAGGCCTTTCTGGGGATATTGGCGCATTTCATTGAGCCGTCAGCGAGTTTTTAGTTATATATTTTAAAGAGACTCAAAGTATAACATAAGATAGTTGTTTTATTATTCCTCAGCCATCCGGCGTACATTTAGTTACTTAAGCGTAATAAGTTTTAAGACATTTACCATTGATAGGAGTGTTGATGCTTGAGCCATTCATCCGCTTGAGATAGTAATATCCGCTTTTTGCAGCTTCGCTAATCACGTAGGGATCTTGACAATTTGCATAAAATTTTTCTTCCTTTTCATTCCGCTGGACATGTGGTGCGATCTTTATAACTACATCGTTTATGCTGAAAGTCCGTTCCTTTACTTTATGGTTATAATATCTTGTCGTCCTTTGCCTATACTTGTCTGCAAAACGTTCATCTTTGGCTCGTCGTTCTTCTAGGGTATCAAGGTGGGAAAATCGACTGACCTCATCCGGGGTAGTGAGGCTGGCCATGGCTACTCGCGCGGAAGGAATTGCAATCTCTGCTGGAAATATTGCGTCTTCTCCATGCACCAAGGAGTAAGGAGAGGCACCAGTTGAACTTCTCTTAGAAATGCGATATTCCCAAAACGCGAGGGGTAGCTGTTCATGCCAACTCCTATAGTGATCATGTACGGTGCAGCTTAATATCCTTAGCAAAGTTTTGCTAGTCGCTTCTGCCTGTCCATTTCCCTGAGGGTAGTAGACAGTCGAAGTATGAAACGTGCTTCCATATTGATCCAACAATTCTTTCACTGTTTGATTAACAAAATAGGTACAATTATCCTAGCGGATAATCATAGGTGCGCCAAATCGACATATGATATGTTCTTTGATGAATGCAGTGATCGTGGCACTGGAGTAATCCCGGAGCAGAATGGCTTCAACCCATTTGGAAGAATATTCAGTCGCAGTAATGATATATTTATGTTGTCCGGATGAAGTCGGGCTTATTGGCCCAATAATATCAAGCCCCCAGCTATGGAAAGGCCAAGGGGTGACGACACTATGCAGCAAGGTATGCGGGGAGCGGATTAGTGATCCATGGCTTTGACATTGCTGGCACTTCCTTACATGTTCGGTTGTATCAAATTCCATCGTAGGCCAGTGAAACCCCCCTTCGTACAACTGTAGGAAAAGCTTTCTCATACCTTGGTGTTCATCATCGTGAGTCGTAGCCATAACTGTCTTCGCTTCTTCTTGTGACAAACATCGCAGTATCTTGTCCCCAAAACTCTTTCTATAGAGGATGCCCTCACTCAAAAAGAATCGCTCGGATTTCCTTTGAATTTTTAACGCATCTTGTCTGTTCAGCGGCAAGCGTTCATGCTGGAGGAAATCTATGTAAGGTTGCCTCGAGTCCTCTACTTCCACACTACATACTTATGTTTGTTGTGGGGGGGCTTGACAATATTAACATTTATCCTGGACTACTGCTTCTTGGAATGCCATGTTCGGCCAGTATACGCCCATCCTTTGTAATTGGAGGTATAACAGGATTCCTCTTGTCTGTCCGCATAACTACTCATGAATGGGATTCATTATTTCTTGCGCTTCTATCTTTGCTACACACCGCGATAAATCACCTCTGGATGTTCGAAAGTATAACACTCCTCGGACTACAAGAAATTGTTTTGGCACTTTAATAAGAAATAACTGGTCATCCACTTATCTAGTTAAATCTTCGATATATGTTGTTCTCCAATCATCTTTCAATTCTAAGGATGTGTTTTCTTTGCATGTGCTGGGTAATGACCTTCTTTTCACCATTACGGTTCCTTCCTCAGCTTCGTTCAATTGTAGCTTTGCTGCTAAGGTAGCTAACGCGTCCGCATGTTTGTTAGTGGATCTTACAGTATGCTCAATAACGGTGCTTCCTCTTCTCTCTATCAATTCTTGGGCTTCCGCTCGGTATGGTTCCATGTGTGCCTCTTTTACCTGGAAGTCACCCGATACTTGGTTTATGACTAGCTTCGAGTCTCCCTTGATGTTGATTGCCCATAAGTTGAGCTCTTCATCCATTCGTAATCTGAGAATCAATGCTTCATACTCTGCCACGTTATTGCTACATTCAAAGTTTAGCTTGAAAGTGAATGATAAAAATTCTTTTTTGGGTGTCTCAAATACTATCCCCGATCCTCCATAAGATCCGTACGATGAACCATCAAAGAACATTGTCCAGCGTTTTTCCTCCTCGACCTCAACAACTTCTCCAGGTATTTCGTCGCTTATTTCCGTCATATCCATTCCTGGGAATGTGGCCAATAAATCTGCAAATGCTTTCCCGCGTACTCTTTTAGACCGCTGAAACTTTAGATCAAATTCAGATAGTTGTAGTAGCCAGCGGGATGTCCTGCCGGATAACACCGGTTTTTTTGCCAGATAAGCGATCGGATTAGCGGTTGCTACAACTATGATTTCATGAGGGAGCAGATAAGATCGTAATTTTTGTGTGGCATATATGAGCGCTAAGCATGCTTGCTCTGCTTTAGAATATATGAACTCCGCATCTTTAAACCCTCTGCTGATATAGTGAATCGGGCATAGCTGGTCGTTGCCGAGGTATTGATCCAACAGTGCTCCGATCGCCATATTAGTGAATGTTGTGTATAGGTAGAGGGGTTTGCCTTTGTCAGGGGGACGTAGGACCCGCGTGCTGATTAGACATTCTTTGAGCTTCTGAAAGGATCTCTCTTGATCATCTCCCCATTCGAATTGCATATTTTTCTTCAATAGCGGTGTGAAAGAAGACAGTAGGTGCGCCAGACCAGGGATAAATCTCCGGACGTAAGACACTCTTCCTATAAAAGTTTGTAACTTTTTTACATTTGCGGGTGACCTCATAGTGGTTATCCCTTCAACCTTGTCCGGATCAATATGTATCCCCTTGTCTGTAACAACGAACCCTAAGAATTTTCCAGAAGTGACTCCGAAGGTGCATTTGAGAGGATTCATCTTTAAGTGATACTTTCTACATCTGTTAAAAACACGCCCTAAGTGGTCGAGATGGGCTTCTCGTGCTCGGTGTTTTACCCATCTATATAAACTTCCATAATTTGATGCATCATGTCGTGGAAGATAGCCACCATTTCCCGTTGGGTTGCACCCGCGTTCTTCAACCCAAATGGCATCACAACATAATAGAAATTACAGTACGAGGTTTGGAAGGTTGTCTTATGTGCCTCTTCTGCAGAAATCTCGACTTGATTGTATCAGTTGAAACCATCCATGAAAGAAAACATACCATATCCGCATGTGTTATTCACCATTATATCGACGTTTGGTACTGGGAAGTCGTCCTTAGGGCATGCTCGATTCATATCTCGATAGTCGACACATCATCTGACCTTTCCATTCTTCTTTGCCAATGATACGATATTATCCAGCCACATGGGATGTTGGATCTGTTTAATGGATTTGGCTTTCAACAACTTCTCCACCTCTTCCTTGATCGTCAATTCTATTATTTCCGGGAAATTAAGGCTTCGTTGCTTAACTGGCTTGTACTCGGGTGAGACGTTGAGGTTGTGAGCAATCAAATTGCTATCGAGACCTGACATTTCGTCATACGGGAATGCAAATATATCTCGATATTCACGACGTAGCTTAATCATCCGGTACTCCTCTTTCCCGTCCAGGTGTTTACTGATGCATACACAACGGAGTTCGCCTTCTGAGCCAAGGTTTAGTTATTCTAACCCGTCGAGGGTTGGATCAATTTTTTCCTTTTCCTCGGGAAAATTGTCTATTGTTTCCTCTTCCGAGACAAGAGGCTCTACCTTTTCCTGCAAATCCTCAATTACTGGGGTCGCCTACATCATTTCTTCATACGTTAATGTCATAACAACATCATGTTGACATTTAGAGGCTTTCCCAACTAACTTCTATAAGCGATAGACATGTCCACCCTCTGGACGTGAGAAACTTTTGAACTGAATATTCTTTATCTCGGCTACAACTCTCTTATTTCCTGTGACAAGTCACATTCGTGACGGACTAAAGACTGACTTAGCCTTCCATTTTGTTTGTTCCCCAGGTTGGAATTCTTCCCATTTTGGGAGAGGTGTTAGATTCTCCAGATGTTCTTCCTGATCCATAACTGGCTGTGTATTGAAGACCGCATCTGTCGTGTAAGCTTCCTCCAGTCCGAATGGGTTGCTTGTGGCTGGGATCCGGAATTTCTTTCCTTCGATGTTGGTTTTGACACATTGGTGATATGTCGACGCTACTACCTTGTGATTCAAAAGCCATCCTCTCCCTAGTAGCCTATGGAAAGTAGTGTCGTCCTCAAGTACATAGAAAGGAGTGAGTTCTCTAATGGGCCCGATTTTCATCATCAGATGCATTATCCCAATCGCTGTCTTAGTATGTCCTCCAAATCCTCTTACAGTCGTCGAGCGCATCTTGATTGCTGTCTTTGACACTCCTAAGGACTCCAATGTGTGTAGTGAAATTAAGTTGAGGGAAGCTCCGCCATCTATGAAAGCTCGCTTGAGAGGTTGTTTATTAATGAAAGATATCAGATATAGAGGACGAAGGTGCTCTCCGGAGGCGATTGCGGTGATAGCCTTGGATGCTTCGCGGATCTGGTTTTCATTGAAACCGAGGGAATCAAAGAACTATTGAGCCAAAACAGTTTGAGCGAATTTTCTAGCGATTCCATTAGTATCTGGGAAGACATCCATCTCGGAAACTTCACATGCTTCTTATTCTTCCACCTCCTCCCAAGGTCTCCAATTTTTCCCTCCGTAGGCTCGTGTGAAATCATCATAACTTGATGTTGAGGAATCGTGTCGCTCTTGATGCTTTGCTCTCCTATCTCCAACTCGCCTCTAGATCGTTTCCTTTGCACAATGTAGCGTAAGGAGAAACACTCCACAGTCGGATGATGAACTCTCTTGTAATAATGGAAATATCGCTCGTGCATTTTATCTGTCGTGGTAGGCTCTGTGGGTACGGGCGGTAGGGTTTCTTCTTTATTTTCCACCCATTGATCCAGAATCCCTATTATTTGTTCTCTGCTGCATGGTAGCGGATTGGATCTTCCTCCTCCTCTTCTACCAGACTGTCCTCCACGATAAGAACCAAACGCAGCCCCTCCTTTTCCTCCATCGCTTCCTTGATCGTTAAGAGCTGGTGCAGATGCAGTATTAACAGAGTGAAATTGCCAAGTATGACCGCTTTCCCTATAATTCATAACGTCCGCACAATCTGAGATCCGGACCGCAGCTTCCTCAACTTCTACAAAGGTTTGGAATTTGAAGTTCGTCAAGTTTAACCGAAAAATGGCATCCATTCCTCGGATGCAGATCTCCACTAATCGCTCTTCTGGGATGTCTTCATGACATTCTAGTGTGAAATCCCGGAAGCGAGTGATATACTTTCCGATTTCTTCCCTACCCGCTGGGTACATCTTTCTAAGTCTATTGATGTGACTTTTTTTTTTGCGCCGAATAGAACTTTTTCAATAAGAGTTGCACCATAGAGGACCATGAAGTAATGCTACCAGTTTTCAAGTTATAGGTAAAAGCGTTATCCGTGAGTGATTTTGGGAATTCTCTCATACACAGTCTTTCATCCTGAGCGTACTCATTCATTGCTGATATGAAGCGACTGACATGCTCTCGCGTATTTCCTTTTCCTCCATATGTTTTAAACTTTGGCGATGTATAACCCTCAGAGTATAGGTAATCAGAAACTTCTGCCGAATATGAGGGTTCTAGCGAGTAATAAGCATCGTGCCTTGTCACTCGGTAGTTAGCTTCCAAGTATTTTGCAATCGCGTCTTCCGTCATACCCAGAACGGTACCTCTCATACTGACTGCTTTAGTGGTTGTCACGTTCTGTTATATTGCTCGCTTAATACGTCCGCATATCTCCTGTTGTTTCTTAATGGATGCATCTAGCTCCTCTTGTATTTCAGACATATCCTGCTCGCTCGTCTCAGCCGTAGCTTTTCTGTTAAGCATTTCTTCTTTCTTTTGAGACACTCCTGCACCTTATATAATAGGCGTAGTGACCACCGCTTGGAAATGTATCTCTTCATCACTTTCTCCTTGCACGTCTTCTACAGAAACATGGTACGGGTTAGGAAGTGCTCCGCCCACTGGTATCTCTTGGCCCGCACCTGGGAGTATCATGCTGGAAAAGAAGCTAAGAACCTCCCATTGTGGTCGCAATGTTGATGGGTAGAAAGTGGGATGGAGGAACTATCCCTAATCACAAAAAGTACTCTCCAAGGAGCTTATGGATATTAACGGTGGGTTAATGATGATCCCAATAAGTGTTCCCTCTTTCCATTTTATAATGAATATCTTATGAGTAAGTGCTCATAAGATTAGCATATTACTAAACTACCATTTCTCTTTCCTTAGGTTAATACTAAACCCTAAGAGGCTTTCCTCTAGGGTTAAAGCCCATCCAACTTGACATGGTCTTGGATGGACTATAAATGCCCCATTCCAATGGGCTAGTCCTAGTCCCAAAGTTCCTTCTTCTTAAGAGGAACCCTTAGTAAGCTAAGGGGACACCTCTTTTAGGATTAATTATTTTCATGTATCAACACCTATACATAGAGAGCCTTGTCAAGAGAGAAAGGCAAGCAATCTGTAAGTGAGGAAGAGAAATATAGAGAGTATTGTGGAGAGATCATCCTTTGTGTGAAGTAATAAGATCATCCTTTCACCCCTGTGGACGTAGGTAATCATGCCGAACCACGTATATCTTTTGTTTTTATGAGTCTCTTACTTGCTTATGTTTTCTATGAGTTCATGTGGATTGTTGGATGTAGTTGTAGGATTTTCTACACTTACATTCTGGCGCCGACTAAGGGGACCGAGTAACATCTTTAGATACCTTAAAAAAGACACCAAAAGGAGTAGAATCCAAAGCTCCTAATCATCTTTATATGATGTTAGTAGAATCTAAGAGAGGAACTCTTGTGGTTAGATTTATAAATTGGTAGATAAGTCGAGTATTTCTAACCATGGGTTTGTAGAAATCATGAGTTCGTTCTCTTACTTTCGAAAAGTGACGGTTCATTTCTTTTAAAAAATTGATTTAGGGTTTCGGGTTTATCAAAATTAGTTCAAAAGTGTTATTTTTCTAAAGTTCTTTCGCTAGTTGAGTTGTTAGAAAGTTTGAAAATCTCCCAAAGTAACATCCCTGATGTTTGGTTGAAGCTATATGAAAACTTCTTCTCACTGTCTAACAAAGGACTAGTCGAGAAAATTTGCGTTACGCTCTAAAATCTTTGAAATTCGTAAGAATAGTGTTGTCATGTTACATCACGGCTAGTAGATCAGCTCAAAAATCAGTGAGTTGGGTTGCTAGAACAATTTCTCAAGACAGCTCCTTAAGTGTTTTGAGTACAGATTTATTTATCTTCTCCTATCGAACTCTCAAGAGTGCATAATTAAATGGAAAACCAAAAGAATCCCAAGGTAAAACTATCCTTGAGGGATGATACGTGCATATTTCACATATATTTGGTGTCAATTCCATGCTGGTAATTGCTATATATTCTTGCGAATTATCGTATATTACTTTTGTTTTCTCTTGTTTATGTTTTGCTAGGTGAATCATCCAAAAGAACTGAATTGACACTTAATGTGCAATAAAAGAAGTTAGCCGCAAACGGAGAAGGGCCAAAAACCAAATGGAACTCGTTCGAATCTTGGAGTCCTTGATATCATCTCGAAGAGGACGAAAATACGAAGCAATCGGCGAAAGAACGAGCCCATTCCGACATCATATGAGGAAGCTAGAAGCAAAAGAAGAGGTTAAGCCTGTCAGTTCCACAGAACTGACAGTTAACTAAGAAAGAAGCAAGGAATTGCACTGTCAGTCTTCCAAAACTGACAGGCTAAGGAGGGTCACTAAAGGCAACCGAATAACCTACTACGGGCTGCCATCATCTTCTCCGACTCCCAGGAAAACTTGAGTTACGAATTAAAGTTCTCAGGCGAGAATCCGATTGAAGACAGACAGAGAAGAATGAGGTGACGACGATGATGATCATGCTGACTATCATGGGTTAGGTGTTGCGTCCATTATTCAAGGGCTGGTGATTGATCGGGAATTGAGATGGTGGAGCTGCTGTTGGCATAAAGGAGTTGGAGATTGATGGATGTTATCAGTGGATGCTGTGATGCAGTGGTGCTGCTGCCATTGACTCTCGAAGTTGAGCAATATCAAGAAACTAAGGTGAGCTTGAGTTTAAGGGACTGCTGCCATTAATGGCAGTGACAGTAATGATCATGATGGAGAAGATGGGAGTCAGGGACAATACATAGATGGAGTGTTATTGATGCTGGTGATGCTCGGGAAAAATGGATGCTTCCATGAATGAGAATGAAACTCGAGTTTATATGAACCAGGGAGTTTGGCAGTGAGAGAATGATCTCGGTAATGGATGAATGATGATCGGAATATGATTGCTCCTGCCATTGACGAGCAAGATCAGGGAGATGGTGGTCGTGACTGAGAAGGAAAGAAGAAGCTTGGAGATCGAGAAGGACATTGAATGAGTTGCTGTTGTTGCCATTGGTTGTGAGGATTGTCGATGAGTATTGAGCTGCTGTCATTATCGATCGGAAGTAGATGAAGGAAGGTACAGGGAATAGAAGTAATGATAATGGCAGTGAATGCCGGAAACGATGGTGGTTAATGGAAAAAGGCTGGCTGGTGTGATGTTTTGATGACGAGCTCGAGAGGCAACAAGGAATGACAGTGAAGAATAGGGACCGAGCAGTCCAGCGAATGATAAAGCTGTGGTTCATGCATGGCAGTGATGCTGTAGAGGAAGAAGGAATATATGGACTGAACGTTCGAGTTTGGTGGTCATGTAAGAATACAAGGAAGATGCTAGAGTTAGGAAGTTAAACATTCAGGATATTTTACGGTTGAAAATGCCAGACGTAATTGAAAGGAGAAAAACCAAGAAAAGTTACAGGGGAACTTACGTATGGGAATTCCTGGCCGTGACAAGAGAAGAAGAATAGCCTGTCAGTTTCTATAAACTGACAAGCCAAATTCAATGAAATGGGCTGGACTTTGGCATTTGACTAGAGCCCGTTATCTGTTTTGAGAACCGTACGATTCACGGCCAGCTTCGGAAGTGACTTGCTTTAGGGAAGTTGTCGACTTTTGGCAACCTGTTTGGTACCGGATTCAACGTACCGGCACTTCTACAATTCGGAGACATATAAAAGAAGACTTTTTAACCTAAATATCATAATTCTACATCTCAGAATACACTTTTGTTCTTCATTAAAATTTTAGGGTTTACCCCTTTAGGGGGAAACCGGGTAATTGTGTAAACATGAGAGGCTAAACTTTTATTGGTTAAGGATGAATTCAATGTTCTAGCGTGAAGCTCTATTATTATATAAGTCTGCTCAGAGTTTTAATCACATCATCGTTTGTTTTCACTATTTTTGGGTTTATGACTGATTAATTAGATTGTTTAGAGTGCATGCTAGATTAATCTTTTGATCATTCTATTGCTAGTATTGAGTTAGGAGATAAGTAATCGTCGAATAATTCATACACAAGTAGAAATCGCGAGATCTTGCAGAGGGATTCTGTGGAGCAATTGCGAGTGAAGATAACACCATCAAGTGGACCTTGATCTAAGATTTTAACTACTGGGATCAACCTAATTCACAAAGCCTAAGCGTTCAATCGGATTACACCTTGAGTGAGCTACTACTTGGTGGTTCGGTTGGATACAATCTGATATTCGAAAGCTTCCGTATCCGTGGTAAAAGGAGTTTTAGGGATAGCACTGAGCTTGCTGCTGTTCTACGGTTGGTGATGAATGATTCTAACGAAAGATAGATAAGTATACTAATCCAGTTGTCGCTTTGTAACGGCGAAGGATTCCTTGATCATATCTTTCTTTTATTTGTTATTCTTTTTATTTCACTTTAAAACAATCACCCTTTGTCTTTTATTATTTTGCTGAATCAAATAACATATCAATTACACAGTTCTCTGTGGGGACGATCCTTACTACCGCTATTTTACCAGTTAATTAGTGGGAAATATCTTGATTAATTTGTTGTGGTTACGACACGCATCAAGGGATTTTGAGGAAACCCATAGAAAAAGGAAAGTTATGATTCAGTACATGCCTCAAACATCATATGTGTGTGATGATACCGTCAATTTCAGTGAGGGAAGTCACCACATTAAAACTCGATTAAAGAATTACTTTTCTGAACACCAGTACGTCTAAGTAATGACATCTGATAGAAGGAATGTTAGGACAAACAATGATTAATGCCTAGCGAGGGTACTGCAAGCGACATAATGGTAACCATTTTTCATAAAAAATATCCTAGTAGTCAAACAAACTAGTTTGCTGAGATCAGCGTGACAAAAGTGAAGGAATCATACCTGATCTCCGTCAAAAGGGAAAAATCTTTATACTATACTTATAAAACCTTTTCGAAAACAGTTCAAAGTGAGGTGTTGTATGTTTACTGACGTAGGTCAAGATCTCGGAGGATAAAGTGGACCCGACCTGATGGCCAGCACTTCGGGGACTGGTAGGATTCTGAGGAATCGAAAAGTAGCAGGAACCAGCATGCAGGAGGGAGTGACAGACCCACGACAGGAGAGCGATCGTCGACGTCAACCCGAGCAGAATCTGGTACATGCGGGAGGAATGACAACTATTAATGAGGAAATCAACCTAGATCATCGAACTGACAGCATCAAACACTAAGGACGATGAGGAGGTAATTATGATGAATGTGGACCGCAGGCGAGCCAGGCAGCACGCTGAGTATCAAAATTCTTTGGACCGAGAAGAAAAATACTTAGAAAAATTTGACTGGGAAGGAGAAATGGAACCCGAGATCTTCTTCCTGTTGCACCACCTTCTGCACCACCAGTGGCACCACCTGTTGCACCCCCAGTCTCACCACCGGTTGCACCAGGAAACCACTTAAATGGTTATTCCATTCATGAGAGTACGAACCCAACATTGATTGCGATTCTTGGCACTCGAGCACGAGAATTACCAACTCCGAAATCAAGGGCCCAGATCACGAGGATCTTCAAGCCAAGGAACATCAAGAAATCGAACTCAATCAGGGTATACCCGAACACCACCACCACATCAAGGACGTGTACCCGATCCAAACCACACAAGAGGAGGGTATGGTCTCCCCGAGAATTCATTAACCGAAAAAGAAGTACCCGAGCAAAGTGGAAGGTCAGATAATGCAACTGAAGCTACAACTTGAAAAATGGTTAAGAAACTTGTTGGAGATGGCGAGGCTGACAAGTTAGCGGAAGTAATCAGTGAATCTGAAAAGACTCCCTTCACCCGAGAACTAGAGAAAGCACCGTTCCCCCCAAAGTGTACGCTCCCAATGTTCCCATCAAGGTTCGATGACACAGGAGACGCGGTGGAACACGTAAATATGTACATAATGTCGCTACTCCAGTGGAAGAGCAGCGATGTAGTCATGTGTAAGTTCTTTCCTGCTAGCCTAGAATGGGAAGCCAAGAACTGGTTCTACACCCTACCACAAGGGTCTATCAGTAACTATGGAGTCTTAGTTGACACTTTCCTCGAAATATATATGCACAACAGCATTTCCAGACCCAAAGTAAACAAGTTGTTCACTTTGGAAAGAAGGTTTAGAGAACCTTTGAGATCCCTAACCGACAGATGGAGAAAGCTATGCACCGATATCGGGAAAGTACCACTTGACCAACAGATATTCGGGTTCGAGAACTCCCTCGGAAAATCAGAACCCATCTGGATAGCCATGTTCACTGAAAATCTGCATACATTAAAGGAAATAAGGAAAATGCAAGAGCATTACATCGCTCTGGAAGAGATATAAGAAGGAGCACAGGATAGGGGAGTGCAAGAAGCTAGTGCAGCGGCAGAAGTAACTCCCAAAAAGATCTCAAAACGACCTGAGAAGAGATCGGTCCTACAAGACAAAATTTCTGGAGAGAAGGAGTGCGTTGAAAAGGGAAAGAAACCCCAACGCAAACTAAAAGCATATACACCAGTCGAACTCGCATGCATTGCTATCTCAAGCATGTTTGTCAATGTTAGTGATCAAAACTATAAGTCTTGATTTATAGATTATTTATAGATGTCTCGGACTAGGACATAGATAGTGTAGTTAAGCTTATATCTCTCAGCGTTCATCATTTGAAGATGAAGAACTACTAAGGGGAGCTTATGGAACTTCATCAACAAAAGGTATGTGGAGACTTAAACTCATCTATCACTTGGAAAGTATATTTATACTACATCTCATATATTAAAACATAAGTCGTGTTACGATATAGTTTTCTATTATACACATTTTAGATTCCGAGCTGAGTTTATCTCGCTTATATATTTCTCGAAATATGTGTTAGAAATCTTTCGCTTTAGCCATGTTCATCTTACATTCGTGAGAAAGTCCGAATAAGATCATATGAAAATTTCCGAATTACATCTAACGTGGTTTGTGTGATACAATCATTTGGTGTATCCTTTAACTGTTTCATTATGATGATTTCAATAACTTGAAAATCGCTTTGGCGAAAAATAGTTTGTGAACAACAACTATATAACGTCCTCTAAGAAAGTTTCAATGATTGAAATTAAGAGTTGATGGTATAACCATCTTTGGATATACACATATATAGTGTGTTCGCACATTAGTGTATAAATCCATAAACCGGGAACCAAGTGTACGCATATGTGTGTACACAAAATTGGTGAAGGAGACAACATAAGTATGCGTACCCATACGCATACTGGCGGAAGTTTTCGAACCAAGAATATCTGCTGAGTTTGGGAATTGCAAACTCCTAAACTAGTCACCTTTAGTATGCGTACTCGTACGCATACTGGCGGAAGTTTTCGAACCGAGAATTTCTACTGAGTTTGGAAACTTAACAAACTCAATTCCGGTTACTTAAGTACGCATACTTAAGCTGGTTATTTTATCAAATCGGTCTGTTCATGAACTCAAACATTTAAATCTTAAGGAATTCAATCTTTGCAAACCATGGATATAATCTTCATGATTGATTCAAGTGAATCAAAATGATTTGGTTTCAATTGTTTCTTCTATACAATTGAAAAACTCTTTAACTAGTTTTATTTGAGTCATTTGAAATAGTTATGGTTAAGATGAATAAGGTTAATATGCGAGCAAACATATGGCTAACCTCGGTTAACTATTTGATCCAACATGAGCGTACACGTTTGGGTACAGTCACATAAACCTAAATGAGGGTACATTTCATTTGTGTGTAAAAATCTAAGTTCGATCTAACGGTTCAAATATATTAGCTTGGTTAAATCAGGTTTTTCATCTAACGGTGATTATTGAATGCTTTGTTACCAAGGTAACTTGGATTGCAAACCCTGATTTAAAAACTATATAAATGAGAACTCTAACAACTGGGAAACCTAATCCCCACACCTCATGTGTGATACTAGTTGTATTGCTAGAGTCGATTCTCCTTTAACCTTAGGTTTCTTCTCGAGACTATGTAGGTTAGCGACTTGAAGACTTCATAGGGATTGTGAAGCCAGACCGATACTACTTCTGTTGTAGTTGTGTGATCTGATCTTGCTGTTTCTATTGTACGAGTACAATTGTAAAATTGGCTTGAGATTTATTTCTCCGTTAGGTAAGATAAAAAAGTAGCCACAAACAATCTTCGTCTCATCGTTTGTGATTCCATAATATCTAGTTTCGCCATCATACGATTTAGATTATTGTGAGGTGATTGATAATACTAGGCTGTTCTTCGGGAATATAAGTCCGGTTTTAACAATTGGTTCTTGTTCACCTTGATTTATCAAAAGATGGAACAAAAACTCTTGGTATTTCTGTGGGAGACAGATTTATTCAATCCTATAGACTTTTCTGTGTGAGACATATTTGTTTATCAAGTCTTCGACTTTGGGTCGTAGAAACTCTTGGTTGTGGGTGAGATCAGCTAAGGGAATCAAGTGCGTAGTATCCTACTGGGATCAGAAACGTAAGGAGTGCAACTGTACCTTGAATCAGTGTGAGATTGATTAGGGTTCAACTACAGTCCAGTCCGAAGTTAATTGGTAGTAGGCTAGTGTCTGTAGCGGCTTAATACAATGTGGTGTTCAAACTGGACTATGTCTCGGGGTTTTTCTGCATTTGCGGTTTCCTCGTTAACAAAATTCTGGTGTCTGTGTTATTTTTTTTCCGCATTATATTTTGTTATGTAATTGAAATATCACAGGTTGTGCGTTAAGATCAATCAATTAGAATATCCAACCATTGTTTGTTGATTTACATTAATTGACACCTGAACATTGGTCCTTGGTACCGTTCAAGTTACTCCTCTTATTCAATCGGGCTCATAGATTTCTATTTGCTGATTGCGGATTGATTTAAGAGTTAGAGATATTAAACTCTTTGATATACTTTATTCTAGATTGAGTCTGACTGTCTAGTTGATTCTCTAAAAAGTATATTGGAGTAAGTCCTCTCAGATTGCCAAACGAATTGTTGGGTGTGGTTGTTAGACTCCCGCATTTTCAATTGGTATCAGAGCAGGCAAACACGTTAAAGACCTTATTAGCCTGTGTTTGTAGTAATCTGATTTCGGTGGACTTGAGTATCTCTTTGTTTAGCACATATAGAGATGTCCTCCATATGTTCTGATTACACCAAAAATCTCAGGTTTTGCTCAAAGGATAACTCCTTAGAAGATTCTTACGAATCCCGAGGGAAAAACAAGACTTGTGAGATGGTGTCTGAATCAGAAATGGAGCTCACCAGAACATTAAAAAAATCTGCTGAAATCATTGATTGTCAAGCGGCTAAATCAAGCCTCTTGAAGAAAAGAATGATCTCTTGACATGGAACGTGAACTCTATAGGTACGTTGAATCTCTGTCTAACAGTATCGAAAAACTGGCTCAAGAAACTACTCTACAACACAAAAAGATTAGTATGCTTGAAAATACTATCAGAGAAAACTTAGCTAGATAAGAACGTTTAGTCAAGACTCATTCATCAGAAATTAACAGTTGTCGTGTTGAAAAAGAGAGTCTTGTTGCATCTCTTCAATATGCTCGAGAACAGTGTAACTCCTTAAAAAGAGAAAACTCTGTTTTGATGAATAAGTCATCTCCTGCACCTTCTTATGTTTCTCACAAGGCTTTACCTAGTGTGAAGAATAGTTCTTCTAAAGAATTATCCACAATCACTTCCAAACTTTTCATGTGGCAGAAGAAGTTATGGATCAAGGAAAGCAGATCTCTAATCCACGATGTTGTTCCATCTGTGGGAAAAAGAATCACTATGCTCTTCATTACTTTGCTATCAAGAAACAAATCTCACATCTTCGTAAGTCGTCTGACATTCTCTTCAGTGAAATTCTTCCCTTCAGAAAACCAGAACTCTTATAAGAATGATCGCTCTTCGATAAATCATCACAGGATTCATGTTCCTATGTTTGGTATAAACTCTTATGCCATTAATGAACAGTGTTCATGCACTTATAAGAATGTGTCTGGTAAGTCTAAGTTAAGGAGACGGAAATCCTTTTTCTCCTCTCCTCTGGAACCTGTTTCTAGAGGACCTAGACTTAGCCCTCAGAAAATTCCTTTTGATGGATATTTAAAAAGGTTTATGACAAATTCTTCTAGAATAAGTCATAATCTATGGAAATAGGAAAATATACAGTTTAAACACTCAAAGAACCTGTACAACCCTTCTCCCACAATTCGCAGTGAGATTACTTCTCACTCCTTTACCTAATTCTAGGTAATATCATCCTTGAATCTATCTTGAGAGGTACAAGGATGATGATTGTGGGAGTCTCAAGACTAGTTGTATGTTCTTTATATGTTTTCATTAACTTTCCGAGTCTTCGATTTTGATATCGATCTCTGGCTCTAATTTGAGAGTTTATCTTTAAATTATTGAGCCATTTTCGTGTTTTACTTTGATTTTATTCTAATCTATCTTAGTTTGCAACCGGTCCACGAACGTCCGTGTCCCTCCATATGTTTAACGAGTTCATAGGGTTTCCTTATCAAGAAGTCTCTTCTTGTTTACATATATATTGTTTTGTTCCATCCCTTCAAAAAATTATATGGAGAACTCAACAAAATCTCAAGAGATTGTGTATATTGACATGGGGGGGGGGGGGGGGGGCACACTCAAGGACGTGATTCTGTTCAAGACCTGGTTCTGAAGAAGATGCTTGCAAGGAAAGAGCACAACTCCTGGATTGATGAATCTGTTAGGGATTTAACTCGTTTTCAGGACGATTCCAAGGTCGAGTTTGCAAACCTTCTGCAAATAAACCAACTTTTAGATGGTTAGGCAAGAATCCTTGCTAATTAGAACATTCTAATACGGAATCAGAAGAAGCTCATCGTGGACTATGTCAAGGATAGACAACTTGCTCGGGTTGTTGATCATAAAGTTTGTTTCCTAACTCACGAACATGGAGTATCCACAGTCAAGAGAATCAAGGAAATCAGTGATACCTTCTATGAAGGATCCATTGAAAGGTATGAGGTTCTCAAAGAGCTATGATCATGTCTAGTAAATCTTCTTATCAGAATTTTTATTCTTGTTTTTGTTTAGAAGAATAACTAGGGTTTGGAATAGCCATTATTGTGATTACAGACAGCTAGTTCCAAACGTCTTCATCTTCATGTTTTTAGATTTATTTATTTAAATTCTAAGTCATTTGGAAGATGATGTTTGCAATTTTAATCTTTATGGTTTTGCAAATTGTTATGGGACATGTGTGTTTGCGTCCGTGAACTATGATTTTCCCATACTTGTTAAAAAGTTATCTCTATTATGTTGATATGAATGTATTGATAAAAGCTAGAATGAACTTTTGACAAACAAAAGTTAAAGCCTTTTATGTCACTAGTTGATAAGAGAAAGGATAGAACTTTTGTTCACAAGGATTAAGTTTGTTATATGTCATTATGCAAATAGTGATGAAAGATAGAATGAATCCTTGTATATTCCGCAGTATTGCTCGATCTCCGACCCACATTTTTGTGCATATACTATGCTGCTCTGTAAGGTTCCTTATGTTTGATCATGACCAACTAAATTGATCATTCTCTTGTGGTTATTTTAGTTGTTGCTCCGTAAGCTCTCTTATGTCGAGCATGACCAATTGAATTGATCATGTTGTGGTTAATTTGGTTGTGTAATTCCGATTGAATTAATCATGGGTTCTCTTGTGGTTAATTTAATTGTGCATTTCGATTGGATTAATCATGAATTATTTTGTGAATAATTCAATTGAATACTTTGGATTCAAATTCATGTTTATCATGTGATTTGATTATGACCAAAGAAATCCTTATTTTCTTGTGAAAGTAAGGTCGCCTTTGTTGTTCCCTTGGGAATGACATTTTACGGGGGAGAATTCTTTTGAACTTATGCTTAATCGCCATATCTTTGTGGGGAGTGCAGCTGTGGAATATTTTAGGGGTTATCTTGTATCTTTATAAACTCCTTGATGAATGCATTTATCTTCGGCTTTATGATTGCATCAAAATTTGTTGGTATGTTGTTCTCTTTTGGTCATTAGGATCCCACTAATTTTCGTACCTTTGCCAATTTTATTGACAAAAAGGGGGAGATTTAATGTGTAGTTCATACTAAAAATACATATAGTTTGCGGATCATTGTGTGAGAGGGAGTGGTTTTCATGTTGAGATAAAGTATTGACTAAGAGGGAGTTATATATATCACCATAGTATTGTTGTCAAAGTTGTGATACAATTTAACTTTGATACTGTTTAATAATACCGTGACACTGTATAACAATGATTGAGAGCATTTTTTCTCTCATTGTTATAAGCTACGGATCTTCAACAACTGTGAGATTAAACTTACAAACTTTGGGATCATTGGAGTACCTGGAAGTGACGAAGATTTCGAGTCATGTTGAAGATGCCAAGGATATCAAGCATGTGGATGAAGCTTCACTTTTTTATTTATTTTGTAATCCATATGTATTGATAATTTTCTCACTAGAATTGACAAAAGGGGAGATTGTTAGAGCATTGCTCGGTGGAACTCGCATGCGTTGTTATCTCAAGCATGTTTGTCAATGTTAGTGATCAAAACTATAAGTCTTGATTTCTAGCCTATTTATAGATGTCTCGGACTAAGACATAGATAGTTCAGTTGAGCTTAGATCTCTCGGCATTCATCATTTGAAGAAGAAGAACTACTAAGGGGAGCTTGTGGAACTTCATCAACAAAATGTATGTGGAGACTTAAACTCATCTATCACTTGGAAATTCTATTTCTACTTTATCTCCTAAATTGATACATAAGTCGTGTTACGATATAGTTTTCTATTATACACATTTGAGATTTCGAGCTGAGTTTATCTCGCTTATATATTTCTCGAAATATGTATTGGCAAGCTTTCACTTTAGCCATGTTCATCTTACATTCGTGAAGAAAGTCCGAATAAGATCATATGAAAATTACCGAGTTACATCTAACGTGGTTTGTGTGATACAATCATTTGTTGTAGCCTTGGAATTTTCATTATGATAATTTCAATAACTCGAAAATCGCTTTGACGAAAAATAATTTGTGAACAACAACTATATAACGTCCTCTAAGAAAGTTTCAATGATTGAAATTAAGAGTTGATGGTATAACTATCTTTGGATATAAGCATATATAGTGTGTTCGCACATTAGTGTATAAATCCATAAACCGGGAACCAAGTGTATGCATATGTGTGTATCCAAAATAGGTGAAGGAGACATCATAAGTCTGCGTACCCATACGCATACTGTTAGAAGCTTTCCACCCGAAAATATCTGCTGAGTCTGGGAATTACAAACTCCTAAACTAGTCACATTAAGTATGCGTACCCATACGCATACTGGCGGAAGTTTTCGAGCCGAGAATTTCTGCTGAGTTTGAAAACTTAACAAACTCAAATCCGGTTGCTTAAGTAAGCATACCTGTACACATACTTAAGATGGCTATTTTGTCAAATCGATCTGTTCATGAACTCAAACATTTAAATCTTAAGGAATGCAATCTTTGCAAACCGTGGCTATAATGTTCATGATTGATTCAAGTGAATCAAACCGATTTGGTTTCAATTGTGTCTTCTATACAATTGAGCAACTCTTTAACTAGTTTCATTTGACTCATTTGAACTAGTTATGGTTAAGATGAATAAGGTTAATATGAGAGCAAACATATGTTTAACCTTGGTTAACTATTTGAGCCAACATGAGTGTACACGTTTGGGTACGGTCACATAAACCTAAATGAGGGTACATTTCATTTGTGTGTAACAAGCTAAGTTTGATCTAACGGTTGAAAGATATTAGATTGGTTGAATCAGGTTTTTCATCTAACAATGATTATTGAATTCTTTTATACCAAGGTAACTTGGATTGCAAACCCTGATTTGAAAACTATATAAAGGAGAACTCTAACCACTGGGAAACCTAATCCCCATACCTACTGTGTGATACTAGTTGTATTGCTAGAGTCGATTCTCCTTTAACCTTAGGTTTCTTCTCGAGACCCTGTAGGTTAATGACTTGAACACTTCATTGGGATTATGAAGCCAGACGTATACTAATTCTCTTGTAGTTGTGTGATCTGATCTTGCTGTTTCTATCATACGAGTACAATTGTAAAATTGGATTGAGATTTATTTCTCCGATATGCAAGATAAAAAAGTAGTCATAAAAAATCTTCGTCTCATCGTTTGTGATTCCACAATATCTAGTTTCGCCATCATACGATTTAGATTATTGTGAGGTGATTGATAATACTAGGTTGTCCTTCAGAAATATAAGTCCGGTTTATCAATTGGTTCCTGTTCACCTTGATTTATCAAAATACGGAACAAAAACTCTTGGTTATTTCTGTGGGGAGACATATTTATACAATACTATAGACTTTTCTGTGTGAGACAAATTTGTTTATCAAGTCTCCGACTTTAGGTCGTAGCAACTCTTGGCTGTGGGTAAGATCAGCTAAGGGAATCAAGTGCGTAGTATCATACTGGGATCAGAGATGTGAGGAGCGCAACTGTACCTTGAATCAGTATGAGATTGATTAGGGTTCAACTACGGTCCAGTCTGGAGTTAATTTGTAGTAGGCTAGTGTCTGTAGAGGCTTAATACAGTGTGGTGTTCAGCCTGGACTAGGTACCGGGGTTTTTCTGCATTTGCGGTTTCCTCGTTAACAAAATTCTAGTGTTTGTGTTATTTCTTTTTCGTATTATATTTTGTTATATAATTGAAATATCACAGGTTGTGCGTTTGGTTGTTGATTTATATTGATTGACACTTGAACATTCGTCCTTGGTACCGTTCAAGTTACTCCTCTTATTCAATCGGGATCGCAGATTTCTATTTGCTGATTGCGGATTGAATTAAGAGTTAGATTTATTAAACTCTTTGATACTTTATTCTAGATTGATTCTGACTGTCTAGTTGATTCTATAGAAAGTATATTGGAGTAAGTCCTCTCAGATTACCAAACGAATTGTTGGGTATGGTTGTTAGGCCCCCGCATTTCACCCTTAAATGCACCTCTTGAGGAAATCTTTAAGGAGGTAGAAAAGGGAAATGATATCAGATACCCGGATACTAGAGGGATACAGTTCGACGAGACAAAGAACCATCTCGAGTTCTGTCATTTCCACCAGTTCCTAGGACACTCAACCAACGATTTCCGAGAAGTGAAATACATAGTTCAACACCTGATTCGGGATGGCTATTTGAGGAAGTTCGTCAAGCAGACAGTATCGGCACCCTACGTACCAGTACATCAAGTAAGGATCAATCAGGGAACCCAATTCGTGTGGGACACAATATAACATTCCGCGACTCAAGGGATATACTTAGGGGCGGGGATTACTTCAAGAATCCACAAGATATATCGAGCCGGGAAGGAGATATTTAGCGTTGCCAGAACCTTACCCATGGAGACATGGATGATGAAACCGATCGCATTCTCAGCTAAAGACGTCCCTTTGAATGGCCAAGTACATGGAGACCCACTAGTTATCACTTTACTGATCGAAGAATGGGGTGTGAAGAGGATACTAGTAGACATTTGGAGTTCAGTCGAAGTCCTCTTCAATGACACATTCAGAAGAATGAAACTATCCGACGATATCCTGATCGACCAATAGAATTTATGGTTTTAACGGGACAATGACTATACCAAAAGGAGAGGTTAAATTCAGGGTCTTGTACAGAGAAGGGTACCTAGATACCCTTACCACCTTCTGCGTAGTCGATGTTGTGTCACCATACGAGGAGATCATCGTGAGACCATGGATCGCAGGCATCAACGGAGTGGCATCAGCTTACCATCAAAGACTGAGGTTTCCCACCTACAGGGGCGTGGTAGAAGTATTGGGAGATCCACAAGCCGCAAGGCAATGCATTCAAGTAGATATCCAGCAAATGAAGATAGGCGAGCTCGATTGCGCCGAGAAAAGAATAAGGCTAAAGAAATCAAGGCCGGGCTGGAGTTGGAAAAATTAATTTCACAAGAAGTTATGTCCTACGAAGCCGGATAGGACAAAATATTATAGCAATCAAAGATAGCGGCACCGATCAAATACCCAAAACAGAACTTCACAGATATAGACTCTACTCGAGAGGTTAACCTGGGGACTAAAGAAGAGCCGAAGATAGTAAATATCGGGTCATTGTTATCAGAGGAGCATACAACCCAATTAATAGATATACTACGAGAACGTATGGACGCGTTTGCCTGGAAGATGAACGACAGGGAAGGGATTGATCCATAGGTGTGATTCCACTACCTGGGTATAGATCCAAAGTTCAGGTCGGTCCGACAGAAAATGCGAAGGATTGCTCCTGAGTTGCAAGCGGCAGTAGAGGAAGATCTGAAGAAGTTACAGTCATCGGGAATCATCCGGAAGGCACAATATCCACAGTGGATTTAGAATTTGGTGATAGTGCCTAAAAGGGATGGAGGAGTTAGAATTATGCATCGACTTTAGCGACCTGAACAAGGCATGTCCAAAGGATAGCTTTCCCCTCCCAAATATCGATCAACTGGTAGAGTCAATAGTGGGACATAAGGAAAATAACACTAATGGATGGGTACTCGGGATATAACCAGATCCCTTTGGCTCCCAAGGATCAAGAAAACACATCCTTCTTTACACCTAGAAAACTGTACACCAAAATGCCGTTTGGTCTGAAAAATGCAGGTGCGACCTATCAAAGGTTGGTGGAAGACATGTTCAACGACAAAATCCACAACACCATCGAGGTATATCTAGATGACATGTTGGTAAAAATTAAGGTGGAAACTAACCACATCAACGACCTTCGGAACATTTTTCAAACCATGAAGAAGAACAAAATGAGAGTTAAGCCGACCACATGTACTTTTTGGGTAACTTCGGGCAAGTTTTTGGGATACATAATGACAAATAAAGGAATAGAAGCGGATACCGATAAAGACAAAAGTCATCTTGGAGATGACATCTCCTGTGACGGTAAAATATGTACAAAAGTTAAACGGAAGCTTGGCGTCATTAGGACGATCCTTCTCGCAATCGTCGAACAATTGTAAAGACTTCTTCGGAGCCCTAAGAAAGGGAGAAATGTTCAAATGGAGTGAAGAGTGTGAGGAGGCATTCCAAAATATTAAACAATATCTCGCGAGCTTACTTGTATTACAAAGACCCGAGCCCGAAGAAGTGATTACCTTGTATCTCGGGGCTACAACCTGTGATATCAGTGCAGTACTGGTCAAAAACGTGGGGACAGAAGAAAAACCAGTATACTTCATCCACAAAACCATGAACCTGGCGGGGAAGAATTACACCAAAATTAAACAATTGATACTCGCGTTGGTATTTTCAACACAGAAATTGCGGATATACTTCCAGACCCACAGGATTCGGGTACTCACGAAGTCTTCTATAGAGTCAGTACTCGATAGTCACATTTTTGTGTCTTATATAATCTCAATTGTATATATTATTAGTGCTCGATTTTATATTTATTATGGCTTTTTATGTCCCTGTAGGTATTTTTCGAGAAATAAGCTTTTGCGGCGAAATTGGCTAAAAAAGTGGTTTTTGCGCTCGTGGGAGAAAATATACGGACTCTCACTTTGGATAAGGGGTAACCTAATTACTAAGGGGTGACCCATTTCCAGGCATCTGCTAAAGGGAGACCGGGACTGGATAGGGGAAGGTCACATTTCTTCACGTTTTCAAAAATGCATTTTTGGCGGGAAAGCATGTTACAGAACTGGCAGATTTGGAGATCAGATTCTGACGTGATTCTAGGGATATTCAATCGTTAACTTTGGTTGGATTGGGTGTGATATGACTAAACAGGCCTGTTACAAGCAATTTAACCCAACCAATTGGGCTGGATAAGCCGGAAGAAGAGATCAAAGCTCAAACAGGACACGTAAGTTCTGTTTAGCTTCAAATATTTTGTGAGAGATTTTTGGGAGACTTTCACGCTGGAAATACACACACTTGGTCATGTTAAAGTCCTAAGAAGAGTTTGGTTGCTATTTCATAGCTAACAGCACGCGTAGAGAGTCACATGAGAGATTTTCTCTCAACTGCATGCGGAGAAGAATAAAAAGAATGGTCGCTGTTAGTAGAGATTTTTGGGGGATTTGAGGACTATATAAGAGTGGGTTTACGTCATTGAAAGTTTATCAAGTAGTTAGGGGTCGAGCAGAGCGAATAGGAGGCCACATGAACGAAAGGAAGGAATTTGTACCTGCTGCTGCTGCTGCCATTGGAGGACCTTCAAGAATACGAAGAACAGACGCTTTTGAAACGTCGTTCTTCAACAGTTCCAACAGCAGCAACCTGTGTCGCTGTTGACGGCAGTAAGCTTTTATCGTTGATTTCTGACGCTTCTGTGGGTCGTAGATTCACTGCTTTGTATTCTTTTCACTCTTTTAATCATATTTTGAGCATCAACTATGTATTTTGAGAACATGATTAATATGAGTAGCTAAATCCCAATACTGGGATGATGGAAGAAGCCATTTTTCAAGCATGTGATAATTCTAATAATTCTTTATGACTATTTGCATGGATTTTTAATTGATTTATGATTTTTATTGAATGGGTGTAATTTCGTTTGATGATGTATGCTTGGTCTATGTATTTTTGATACATCATGCTTGTGGTTTACAGTCATTGCTTTTCAAAAATCTATATTTTGCAAAGAATAAGAGTTCGTATTTCTAATATTTGAGCTATAATTGATTGGAATTATAATTTGAATCACATGGAATTTGGTGGAATCCTGAGTCTCAGTCTCTTGATCTTGTGACATATCTTTTGTATATATTTTTGTTTTTAAATCTTTACAAGTCCGAGCAACGAACTCTTATTTACCGCACGAAAAATACTCCAACAAAATGGCGCCGCTGCCAGGGACTTGTTTTTAGGTTTTTTTTTTTTACTATTATTTGTTCCTTTTTACGTTTCTTTTTGTGTCTTTGATTTACAGGTTCGAAGTGGAATACTAAGGACTTGGGAACAAAAAGCTTAAAGCTAAAAGAGAAGAAAAAAAAAAGACATAATTTTTTTTAGGATTTAATTTTTATTTTTATTATTATTTTTTTGTATATAGCTTTTATTTATTTATTTTTAGAATTTGTAAATAGGCTTTATTTGTCATAATTTTTGTAATTTTTGGACTTTTTATTTGGACTTTATTCTGGACTTTGGACAATTTATTTTAATTTTAAACCCTACGAAAGGGTTATATAAAAAAAAATATATAAAATGTTTGCAGGGAAGGACGACGATCACAATATCGTCTCGGCCCCTCGGGTTCGTACATGACATAGGATTCGTAGCCCGAGTCGACTTCAACGGTTCATCCCCCGTCTGGTACGGGAGGTAAGTCCATCGAAACACTCGCGAATCTCGTGTAAGCGAGTTACTGTATTCCTTAAGGTGATTCATTGATTGAGGACGAATTTGCACTGTTTTTAAATTCCTAGTAAAGGGCAAGGACTGGCCATACAATATAAGGGTTCGGATTTCATCACCGTTCTCTTCTTGCCCGCCTTAGGAAAACGAAACCAAACGCGAACCTAAGCCTAAAATTTTGAATATAACGAGACCTATAGGGTAACGAGCTTAATAGGACAGTCGTTCGAAAAGTATTGGTTGCTCTTTAAGCGCACTTCAAAGTTCATGATGGTTTCTGTGAGTTGAATGCGTGATTGCGCCGCCTTGTGATAGCGGTGAGGCCTTGGGTATCAAAGCTCCACTGAGCTTCCCTCGCCTCAATTCAACTTACTTTGACTCGGATTGATTCCAGAGGGGTTTGATTAAATTGTAACGAATTCCCTTTCGAAGGATTAGAAGCTGGTCTAGAAACAATCTAAGTGGAGCCATCATGCTTGTTGTTTGCTAGATTTTATAGGTTTGATTTGGTCGAGTCAGCCTTGTTTGTGATTGTGTAGAATTCCCTTGCAATTAAGAATGTCGAACTGGTATGATAGAAGCCAATACAATGAGTATCGATATGAATTTGATATGGACATCATCATTTTTATGACCATGGTGGGAATAGTAGTTGGGAACGCCAACCTTTTCAAGGTTATAGTTCATACCATGGTGAGCCCAATTACTATCCACACGCGAATTGGTCTTACGAGCAAGAAAATCAGGAACACTGTAGTACTGGTTACTCGTTTTTGGAAACTAGTCCTGATTATGATATTTCTGAACCTGTTCCATCTCTAGAAGAGACCCAACAACGGATTGAAAGGACGTATAAACGTTTAGTTGCAATGAATAGTTCAAAAAAAGAGTGTACACGATATTCTGAGATGATAAACGAGAGTGGTGAACGTATAAGTGTTATGCTCAGTGAAATTCAGGCACGTCTAGAGGCAGAAAATGAACAGTTAGCTAATGCTGCTCGAAATAATCTAAATTTCCAAAATAGGGTTTCTAATTCTACCCTTGATATCAATAGTGAATATTTTCCTAATTTAGAGGACGAGGCTAGAATAAAAGACATTACTTATTTAGATAAGGTGCAATCATCTTTGTACTATTATGATGATGAGGATAGTAGTAATGAAGAATCTGAAATATGTAGGCATAGTGATCAGGAATCTATTAATCCAATTGAGCTTTATAATGATTATTATCTAGTTCAAATCCAAATAATTTTTATGATTATTCACCTATTCAAAAGGACGAGTATTTGATTAGGGATACCACCGTTTTAGACGATGTAGTTTTTCCTTTTGATTACGAAGCCGATAGTGGTTTAGAGGAACGGGTTTATTCCGAAAATGTTGTTTTAGAGTCTAGCGACTTAGAAACAATAGTATTAGATGAAGAAGATATACCCGTAGAGATGAGTAAAGATGCACTACCTGATAATAAATTAGAAGAATCAATTGACGATTTTCAAGAATCTAATGATCCAGAAATTAGGGAGATTGTAACTAGTCTATCTAGAGACACTGAAAACTCTAAGTTTGGGGGTGATTATCACCTTCCTAGTGCCTTACCTTTAACTCTCAGAAAGTCCCTTCACTTAGGACTTGATATCTCTGCCTCGACAATTTTACAAGATTACCTTCATACTCGTTTTCCCGAACCTAATGATGTCCAGGAAGAAGTTCAGTCGTTAGAAACCCATCCTCTGGTTGATGTGGTTTTCCCAGGCTCTGATCCCCAGATTGACTTTGTTTTCCCACCAAATAGTTTTCTTCCAACTGTGGGAACGTTTATATTCCAAATGTGTCGAATTTTAAGTTGTGAGACTAAACCTAAATGCTTTAGGAAATTAGAATCGACACATTTGCTTAAGAATGACCACTACTCTCATTTTGGTCAATTATGTAATTCAAACCTGATTGACTTAGAGGATCCTGAATTATTTAGGTTATTATTATGTGCTTCTAAGTTCTTATTTGAGTATTTACAGAATCTAGGACCTAATAATTCAGATCTCAATTTTGAGGAGTAGCAGCCTAAAGAAATATATTTAGACCCTTTTATAGAACCTGAACCTGAACCACAATTATATATAGATATCTTAATCAGGAAACTAGGTAAGGGGTTGCTAGTCTTGTTCATTTTCTTGGTTTATTGCAGTTTCTTTTGGTCATCTCTATTTGGTTTTGAAGACCCACAATTATTTCGACTGTTACTATATGATTCGAGGTGACTAATCTTTCCTAAGTCTCGCTGAAGACATTAAACTTAGCACTTCTTTGGAGGTAACCCAATCTCATGCAACACGGTAATATCTTTCCTTATCTCTTTTGCTTCAAATGGTAACAGTTTCTCCTTGTTCATGCTTTTAATTTCATCTTTAGAACATTGAGGACAATGTTAGATTTAAGTTTGGGGGTATGGGAGAAACTTTTTAGTTGCAGTATGAATAAATAAACTCGAGAGCCTATTTATGCCTATTAAGGATGGCACTAACCAATCTAAGTGGATGTAAGCATTTTGATTGTAGGAGTTGAGGAACCAATCTGATTAGATGGCAACATCTAAAGAGTCTATTCATAAAAGCACAGAGCTTAGGTGTTAGAAATAACATGATAGTTTCACCATATCTCGTTGAGTCCTTTTCACTTCTATTTTTATTTTATTTTGTTTTTAAACTATGTTACTCTAAGTGATTAGGTGGGGCTCACGATTCAAGTTGTTACCAATGCTAGGGTGAATTAGAGTGATTGAGATACCAAAAAAAAAAGTTGAAAAAAAGTTGGAAAAAAAAAGTTGAAACAAAAAAAAAGATGAAATTTTTTTGAGACCAGACCGTTTGACCAAAAGGAATAAATTCAATAAAGTCGACCACTGGTACCCTTGTATATGCCAGCTGTGTTGACCTAAAGTTAGGATTATCAATCACTGGTTCCCTTGTATATGCCAGTTGTGTTGATATTAGTCAGACTAGTATCTCAATCCATTAGGATAGGTTCATTTTGGCGGAGGCCTTCAGATAGATATGGGAAACGCTGTTTACTTAGTAAACATCAAAAACATCTATGTTTTTCTATATCCATCTCTTAATCTTTCCATGTGATTAGTTTGACTCCGAATATGATGTCCATAGTGCAACTATCTGAGTAGAGCTCTGTCACTTTATATGAATTTTAGTATGCTTGAGTGCAAACTCGTGTACATCAATTGGAATTTCGCATCAGGGTACTTCCTCTTGTAGTCAATAAGTATGCCTACCAAGGAGATTCTTTAGTGCCTTCCAAGGTTCATTGTAGATAGCTAGGATCTGGGGTATTAAGGTTTTGTGAGTATATCTCTTGTAAGCCCTCCCGAGACTATAACTCGGCCACTAGGGCCACCTAGGGGTTTAAAGGATTGTTGCATACGCTAAATGCAATTGACGATGCCTGCGACAGTGAGTTAGGATTTTATTTTCTATTTGATTTGCTCGAGGACTAGCAAATAATAAGTTTGGGGGTATTTGATAGGCACATTTTTGTGTCTTATATAATCTCAATTGTATATATTATTAGTGCTCGATTTTATATTTATTATGGCTTTTTATGTCCCTGTAGGTATTTTTGGAGAAATAAGCTTTTGCGGAGAAATTGGCTTAAAAAGTGGTTTTTGCGCTCGTGGGAGAAAATATACGGACTCTCACTTTGGATAAGGGGTAACCTAATTACTAAAGGGTGACCCATTTCCAGGCATATGCTAAAGGGAGACTGGGACTGGATAGGGGAAGGTCACATTTCTTCACGTTTTTAAAAATGCATTTTTGGCGGGAAAGCATGTTACAGAACTGGCAGATTTGGAGATCGGATTCTGACATGATTCTAGGGATATTCAATCGTTAACTTTGGTTGGATTGGGTGTGATATGACTAAACAAGCCTATTACAAGCAATTTAACCCAACCAATTGGGCTGGATAAGCCGGAAGAAGAGATCAAATCTCAAACAGGACATGTAAGTTCTGTTTAGCTTCAAATATTTTGTGAGAGATTTTTGGGAGACTTTCACGCTGGAAATACACACACTTGGTCATGTTAAAGTCCTAAGAAGAGTTTGGTTGCTATTTCATAGCTAACAACACGCGTAGAGAGTCACAGGAGAGATTTTCTCTCAACTGCATGCGGAGAAGAATAAAAAGAATGGTCGCTGTTAGTAGAGATTTTTGGGGGATTTGAGGACTATATAAGAATGGGTTTACGTCATAGAAAGTTTATCAAGTAGTTAGGGGTCGAGCAGAGCGAATAGGAGGCTACATGAACGAAAGGAAGGAATTTGTACCTGCTGCTGCTGCTGCCATTGGAGGACCTTCAAGAATACGAAGAACAGACGCTTTTGAAACGTCGTTCTTCAACAGTTCCAACAGCAGCAACCTGTGTCGCTGTTGACGGCAGTAAGCTTTTATCGTTGATTTCTGACGCTTCTGTGGGTCGTAGATTCACTGCTTTGTATTCTTTTCACTCTTTTAATCATATTTTGAGCATCAACTATGTATTTTGAGAACATGATTAATATGAGTAGCTAAATCCCAATACTGGGATGATGGAAGAAGCCATTTTTCAAGCATGTGATAATTCTAATAATTCTTTATGACTATTTGCATGGATTTTTAATTGATTTATGATTTTTATTGAATGGGTGTAATTTCGTTTGATGATGTATGCTTGGTCTATGTATTTTTGATACATCATGCTTGTGGTTTACAGTCATTGCTTTTCAAAAATCTATATTTGTCAAAGAATAAGAGTTCGTATTTCTAATATTTGAGCTATAATTGATTGGAATTATAATTTGAATCACATGGAATTTGGTGGAATCCTGAGTCTCAGTCTCTTGATCTTGTGACATATATTTTGTATATATTTTTGTTTTTAAATCATTACAAGTCCGAGCAACGAACTCTTATTTACCGCACGAAAAATACTCCAACAGTACTTGACAATGCAGCGAGATCGGGACGAATATCCAAGTGGCGCGCCCAGATTAAGCAGTTTAACATCTTTTATGAAATGAGGACAGTAGTAAAAGCACAGGCGGTAGCGGATTTCCTTGCTGATTTTCCCCTTAGTGAGGAAGAACAAGTAGAGGATATACCGGGCATGGAAGAAGATAGGGACGATCCACCCGACCTTCTGGAGACTTGCAGCCCAACGCGGTGGGAAGTATTTGCTGATGGGTCATCAAACAAGGAGGGATCGGGATTAGGGTTGGTCTTCATAACACTGAAAGAGAAGAAGATAGTCCACTCATTTAGATTCGAATTTAAAGCGACAAACAACGTCACTGAATATGAAGCAGTGATACATGATTTACGACTGATTATAGAGCTAAGGCTTCAGGAGGTGAGACTAACCAGTGATTCGCAACTGGTGGTTCGACAAATTAGCGGACAATATGCTATTCATGACCCGATAATTCAGAAAAACTGGGAGTTAGCACAGTTCTACATCAACCAAATTTCCAACATCAAGTTCCGACATATTTGCAGAAAGGACAACCGACATCCGGATGCCTTGGCTTATATTGTCTCCATGTTAACATATCCGAGAATTTAAAACATACGAATTTGAAGAGTACTGATGTCATCTATACCCGAAGAAGGGGACACGGAAGTACACGTGGAAGTTACCACAACCGATATATATGAAGAGGGAGATTGGAGCAAGCCCATCCATCAGTATTTGGAGTCGGGTGAATTACCAAAAGGATAAGCCGAGGCTAATAAGATTAAAAGCAAGGCAGCGGGGTAGGCGTTACGAGAGGGCATCTTGTATAGAAGATCCTATCTAGGACCGCTCCTAAGATGTTTGAGCAAAGTAGAAGGGCACTTGATCCTGAATGAACTGTATTATGGTGCTGCAGGAAATCATAGCTCGGGTCGAAGCCTATCGGGCAGAGCCAAGACAATGGGGTATTTCTGGCCCTACATGAATGAGGATGCAAAGCATATGGAACTAATTTATGACGAATGCCAAAAATTGGGCAAGAAGATACACGCACCATCAATCTCATTGAACTCAATAGTGAGCCCATGACCCTTCGCCAAGTGGAGGATCAATATTGTGGGACCACTACACGTCAGGTTAGGACAAAGAAAGTACATAATAGTAGCAACTGACTATTTCACTAAATGGGTTAAAGCTGCACCCTTGAGGCATATTCGGGACAATGACGTATTTCGGTTCATCTTTGAGCATATTATTTGTCGCTTCGGCATTCCTACATCTATCGTCTCGAATAACGGAAAACAACTACAATGGAAGAACATCGACTTATTGTTCAACACCTATAATATCAGAAGAAGCAAGGCCACACCTATTTACCCGCAAAGTAATGGGCAGGCCGAGATGACCAACAAGACAATAACAGATAATCTAAAAAAAAAAGTTAGACGGGGAGTATGGTGAATGGTGTGAAGAACTGCATAATGTACTATGGGCCTATAGAACCACCCAAAGGGAAGCTACGGGTCTCTCACCCTTCATGCTTACATATGGGACCGAGGAAATTCTTCTAACCGAGGCAATGATACCTACCACGAGAACTGAAGCATGGAGACGAAATATATCGTCAGATTTTATCTTGTCCAAACTTGATGATGTGGAAGAGACTAGAGAGATGGCTCTGCAAAAGATGGAGAACTATCAAAGGCGGTTACAACGCGAGTACAAAAAAAAGGGTTCGCTCGAGGGAATTCTACCCGGGGAAACTAGTATTGAAAGAACTACCCAGCTACGAGCGTGACAGAGAGGGAGGAAAGTTGGCAGCTAGATGGATTGGACCATATACCATTGTGTCGAAAGTGGGAGAAGGAGCGTATAAAATACTAAAGACTGATGGAACTCCGGAAGCACGGCCATGGAATGTACAACATCAAAAACTCTATGACCCATGATAGGTGTATAAACAGGTATGATACTCTGTCATTCGAATCTTTTGAATATCCACAAGAGATAGGTAAGGAAAATGACATTTGCGTCTAATGGTCATTCGTACTCAGGGCGAAGGCAGTGTACAAGTGCCGAGGTGACTTACACTCGAATGGTCGTTTAGAATTCGGGGAGACGACAATGTGCAAGTGCTGAGGCGACTTACACTCGACGGTCTATTCGAAATCGGGGAGACGACAGTGTACAAGTGCCGAGGTAGTCTAAGGGTTCTGGTGGTTGGAAACCAGTTACCAAAGGTTGTCAAGGAGCAGGTCCTTGACAGCTAGGCAACCTACCTACATATGAAAGTTTTCCCCCATCGCAAGTGACCAGATTCACTTGCCCGGGATAGTTGGTCGACAACTAACCCGGGATAATCGGGATCTAGAATCTAGGAATGAATAAGTACACTTCTACTGATTCGAAATATCAGTGATGAGATACCTTGATCGGGATATAGCATTGTGCCCGATAACCCTCCCTGTTGAGTGTGTTCGACAGGAACGGAATTTTTACTAACATATAAATATTGATATAAAATGCAGGAAATTTAAAGGCTACCGGTTATGAACGACCAAGCACAGTGTAAACAAACGTGAAACATTGTCAAAAAGTAACAAACATCGGAATAACGAAACCGATTGGTGATGTAGTACCCCATGAAATAAGTCGTCCAAAAACTATAGGTGTTCAAGCGAAGAGAAAAATGACATCTCGATACAAGGGGAAAAATAGCGGCACAACACTACAAAAGGCATGAACTACTCATTCAGAGGAATCGATCCCGATCCTGACTTCTTAGCAGAAACTTGAGCTCTCTTCTTCTCAACTTTTCCCTCGGCGAGTTGACGAGTCAGCTTGGTAGTAGCAGCGTCAACATTGGTAATCTTTGCATTCAGCTGAGCCTCATTGTTCTCCAGATGGACAATCCTCTCCTCCAAATATTAAACCTTCCCTTTCTCGACTGCATGTACAAAAAGAACAATCAGTTAGCATCATATAAAATGGCACGATAAATCAAGGAGAAATACCGAGACAATTCAAGACATGCACAAAGACCTGAAAGCGCAGGAAAAACTAATCTTAAAGTTTCCTCGGATTTAAAAAGACTAATCTCAAGCTCAGACATCTTTGATACCAACTCGTTATATTGCTGTTCGTTAAACTCATTGGAGGGGAAGTATTTCTTATGTTCACCCCAAGAAGCTTTATGCCGATCATGTCCATTCGAAGTCCTGTGATACTTGATCAAACCCGAGAAGTTTATCCTCTAACTTATGAACGGATCTCCCGGCATCATCTCTTAACTGCCACAGACGTTTACTATCGGCATGAAGATCTCTGTTCTGAAACCTCAAAGTGTTGCACTGACTCTCCAATGACTCGATCAGTAATTTTCTATAGGCAACAACTCTTTGAATCCGAGATAGTTCGGCCCGAAGATTATCTATTTCCTAGGGTACATACTCAAATCTTTGATAGCGAAGTAGCTCGGCCTGGAGACTCTTAAGTTTCGGCAGTTTGGCGGTCAATCTTATCATCCTTGTTATATATCTTTTGTTGAAGTGTTGAAACATGTTCTTTTTCGATGTTAAACTTCTTGGACACATTACGGTATTCGAAAACGAAGTCTCGGTCTAAGCTAGATATCTCGGCTAAGAAGACAACGCTAGACTCATGATATTGGCACTACATTACTAATCAACAACAACAAAGTTTGACGAAGCTACCTGTAGAATCATCTAGTTGCCTTTCGAGTTCTCGGGCGCTCTCCTGCTCCCCTTGGAGTTGAGCCGAAGGCTCGCCATGTCCGCCAACTCCCTCTGACGAATAGAAGCTTCAAGAAGCCTTTGGTTCGCGGCCTACAAGGAACAGCTCGGGTCAAATCACTAATGAATGCAGAAGTGCTAGAACTAACTACACGGTTAAAATGAAACGGCTCACCATGATGTTAAGGGGTTCCCTCATGGAAAAACCGTACAAGGGAACGACCTTCAACATATCATCATCGGATAGAGAACCGAAACTCGAAGATGTAAGGGCACTGAAAGAATCACATACGGGACCTGATAAGGTAAAGACATAACTCTCGATCGATCCCTCGTTGGGAGAATTCTCGTTCACATTCCCCATCAGTTCATTTCGGGAGAAAGTGTTCTCTTCGGGAGCAGGAATCTCGGGTTCCTTCTGCTACTCACCACCACCCGACCCTTCGATCTCATCATCGGAACCAAATAACTCATCATCGTCATGGTCATCCGTCATCACCAAAAACACGTCATCATTCGATAGAGCAATTCCCTTTCCAGAAGGGGGCTCCTTAGAGGACGGGGGAACATTCTTCCCCAGGGAAGCCCCATCACCTTTAGCTCATTTTCCCACCACCAACAGCCTTATTACCTACAATGGTAGATGAATAATCATAAGCCATCTTGGGAGACTTCCTCGGGAATTAGGATAAGGGTATCCGATCGTCGGGATCTTCACCATCCTTCCCAGAAGAACTTTCAACACCTTCCTCACCAGCCTTGGACTTCTGCACAAACATCATCGTCAAACCCATTAAAGACAACAAATAGGGGCAATTACATGTACTAAGAATAAAGAAATATATATTTACCTTCACTCTCCCTTCCTCAGTCTTTGTGCTAGAACCTCTTTCTCTTTTCCGAGTGTTTTGAGCCTTGGGATGATTACTATAAGACTTGGGCTACAAAGAAATAGGACAGTTAAAAACTTTTCTGGCAACCCGATATCAAAAAAATAACGAACCCGAGCGGAGCAAGAGGATGAAAGCCTTACCTGATCAGCATTAACCACCTAGAATTGGTAGGGATCGGAAAGAAAGTCAAGAGGGGGGAATTTTTCCATTTAAAATAGGACAGCGAATAGCCAGAGGAACCCGATCCCAGATAAAATCACTAGTATGTCGGGCATGCTTATTAGTATTGGTGCTGCCCTCGGGATCTTCATCCAACATCAATTTCTCAAACCCGCCGGTCGGAACATTGAGGCAATGAGGACTAGCAGCAAAACCAGCCAAAGAGCCAAGAGAAGAAGTCCCCCTTCGATAATTTCCAATAAAGCTGGCCGAAGTATGTTTTTTCGCGTCAGAAGGATCATAGGTTAAGCAAGGAGTCTGGGAACACTCACCCTTTCCTCGCTTCTCCCATTCAGCCGTAAGACGGAATGTATTTTCGTTCCACTGAGCCAAATCCCGGGAAGGATGAAGTTGAGATAGAACCTCATAGGAAAAAGGGCGTATCAGATCATACAACGGAATATGCAACCCGAGTTCGAGTTGCCCCTTCGTAATAATGGTCACCTTGGGAGAATGAGAGAATCCCTCAACCAACTCCCTCTTCAGTTGACCCTTGTGACCCGACAACAGTTCAAGATCATAAACATGGAGATTGTACTCATCCTTCAATTGGTCTAGAAACTTAGCATCAGTGAGGTTGGAGTACTTAGAGGTCTTCCTCTCAATCCTACAGGAAAAAAGAGCAGAATCATCAGAAAAAATAGAATCAAGAGCATGCCGGTCATGAAGGGTAGGACTATCAAGAGAAAATAACGAATCTATAGGGACATTATCTTCATCAGAGAACGTATAACTTACACACCTCTTTTCAGTCATGGATGGATTTTGAGAAGCCATGGAGAACAGACAAGGAGTAAGAACTGATAGCGTGAAGAGATAAGGAAAAACAGCAAAGAAAAAGGTCAACAACAAAGCAAAAACGGGGGTGAAGTTGAAGTAAGAAACAAAGATGAAAATAACAACAAATAATGAAGGAAAGTTGCAGAGGCGGAGAAGTAGAGAATGTATATTCTTAAAGAAAGAGAGAAGAATAAGAGAAGAAACAAAAACCCAAGGGCTTATCATTCGCATTTATAGTCCATACGGTCATGACCGGCAGAAGAGGTAACGGGGCATAAAGGGAGGAGTAATGGGATAACAGCATACCGGAAAACGCGGTATGAACAGAGTCGTGGGAGGCGAAGCAGTTTCTTCCCCTCATGTCAGGCACACGAGCAAAAGAAGAGGCATAAATATATTGGTAAATAAGTGATATATACAGGTGGAGAAATCACAAGACACGACTCACTGAAGAAGCAACTAAGTGAAACACTGAATCGTCTTCTATAACATCAGCCCAAGGAAGAGATATCCATCAAGCACCCGTAGGACAATCACATGTAAAGAAGAAACTCGGATGTGATGGAGAGATGACCATCGGGAATCGAGGTAATAAATACACTGAAGAGAACGTGGGAAAAACTGAAGAATCTAGTCAAGGTGGGGCCAGAAATCAAAGGTACCTATTCGGGACGGGAGATAAGGCGACATCGGGTCAAAGAATATCAGACTATCAACATCGGAGAGAAGCACATCGGGAACTATACTTATCGGGATAACATGAATATCGGGCTACAGACATCAGGGAAGACATCATCCATCACTCGGCAGGAACATCAAGTAGGATAAACTGTGATTCACATTGTAACTCTGTTGTATGAGCGTGTTAGCCTATAAATAGAGAGCCTTGTCAATAGAGAAAGGAAAGCAATATGTAAGTGAGTAAGAGGAATAGAGAGAGTATTGAGGAGACAATTCTACCTTGTATTCTTGTGTGAAATAATAAGATCATCCTTTCACCCCATGGACGTAGGTAATCATGCCGAACCACGTATATCTTGTGTTCTTATGAGTCTCTTACTTTCTCATGTTTGCTATGAGTTCATGTGGATTTTTGGATGTAGTTGTAGGATTTTCTACACCTACATTCTTAAAATGTAGTTGTTAAAAGTATAACAACCACACCCTCTATGAATCTAACACATAAGATGGAGATATACTAAGAACTAAGAGATTAAGTGCATCAAAGTAAACATGAACACAAGGTTTTTTACGTGGTTCGACTATTAATGAAGCCTACATCCACGGGGTTTCACTATGATCAGAGGTGTTACATACAAACTCCATTAAAAGGGATTGGAGTTCTTATTGAGCTCTAAGTTGTGGGAGGAGGAAGAAGGATCCCTACAAACATATCTTACTTTCCCTTATAAAGGGTAAGGATTTATATCAAGTTACAATAGTGCTCTTAGGGATGACTAGTTAGGATAAGATCTAGCAAAGAGGTATCAATTTATATACATGGATGTATCCAACTAAGTTACTCCCACTCTAATCTTTGGACATGTGTTCCTTAGATATTTTGCTACTACATTTATGCCCCTTTTCTTGAGGTTTGTTTGAATAGCAAGCCTTAAGAAAATCCTTCCGATCTTACGTCTGCGCCGTTGTTGGTGTTTTGTGTTTGATACCTTCGATTCAAGTCTTGGATTATTGGTATTATGTGCATTATCCAAACTGGTCGCTAGTTGAATTTCAAATTGCAGCTACTTGGGCTTTTTGTTGGGTTGCGGGCTGTCTGAATATGGGCTTACGAGTAGCATGCCTCCCGACTTGGCATTTCACTGTCTTCGGTTCCGATCTTGTTGTACTTCCCGATTGGTTCGTATGTTTCAACTTTACTCGATGTCGCATGCCTATTTTCTCTTTGCTCGGCTCTCGCTTTTATCGAAATTGTAGACGAGTTCAAATCGTGCTGTTATAGATGATCGTCTCGGAGTCAACTGCCTCATCTTGTAAGAATTATTCACTTTGAGTTGATTTGAAATTCTTCGGTATACTTCTGGCTCAGTTTAAGCTTGCCTCTGGAGTTCGAATTCCTTGCTGGTAGCAGTTCTCTTCGGGACAGCTGCTTTAACTCTTGTTCGAGATGGTTTCTGAAATGTCTCAACGAGTTGAATTTGAGGCAATTGAGTGCAGAGGGTCCATGATTCGAAGAGACTATTCAACTGTGTCTAAATTTCGTGGCAAGTTCTCTTAGTGCTACTTGTTTGTCCCATAAGTAAAAATGCCACATAATGGGCCAAATTGGTACTTGAATCATCTTTTGGCCCTCATCCAAGTCCGATAACCAGTCAACCGAATCATCCCACCAACCTGCCCAGTATTACATAAATTCAATAACCGGTCAATGGTCAAAGTCAACGCCAGGTCAATGGTCAAAGTCAACCATCAGTCACTGTCAAGGTCGTGTTGCCGATGGTGCTGCCATGCAGTTTCCATTCATGTTGCCAATGGTGCTGCCATGCATTTCCCACTCATGTTGCCAGCGGTGCTGCCAACCAATTCCCAGCTAAGTACTCTATCGCACTGCCAGCCAGTCTCTACCCATGCTGTCAGCTGTGCTGCCTGCCAGCCTCCATCCATGCTTCCAGCCATTATGCATGTCAGCCGGTCAATACAGTATGCCATCCAACATCCATCTATACTGCCAGCCATTATGCCTCTCAATCATCAATCCAGTCTGCTAGCCAGCATCCATCTATATTGCCATCCATTATGCCTGTCAACTTTCAATCCAGTCTGCCAGCATGCAGAATTAATTCAGGAAGCATGCAAAGGCAGTTTCATGCGAATTAATTCAGGAGGCATAAATGAGCAGTTTTATGCAGAATTAAACATGGAAGCATGAATGAGCAGTATCATGCAGAATTAAACATGGAGGCATGCAATACAAATTCCAGCAGTTTCATGCAGAATTGAAGATGATGGCATGAATGAGTAGTTAATGCAATTTAACTTTATATTGAAATTAGATATTGAACTATATAAATAGGGAGAAACAGGAATAATTTTAGGGAGGAACCAATACATAAAATGGGTGATGTAATTCGATGATCAATAAAAAAATCACTCCCTAAAGGAAATTCGTCCGTGGATGTAGGAAAACCATGCCGAACCACTTAAAACCTGTGTCTCCTCTCTTTATTCTTGTTTCATGTCTTTAACCCTGTTTTCATCAACAACACCAAAATCATCGTGTTTAGTGCCCGGAAATATTTCTGGGTGCAAACACTCCTGACTATCGCTTCAATGTTGCATTCTTGTTGAGAATTTCTAATGTTGAGTCGCTCTTTCTCGGTTTTAATTGTTTTCCTTTTCCGATACGAGTCTGGTGGTCTCTGCCTCTTTTGTGGGTCCTTTGTTGGGGCAAGTTGATAAATTTGAGTTAATGGTGCATCAGATGAACTTTACAGTGAGCTTCACGGATTTACATTGTTGCTGAAGGAACTGAGCAGAAGAATACAAACTGCGTCTACAGTATGCATACTCTCTTATGAGAAATTTCGAAGTAATTAAAGGTTGATGATTGTTGTCGTCGTGTCGTGGAATTCCTTGTAACTCTGTTGCCATCGGGTTGTACTGTCTAGTCTTAGCTAAAAGTTGTGAACTGGACCGTGACCTATGCCCCGAACTATCAGTCTCCCTTGGTAATCGCTGCTTGCTTCGAGTTGGATTGCTATTCTTTTTCCTTAAGCGCTTCCAAACTGATTGATCTCGAGGTAGTCTGCTCATGCATTCTTCGTGCTCGAAGTTGTTGCGATCACGTCTTGGTGCTTAATGCTCAAATTTTGTATGGTTCAGTTGGCCTCATTTCTTGATGAGTCGTAGTTGAAGTTCTTTAGAAGAGCGTCGGTACATGCTGCTTATGGAGAGGAGTGGTAATTGCAGAGATTCTCACAAATATTTAAGATTCAAATACAAGATTCTACCATGTCGTGCAAGTTTAAATATTTCAGAGATTACATGATGCCGATGTAAGGATGTTAAAAGACAGCCTTAGGTCTGGTTATTAATTTAAGTGTTATCCGAATTCAATAATCTACCATGCTTTCACAAAGACATATTAAGAGAATACATTCAATGCCTGGCGCGATTTTGAAAAAATCTATAGTTTTAGCACCTTGATAGAGTCTAGCTGGTTTCGACTATTTTGCATAGAGTTTATGTTATGCCTCAAGAGGTTTACGTTTAACCTCGACACGAAAGAAAGAGTCTTCTAGGTGAAGCATTTCTATGGTCAAACTCGTTATTATGCAACTGTAGGGTTGTAAATAATCGTTCCACTTTTTGCAAAGTTCTTCATTATGCAGGCTCATGATGCGAATCAATATAGTACGTGCAAATAATTCAAGTTATCTGTATGGTGATAGACACATTTTTATGTCCGATTTGTCTAGATTCTATATATTATTAGGGCTCATTTTTGTACTTATTATGGTGTTTTATTTATTTGTAGGTATTTTTGGCCAATAAACATTTTTGGAAAAAATTGGCTCGAAAAGTTGTCGGAAAGCACCCGGAGGACACTTGCTATTCGGACCCCCGGTTTGGATAAGGGGCACCCCCAGGACACCCCTTAAGGCAGCTGCTAAAGGCACCCCTACTATGGGTAAGGGGCGCCCCCTATTTCTTCATCGTTCAAACACAATTTTGGCGGGAAACTAATTTTGGGAGCATCAATTGGACGTGAAATAACGAGATTCAATGGCTGATTTTTGTTGGGATGGACTTCCTAGAGCATAACAGGGTCGGTATATGTGATTGGATCGAATGAATTGGGTTAGATCGACCGGGAGAAGGAAACAGAGCTGTTGTGGTCACGGGTTGTTGTTGGAATATTTTTTTCGACAATTTAGGGAGATTAAAGGCTAGAAAAGCTTCCCCAACATTCGTAGTTATCTAATAAAGAGTTTGGAAGTATTGGGAGAGGTCAAATACGCGTGAAGAGAGTTTGGCAGAAAGAAAACTCTGAAACTTGCTGTAGAGATAAACCAAGATTTTGGGTGAGATTTAATCGAGATGTGGCCTATAAAAGGAGAGGGTATAAGTCATATAAGGGGTACGAATCCTTTCAGAGAAGTTGAGAACACCACAGAGCTCCAGAGATCGAGTTTCAAGAAAATACCTTATTCTGCTGCTGCTGCTGAAGAGGAAGAACACGAAGAACATTGACGCACAAGCAACTGTTGCAGAAAACTATCGTTGTTTCACAGCGGTACCTATGTGTCGTTCATCAAAGATGTTGCACTAGGTCTTTAGCTACTATTTCTCCCTGTAACAGTGATTCTGCAACACCAGCAAACTGTTGCGAATCGTCTGTATTATCACTTTTCATCTTTTTAATCATCTTTTGAGCCATAAACAATGATTTTGAGATCATGATTAATATGAGGAGCTAAACCCCATTGCTGAGGCGATATAGGAAGCTATTTTTCCAACAAAAAGCGGTACAATCTATTTTATTTAATTTATTGCAATTATTATTATGATTATTTGCCTTGAACTATTATTGAATATGATTTTTATTTGAGTGATTGTGATCTATTTTGATGGAGTATGCTTAGTTTATAGACTCTTGATGCTTCATACTTGGTATTTACAATTATTACTTTTGAAAATCTATTAGTTGCAATATTTTAGAATCAATAAATATTTGGACCAAATCACTTTGAACTTGGAAAATAGTGGAATCTTAGCCTCAGTGTTCTTTTAATATTAATACCAACTTTGTCGGTGTTTGTTATAATTATTAGCGAGTTTTATATTTAGTTTTGAATTTAAGTCTAAAGTTATCCTTTACAAGTTCGAGAATCGAATCACTTTTTACCACTATCTAAAATCACATCAATTTTTGGCGCCGCCGACGCGGACTTGTTTTTAGTGTTTTAGATTTTTTTTTTTTTATTATTTTTTTTTTTTTTTTTTTTGTTCTTTTATGTTTTTGGGTATTTATCTTGTGTCTACAGGTTCTGGATCATAAAGAAAATTGAGCCAAAGAGTTTGGTGATTTCATAAAGACTTGGAGCTAAAGATTAAAGCAAAAAGAACAGAAAAGAAGACAATTTTATTTTAGACAATTTTAGTTTAGGGTTTGTTTATTTTCTTTTAGAAAAAAAAACTGTATTAGGGTTTATTATTTTTGTAATTTTTCTTTTCTTTTGGACTTTTGGACTTTGGACTTTGGGACATTATTTTTTTTATTACCCTACGGAAGGGTACTTTAAATATAAACTGTTTGCAGAGAAGGAGGACAATTACGATATTGTCTCTGCACCTTGGGTTCGTACACTTGACATCGGAGTCAGTGGCCCGAGTCGACTACAACCGATTCATCCCCCGTCTGGAACGGGAGGTAAGATTCTAAACACTCGCGAATCCCCTGTCAGCGAGTTACTGGACTCCTTCGTATGCATATATGTTGAGGACTGAATACGGACATTTATTTTTCTAGTAAAGGGCAAGGCCTGGCCATACAAGATAAGGGTTCGGATTTCATCACCGTTCTCTTCTTGCCCGCTTTAGGAACGTAACCTACGCGAACCTAAGCCTAAAATTTTGACTAGAACGAGACCGATAGGGTAACGAGCTTAACAGGAAAGTCATTCGAAAAATATTGGTTACTCTTTTAAGCATACTTCGAAGTTCTTGACGGTTTCTGTAAGTTGAATGCGTGACTGCGCCGCCTTGTAATACCGGTGAGGCCTTGGGTATCAAAGCTCCACCGAGCTTCCCTCGCCTCTATTCAACTTACGTTAACTCGGATTGATTCCAGAGGGGTTTGCTTAAATTGTAACGAATTCCCGTTCGAAGGATTAGAAGCTGGTCTAGAAACAATCTAAGTGGAGCCATCATGCTTTTTGTTTGCTAGAAATCAATAGGTTTGATTTGGTTGAGTCGGCCTTGATCTGTGTTTGCTTACCCTTCCAATTTAGAAAATTCTATTGTATGCCTGAACGTAAAAGAGACGCACTAGGTAGATTTGTTAAAGAGAAACCTAGTAGTTCGAAGCGTCTCGATTACCTTAATCTAGAGAGTCGACTTTTGAAGAGTCTGTTTTTGAACGTCCTTTGACTGAGGAGAGAATCCTGTTGCTCCGATAGCGCCAGAAATGGCAACTTTGAAAGCTTTGTTGAATCCAACTAGGACTACTCGTCCCTCATGTATCAGGTTAGCTGAGACGGAAGCAACTTATGAACTTAAACCTGGGACCTTACAGCTGCTCCCAATCTTTTTAGGGAAAGAAAATGAAAACCCCTATTTCCATGTTAGGGACTTTGAGGAAATTTGTAGTACCCTCAGGATTAGAAACCTAGATGATGATGCTTTGAAACTTAGGTTATTCCCCTTTTCCCTGAAAGATAAAGCTAAATCGTGGCTATATAGTTTGGCTTCCGGGTCAATCGAAACGTATGAACAACTTACATCTGCCTTTTTGAACAAGTTTTTCCCTAGGCACAAAACATCGTCTATTAGGACGCAAATCTGCACGTTTTCTCAACAGGAGGGAGAAACTTTGTATAGGTATTTGGAAAGGTTCAATGATTTATTAGCCCAATGTCCTCATCATGGTTTAGAGAAGGTTAGGTTAGTTCAGATCCTTTATGAGGGTTTAGAATATCCCACCACAACCACAGTAGAATCTATGTGTACTGGTGGATTTGAGAACCAAACAGTTGATGACGCGATAACATATTTGCATGAAGTCGCCGAAAAGACCCAACAATTGGAAAGTAGTAGGGGACCCCAGAAAACAATTCTTCTTGGCAGAGGAAACGTTAATAGGATAGAAGGAGGCTATGAATCAGATGCCAAAATTGCTGCTATAGCGAAAAGGTTAGAAGCTTTATAAGTGGGTAACACTAGTGGTAGATTGGAGCCTTTTTGGGAAGGCCAGAATAATGAAGAGCAAGCCAATGATCTATATAATAACACTAGGTTTGATAATCGTCAGAAGTTTGACCCATATTCAGAAACCTATAATCCTGGTTGGAGAAACCATCCGAACTTTTCATGGTCTAAGGGCCAGAGTCAGGGTCAGTCTAATAATTCTAATGCTCCCCCAGGTTTTGGCTACACTAGGAATACATCAGGCCCAGAAAACAAAACGACTAGCTTAGAGGAATCTATTAAGATGTTAGCAAAAAATAAGGAAATGTTAGCACAGAGCCATGTTAGTTTTCAACAGGAAACCAAGAAGAATTTTCAAACTAATGCTCATAGCCTTGCTAAGTTAGAACTTCAAGTCGGCCAAATAGCTAAGACCTTAAGTGAGAGAGATAATGGTAGGTTCCCTAGTCAGACTAATCCCAATCCTAGAAGAGTTCATGAAGTAGGTACAAAACCATCGAATCAATTGAATGCTATTAGAACCCTTAGGAGTGGTAGAGTAGTAGACAATCAGGTAACCATGCCCGATAGTGAACATACTGTAGTTCACCCCTCAGGACCACTAGCTAAGGAAACTGATAAAATTTATGATGATGCCAACTCAGTTCCTGAGAAGTCAAATTCTGTGCCTAGAGCCCCATTTCCTCAGCTATTAGTACCAACAAAGAAGGAATCGAACTTTAATGACATATTGGAGGTTTTTAAGCAAGTTACCATAAACCTTCCTTTATTAGATGCAATTAGGAAAATTCCTTCTTATGCCAAGTTCCTTAAGGATATGTGTACGCGAAAGCGAAAACTTAGCGTCCATAAGAAAGCCTTTTTAGTTAGTCACGTCAATTATTCAAAACACTACAACTCCAAAGTACAAAGACCCAGGTTCCCCTACCATTGCTTGTACAATAGGTAAACGCCGGGTAGAAAAAGATTTACTTGACTTAGGAGCCAGTGTGAACTTACTTGCGTACCATGTGTACTTACAGCTAGGACTTGGTGAAATAAAACCTACTCAGATAACACTGTAGTTAGCTTATAGGTCTGTTAAAATTCCTCGAGGTGTTATTGAGGATGTCCTTATTGAGGTAGACAAGTTTATCTATCCAGTGGATTTCGTGGTCCTAGATACTCAACCTGTCCCTGACCCAGAGAACCAGATACCTGTGATTTTAGGTCGCCCGTTTTTATCTACGTCGAATGCGATCATTAACTGTCGAAATGGTGTGATGAATTTATCTTTTGGTAATATGACTATAGAGATGAACATTTTTAATGTCAGTAAGCTACCTTATGAGCTAGATGACACATGTGTTGAAGAGGTGAACATGATAGAAGCCTTAGTTCAGAAGTCATTACCAAACATCTTATTTGAAGACCCATTAGAAAGTTGTCTATCGCATTTTGGTTTAGATTTTGATGAAGATAGCACTATTGAACAAGTGAATACTCTATTAGATTCTACCCCTGTGTTAGACACCGATAGATGGAAAGCAGGTTCGAACCGTTACCAGTTTCTAAGACTACCCTAGTTCCTTCTTTAGAAGAGCCCCCAAAGTTGGACCTTAAACCACTACCCGATACTCTACAATATGTGTTTTTAGGCCCATCTGAGACTTTACCTATGATTGTAGCTTCTGATTTGGATAGTGATCAGGAGAGTAGGCTAGTAAAAGTACTTCAAGACAATAAGGAAGCTTTAGGGTGGACTATAGCAGACATTAAGGGTATAAGTCCTACTGTGTGTATGCATCAGATTCATTTAGAGGAAGACTCCAAACCTTCTAGGGAGATGCAACGTCGACTGAACCCTAACATGAAAGAGGTAGTTCGAAAAGAGGTGCTTAATTTGTTAGATGCAGGTATTATTTACCCAATTTCAGATAGTAAGTGGGTCAGCCCTGTTCAGGTTGTCCCCAAGAAATCAGGTATCACTGTAGTCCAGAATGATAATAATGAATTAATCCCAACCCGAGTGACCACGGGATGGCATGTGTGTATTGACTATAAGAAATTAAACAAGGTCACAAGGAAGGACCACTTTCCCCTTCCCTTCATCGACTAGATGCTAGAGAGATTAGCTGGACATAGTCACTACTGCTTTTTAGATGGCTACTCTGGATATAATCAGATCGTTATTTCCCCAGAAGACCAGGAGAAAACCACTTTTACCTGTCCCTTTGGTACCTTTGCGTATAGACGCATGCTTTTCGGGCTTTGTAATGCCCCTGCGACTTTTCAGCATTGCATGTCTGACATGGTAGAACGGTTTTTAGAGGTCTTTATGGATGATTTTTCAGTATTTGGTTCATCTTTTGATGAGTGCTTGCATCATTTGACATTAGTGTTGACTAGGTGTAAGGAAAAGAATTTAGTGCTTAATTGGGAAAAATGCCCTTTCATGGTTGAATCAGGAATTGTCTTAGGGAACATCGTTTTTTTAAAGGGTATAGAGGTAGACAAAGCCAATATTGACCTTATTAAGACTCTACAGGTCCCAAAAAACGTAAAATATATTAGGTCATTCTTAGGGAATGCAGGTTTTTACCGTAGATTCATTAAAGATTTTAGATTGATTTCTAGACCTCTTTGCAATTTGCTTGCAAAAGATGTTAAGTTTGTCTTTGATGATGCTTGCTTAAAGGCTTTTGATAAGCATAAAACTTTACTCACTACTGCCCCGATAGTCCAGGCACCTAACTGGAACCTACCCTTTGAAATTATGTGTGATGCTTCAGATTATGCTATAGGCGTTGTGCTAGGTCAGCGAGAAAACAAATTACTCCATGTGATTTACTATGCTAGAAAAACTCTGAATGATGCCCAAATGAACTATACAACTACCGAGAAGGAATTGCTAGCCATCGTGTTTGCCTTGGATAAGTTTAGATCCTATTTATTAGGTTCTAAGATCGTAATCTATACTGATCACGCTTCTTTGAAATACCTTTTGTCTAAGAAGGATACCAAACCTAGATTTATTAGATGGATCCTTTTGTTACAAGAATTTTGTCCAGACATTAGAGACAAAAAGGGTGTAGAGAATGTGGTAGCAGACCCTTGTCTAGGCTAGTTGTTAGTTCCCCTAATAATTCCCTTCCTATAAGGGATAGTTTTCCTGATGAACAATTGTTCTCTGTTTCCCAATCACCTTGGTATGCAAATATAGTGAATTATCTTGTTACTGGTCGAACGCCTAAAACATTGGGGAAAGCAAGACCGTTCTAGGTTTTTAACCGAGGTTTAGCATTTCTTTTGGGACGATCCTTATATGTTTAAGTATTGTCCGGACCAGATTATTAAGAGATGTGTATCTGAGAGTGACCATTCTAGTATTATCTTCTTTTGTCATGAACATGCATGTGGGGGTAATTTTAGTGCTAAGAAGACTGCTGTTAAGATTTTGCAGTGTGGATTTTACTGTCCTTCGTTGTTTAAAGATTCCCATAGTCATTGTGTTTCTTGTGAGCGTTGCCAGAAGTTAGGAACCATTTACCGTAGAAATATGATGCCTTTGAACCCTATTTTAGTGATTGAGGTCTTTGATGTGTGGGCATTGATTTTATGGGTCCATTACCTATTTCGTTTGGTTATCTTTACATACTTGTCGCTGTAGACTATGTGTCTAAGTGGGTTGAGGCGGTTCCGTGTAAAACAAATGACCACAGGGTCGTAGTCCAGTTTTTGAAAGAGAATATACTTACACTTTTTGGTACGCCTCGATCTATAATTAGTGATGGAGGTTCACACTTTTGTAATAGACCGTTTGCTCTTTTAATGAAATAATACGGTATTACCCATAAAGTAGCAACCCCATATAACCCTCATACTAGTGGTCAGGTAGAGGTTTCCAATAGGAAAATTAAACGTATTCTAGATAAAACAGTTAATCCAAATAGGAAAGACTGGTCGTCGAGGCTTACTGATGCCTTATGGGCTTACCGTACTGCGTTTAAGACACCCATTGAAATGTCACCTTATCGTTTAGTATTTTGCAAGGCATGTCACCTGCCTGTTGAGTTAGAGCATCGAGCCTATTGGGCTATTAAGAACTTAAGCTTTTCAATTGAAAAGGCATGATCTCAAAGAAAGCTCCAGCTCAATGAGTTGGACGAGATTCGTAGAGATGCATACGATAGTGCTAAGGAGTATAAGAACAAAATGAAACTTGTGCATGATAGGAATATTTTACGAAAGTCATTTTCTCCAGGTCAAAAAGTTCTTCTATATGACACTCGGTCGCATCTATTCCCTGGGAAGTTGCGCTCTCGATGGACCGGTCCTTTTGTGGTCCGTACAGTTTTTTCTCATGGCGCTGTTGAGATTGAGACACCAGATGGTAGTAGTTCTTCGAAGGTTAACGGTAAGCGATTGAATCCCTTTATAGATCCTTTTCCTACAGGTGATGTTGAGGAGGTCCCTCTGGAGGACCCTTTTTACCTTGATTGACCATCGAGGCAATTTTGTATGTTGTATATTATTTTTGTAGTTTTTTTGGTTACTCTTCACCCAGGTACTATCTTTCCGACTTCTCTCTTTATTATTTCCTCATGTTACTTATATTTTGGTACTGTTCTTTAATTAGAAACATTTAGGACAATGTTAGATTTAAGTTTGGGGGTGGGATAGAACTGTTTGATTTTTTGTTACCTTTTTGTTGCAATAAATAAACTCCATAGCCTAGAAATTTATCCTTATTAAGGATGGCACTACCCAATCTAAGTGGATGGAAGCATTTTGTTTGTAGGAGTTGAGGGACCAATCTGATTAGATGGAAACATCTAAAGAGTCTATTCATAAAAGCACAGAGCTCAGGTGTTAGAAATAACATGGTAGTTTCGCCATGTCTCATTGAGTCCTTTTCACTTCTATTTTTATTTTTTATTTTTAAAATATGTTTCTCTAAGTGATTAGGTGGGGCTCACGATTCAAGTTGTTACCATTGCTAATAGAGTGAATTGAGACCAGACCGTCAGACCAACTAGAAGAAATTCAATAAAGTCGACCACTGGAACCCTTGTATATGCCAGTTGTGTTGACCTAGAGTTAGGATTATCGACCACTGGTACCCTTGTATATGCGAGTGTGTTGATATTAGTCAGACCGGTATCTCAGTCCATTAGGATAGGTTCATTATGGCAGTGGTCTTCAGACAAATATGAGAAACACCGTTCACCTTAGTCAACATCAAAACCATCTATGTTTTTCTATATCCATCTTTTTAATCTATCCATGTGATTTTTTTGATTTTGTGTTTGGATGTGACTATCTGAGTAGAGCTCTGTCACTTTATATGAATTTTAGTATGCTTGAGTGCGAACTCGTGTACAACAATTGGAATTTCGCATCAGGGTACTTCCTCCTGTAGTCAATAAGTATGCCAACCAAGGAGATTCTTTAGTGCCTTCCAAGGTTCTGTGTAGATATCTAGGGTCTGGAGTATAAAGGTTTTGTGGTTATACCTTTGGTAAGCCCTCCGGAGACAAAACTCCGCCACTAGAGACACCTAGGGGTTTAAAGGCTTATTGCATACGCTAAATGCAATCGACGATGCCTGCGACAATGAGTTAGGATTTTATTTCTATTTTATTTGTCTCGATTCCATATATTGTTAGGGCTCATTTTTGTACTTATTATGGTGTTTTATTTATTTGTAGGTATTTTTGGCCAATAAACATTTTGGGAAAAAATTGGCTCGAAAAGTTGTTGGAAAGCACCCAGAAGATACTTGCTATTCGGACCCCCGGTTTGGATAAGGGGAACCCCCAGTACACCCCTTAAGGCATCTGCTAAAGGCACCCCTACTCTGGATAGGGGGCGCCTCGTTTTTCTTCATCGTTCAAACACAATTTTGTCGGGAAACTATATTATTACCTGCGTGAATTTGGGAGCATCAGTTTGACGTGAAATAACGAGATTTAATGGCTGAGTTTTGTTGGGATGGACTTCCTAGAGCATAACAGGGTCGGTATATGTGATTGGATCGAATGAATTGGGTTAGATCGACCGGGAGAAGGAAACAGAGGTGTTGTGGTCACGGGTTGCTGTTGGAATATTTTTTTCGACAATTCAGGGAGATTAAAGGCTAGAAATGCTTCCCCAACATTCGTAGTTATCTAATAAAGAGTTTGGAAGTATTGGGAGAGGTCAAATACGCGTGAAGAGAGTTTGGCTAAAAGAAAACTCCGAAACTTGCTGTGGAGATAAACCAAGATTTTGAGGGAGATTTAATCGAGTTGTGGCCTATAAAAGGAGAGGGGATAAGTCATATAAGGGGTATGAATCCTTTCAGAGAAGTTGAGAACACCACAGAGCTCCAGAGATCGAGTTGTAGGAAAATACCTTATTCTGTTGTTGCTGCTGAAGAGGAAGAACACGAAGAATATTGACGCACAAGCAAATGTCGCAGAAAACTATCGTTGTTTCTCAGCAGTACCTATGTGTCGTTCATCACAGATGTTACATTAGGTCTTTAGCTACTATTTCTCCCTGTAACAGTGATTCTGCAACACCAGCAAACTGTTGCGAATCGTCTGTATTATCACTTTTTATCTTTTTAATCATCTTTTGAGCCATAAACAATGATTTTGAGATCATGATTAATATGAGGAGCTAAACCCCATTGCTGAGGCGATAGAGGAAGCTATTTTTCCAACAAAAAGCGGTACAATCTATTTAATTTAATTTATTGCAATTATTATTATGATTATTTGCCTTGAACTATTATTGAATATGATTTTTATTTGAGTGATTGTGATCTATTTTGATGGAGTATTCTTAGTTTATAGACTCTTGATGCTTCATACTTGGTATTTACAATTATTACTTTTGAAAATCTATTAGTTGCAATATTTTAGAATCAAATTAAACGAGAAAATTGCATGAATATAAATATTTGGACCAAATCACTTTGAACTTGGAAAATAGTGGAATCTTAGCCTCAGTGTTCTTTTAATATTGATACCAACTTTTTCGGCGTTTGTTATAATTATTAGCGAGTTTTCTATTTAGTTTTGAATTTAAGTCTAAAGTTATCTTTCACAAGTTCGAGAATCGAATCACTTTTTACCACTATCTACAAATCACATCATATGGCGTGTTAGATTGTTGAATTCTAGGTTCACCACAGTCATTATGATCATGCAAATGTACCAATGAAGTACACGATAAGACAGTTTCTCAAGATATATGATACTCAGCTATCTTACGAGCTGACGTCAATCTTGTACTTATCTGATTGTTGTTGAAGGGACTGTGCAAAGGAATACAATTTGCTTCATGCTAGTATGCGTACTTGTCCCTATTCGTTTGTGTAGTCTCGAGACGAAAATCATGCCCCTGACCTGTGGTATGAGAAACTTAAGATTTGACACATTCGGTGAGCTTGTTATGGTTACATTCAAGAGCTACTAAAAACATGTACATGTAGAAAATCCTGCTACTACATCCAACAGATCTCAAATACATGTATTATAAGTAAACAAGCAAGAGACTCATAAGAACACAAGATATACGTTGTTCGGCATGATTACCTACGTCCACGGGGGTGAAAGGATGATCTTATTACTCAATTCAAGGTTACAAATGGTGATTCTTTCCAACAAACTCTCTATTCTCTCCAATAGGCTCTTAGTATTCTCGCCCTCTCACTCAGATTACTTGCCTTCTCTCTTTACAAGACTCTCTTATTTATAAGCTAACGTGCTGATACATCCAAGTTACAATGTGGGTCAGAACGTATCTTTCTTGATGTTCCCGTCGGATGGCAAGTGGCGTTTCTCCCGAGATATCTAGCCCGAGCTTGCTAAGTGCAATTCCCGATATCCTTCTTCCCGATGTTGATATCTTGATACCATGTGACCCGATATCGTCTTCTACCCCGACTCGAGCTTGAAGTTGTTAGTCTTCGTCCCTACTTTGACTAGATTCTTCTTATCTTCTCCAACTACTTTGTCAGTGCATTTATTGCTCTGATGTCCGACAGACATCTCCACATCACATACGAGCTTCTCCTTTACACGTGCTTGTCTCACGGGTTCTCCCAGGCATCTATTTCTTCGTTCCAAGCATTTGAAAGATGATTAGGTGTTACGCTCCCTCCTTAATTTTTAGCGATACATGACTAATATTTCTCCACCAGGACCTTCCATTTATTTACTCCTACATTTATTCCCCTTCTTTCACTCGTGTGCCCGACATGAGTGGAAGAAATCGTTTCTCCTCCCAAGTCACTGAGCATGATGCTTTTTCCACCATATCGTTCCCCATCATCTACACTTTTATGACATGTTACTTCTTTTGCCGGTTGTACCCGTCCAAGCTATAAATATCACCCATAAACCCTTCGTTTCTTTTTTCATCCTTCATTCAAGAACAGACATTCTTTGCAACTCCGCTTTTATCATTTTCCTTTACCTATCATCTTTTTGTTCGGTTTTTGCCCTTCTCTTTTTCTAAGACTCTTGTATCTTGCCCTGATTTTGCTGTTGCTTCTTTGTTGTTGCTGTTGTTGCGGTCTATGCTTCTCATTTTCTTCTTTTAATCTCCTGTTTTCTGATTCACGTTTCTCCTTTAATCTTTAGTGGCTTCTTCAACTCCTTCCATAACGGAAAAAAGGTGTTTGAGTTATACTTTTTCTGATGAGGATGGTGTTTCTTTGGATTCATTGTTTATTGTTGACAGTCCCTCCTACCACAATCAACGTGCTCTTGATTCTATCTTTCCTGACGATTCTCCTTCGTTTTCATGCAGGAATGACAAGAAAACCACTAAGAACTTAACTAATAAACAATTCATCAACCAACTGAAAGAAGATTACAACCTCCATAATTATGATGTACAACTCTTATCGGGCCAGAGAGGTACTCTGAAGAAGGAGGAAGTTGAAAAGTTTTCTCACTCGGCTAAGGCGACTATTATTACTGAGGGACAACTTGAGCTCGGGCTCCGTTTTTCATTGTATGAAAGTCGTCCTTTCATCTATGAATTATTGTCTCAAATTCGCCCCCTAGGGACTTAGCTCAGTGAAATGGTAATACCTATCGCCTTATGGAAGAGTGGGAGAAGCGAGGAAAGGGTGAGTTTTCTCCAACCCCTTGGCCGACCTATGATCCTTCTCAAGCAAGTGAATATATCTCCGCCAGCTTTGTCGGCGATTATCGAAGTGGCACTGCTACTGATGTGATTCTTAATTTGTTGTAGTAAATAGGATTCGAACTCTAAGACTTGTGAAGATTAAATTTAAAGGTTTAAATAAAATAATAAACAAAGGCGAGAGTTACTGGGACTAGGATTCCACCAAATATTCAAATTCATGCGATTCACCAATTTATTCTAAACCATTATAGCTCATTCAATAAGAATTTTGACTCTATTTCTTTGCCTAAGGTAGATTCTTAAAATATTAATTGTAAATCTTAAGCATGGCATATAAAAGAATTAATCCTAAGCATAAACCATCAAATGAAATGACAATTAATTAAGAAAAATCTTTTTCTAATTTTAATTTAATGCAAATAGTCATATAAATAATTAAATGAATTTAGCACATGACGAATTTTGGTTTCCTCCGTCGACCCAGTGTAGGACTTTAGCTCCACATGGTGAAAACACTCTCAAAATAATATTTCATTGCTCAAATGGTGTTTACAAAGAAGAGAAAAAAGAAAATCATTAAAACAGGGAATTGCAACGTTTATAAGCGTTTCAAACCCACTGTCACAAAGAATAACGGTAAACTGTCGCACTGGACAGTCTTATATCTTAAGCATAAACGACAGAGTTTAACGACTGTCTTTGCCTGTCTGTTCTCACTATTTTTTCTGCTGCTGCTGCTGATTTCTCTGCAGCAATTTTCTCCACTCTGTAGCCTCCTCAAAACACTCGATCTCCTCTTAGTGACTTCCGAACCCCTATTTATATTCCAGCAGTGCCAAAATCTCACGACAATAACCCCAAATCTTCTCACAGTAATTATAGTTATCTCGTTAATATTTTCTGTGTCTGCAGCTATAAATTTCGGGATTTTATTTCTTTCCACGAAACTTCATTTTATCTAGCATACTCCAGTACGTTTCTTACAAGTTTCAGAACCAGTCAACTCCTTCACAGCATACGCCAGTCTTCTAAAAATAACAGAAAATAACTCTAGCCATCTATTGAATGAAAACTCCACGTACCATTCCTTATTTATCGATTCTACACACCTTACCATACTCTGTTGATTGTGACAGCTACACAACTGGTCATAAAAATGATGTGATTTTTACTTTGGTGTAGTAAATAGGATTCGAACTCTAAGACTTGTGAAGATTAAATTTAAAAGTTTAAATAAAATAATTAACAAAGGCGAGAGTTATTGGGACTAGGATTCCACCAAATATTCAAATTCATGCGATTCACCTATTTATTCTAAACCATTATAGCTCATTCAATAAGAATTTTGACTCTATTTCTTTGCCTAAGGTAGATTCTTAAAATATTAATTGTAAATCTTAAGCATGGCATATCAAAAGAATTAATCCTAAGCATAAACCATCAAACGAAATGACAATTAATTAAGAAAAATATTTTTGTAATTTTAATTTAATGCAAATAGTCATATAAATAATTAAATGAATTTAGTACATGACGAATTTTGGTTTCCTCCGTCGACCCAGTGTAGGGGTTTAGCTCCACATGGTGAAAACACTCTCAAAATAATATTTCATTGCTCAAATGGTATTTACAAAGAAGAGAAAAAAGAAAATCAATTAAAACAGGGAATTGCAACGTTTATAAGCGTTTCAAACCCACTGTCACAAATAATAATGGGTAAACTGTCGCACTGGACAGTCTTATATCTTAAGCATAAACGACAGAGTTTAACGACTATCTTTGTCTGTCTGCTCTTCGTGTTCTTCACTATTTTTTCTGCTGCTGCTGCTGATTTCTATGCAGCAATTTTCTCCACTCTGTAGCCTCCCCCAAACACTCGATCTCCTCTTACTGACTTCCCAACCCCTATTTATATTGCAGCAGTGCCAAAATCTCACGACAATAATCCCAAATATTCTCACAGTAATGATAGTTATCTCGGTAATATTTTCCGTGTCTACAGCTGTAAATTTCGGGATTTTATTTCTTTCCACGCAACTTCATTTTATCTAGCACACTCCAGTACGTTTCTTACAAGTTTCAGAACCAGTCAACTCCTTCACAGCATACGCTAGTCTTCTAAAAATAACAGAAAATAACTCCAGCCATCTGTTGAATGAAAACTCCACGTACCATTCCTTATTTATCGATTCTACACAACTTACCATACTCTGTTGACTGTGACAGCTCGTTCTCAAACAAATACGGAAAGAAAATCTCACCAACTCTACTCTGGTTTAATGGAGAATATCTTCTCAGCACGTACTCCCTTGATTTCTTCTCCCCGACGATGGAGCCCAAATTTACCAGTTCTGGTGGACTTACCAGTTCTGTTCAGATGCAAAAGGCCCAATCCAATATATTATAGTGTTTTAATCTCCCTGGAAGTCGTCCAAAATCAAGACAGTAAAGTCGGGTTTTTAAGAAACACGCAAGTCCCTGATTTCTTCAATCTGAAACTCCGGCAAAATCTAATCCAATCCATTGATCATACCCTTCCTTTTGATCTTAATCAAGTCGTCACAAGTAATTTCAGCCGTTGAGTCTGCTTAAATCACCTCCAAAACAAAAACCCTAATATTTGCTAATGATGAATACTATTTCCCGCCAAAACAGGAAATTCAAACGAAGAGGAAGGTCTTCCCTTATCCAACAGTTGGGGTGTGAATATCATCTGGGTGCCCCTTAGTAATTGAGTTCCCCTTATCCAAAATTGGGGTTCGAATAGCATGTGTCCTCCGGGTACAAAAACCACTTTTCGAGCAACTTTCTCCATAAGAGCTTATTTCACAAAAACACCTACAAACAAGTTTATTAGTGATAAAATGAGTCCCAGCTAATGTATTTATGTATGAAAATGCGTCGCACTTTCTTTCTCATCAAATTCCCTCACACTTACATTTTACTAATCCTCGAGCAAAACAGAAAACTGACCCGCTACACAGCTGATCATAAAATAAGAGAAAGAGACCCGCTACACAGCTGGTCATACAATGAAAATTTGAAGAATGATGAAAAAGACCCGCTACACAACTGGTCATGACAAACACCAAACACAAGACCCGCTACACAGCTGGTCATAACATGCAAGAAAAGAAAAAGACCCGCAAGACAGCTGGTCATAACCCTAACAATCTTTTTTCATTTTTTTTTATTATGTTTTTCATATTTTTTTAGACGCTACACAGCAGGTCATAATATACCTCCAAACCAACAATAGACCCGCTCAACAGCTGATCATTTTTTTAGACCAACTACACAGCTGGTCATATAATGTAAGAAAAAAAAAGACCCGCTACACAGCTGGTCATGATTTGCAAGGAATTTCTTGAAAAAATAAAGTAAAAAGTTAACCTTTCCCCCACACTTAAATATTAAATTTTCCTCAATATAATTGAGTCATCCAACGCAAATATTAAGATGGGATATGCAAAAAGTAAACGACAAAAAAAAATACACCTACTGGAATATACAAAAAAGATCCCCATAAACTAACAACCTGAAAATTTGGGGATCAACCCAAAATACAACATTTACAAATGACAGATTCACACTTATGTTATCACGATGCAGAGACACTGAAACTATCAAAAATAGAGACTTACCTCCAAACCAAGTTTTTACAACACAAGGAAGTGTGTAAAGAACATAATATGGGGATAGTATTGGTACTAGGGAATTATCAATCGTCTCATGCACTGTATCAGGAATAGGCAAGTCTTTTGGGTATTTAGATGCAAAGTACTCCAATAAAATTTTAGAAGCACACAATTCTAACCCTAAATTAGGTAACTTTTGGAAGTCTAGGGGTCTAGAAACAACCTATAAGTTCGGTGAATTATCTTGTGAGATAGAATCATCTATGGAATTAGGCAAATCATCTACACAATCATCCACAAGATCATCTAAAAATTCTGTCTGGAACGGAGAGTTACTACAAGACTGATCATCATCATCATTAAATAATTTTTGGCATTCCAGAATTCTCAATCTTTGTTCCAAACTAGGTGGTGTGTATTTGTAATACTTCTCATATATCATTAGAGGAGATTCTTCACTTACCTCATATGGAGCAGAAACTCCATACCATTTCCTACGCTTATATTCAGCAAGCATCATCTCAGATGAGGTTTCCTGATAGTTTGACTTTCTAAGCTTATATTCCGCCAGCGTCATCGTAGATGACGTCTCCTCAGAAGAAGTCATCATTAACAAAAAGTCCCTGAAAAGAAATACAAAAAGAAACGCGTAAAAAGGAAAAAAAAACTAACTGTACAAAATAAAAATAAACCTAAAAATTAATCTAAAAACAAATCCCCGTCGGCGGCGCCAAAATGATGTGATTTTTCATTTGTTGTAGTAAATAGGATTCGAACTCTAAGACTTGTGAAGATTAAATTTAAAAGTTTAAATAAAATAATTAACAAAGGCGAGAGTTATTGGGACTAGGATTCCACCAAATATTCAAATTCATGCGATTCACCTATTTATTCTAAACCATTATAGCTCATTCAATAAGAATTTTGACTCTATTTCTTTGCCTAAGGTAGATTCTTACAATATTAATTGTAAATCTTAAGCATGGCATATCAAAAGAATTAATCCTAAGCATAAACCATCAAACGAAATGACAGTTAATTAAGAAAAATCTTTTTGTAATTTTAATTTAATGCAAATAGTCATATAAATAATTAAATGAATTTAGTACATGACGAATTTTGGTTTCCTCCGTCGACCCAGTGTAGGGGTTTAGCTCCACATGGTGAAAACACTCTCAAAATAATATTTCATTGCTCAAATGGTGTTTACAAAGAAGAGAAAAAAGAAAATCAATTAAAACAGGGAATTGCAACGTTTATAAGCGTTTCAAACCCACTGTCACAAAGAATAATGGGTAAACTGTCGCACCGGACAGTCTTATATCTTAAGCATAAACGACAGAGTTTAACGACTATCTTTGTCTGTCTATTCTTCGTGTTCTTCACTATTTTTTCTGTTGCTGCTGCTGATTTCTATGCAGCAATTTTCTCCACTCTGTAGCCTCCCCCAAACACTCGATCTCCTCTTACTGACTTCCCAACCCCTATTTATATTGCAGCAGTGCCAAAATATCACGACAATAATCCCAAATATTCTCACAGTAATGATAGTTATCTCGGTAATATTTTCCGTGTCTACAGCTGTAAATTTTGGGATTTTATTTCTTTCCACGCAACTTCATTTTATCTAGCACACTCCAGTACGTTTCTTACAAGTTTCAGAACCAGTCAACTCCTTCACAGCATACGCCAGTCTTCTAAAAATAACAGAAAATAACTCCAGCCATCTGTTGAATGAAAACTCCACGTACCATTCCTTATTTATCGATTCTACACAACTTACCATACTCTGTTGACTGTGACAACTCGTTCTCAAACAAATACGGAAAGAAAATCTCACTAACTCTGCTCGGGTTTAATGAAGAATATCTTCTCAGCACGTACTCCCTTAATTTCTTCTCTCCGACGATGTAGCCCAAATTTACCAGTTCTGGTGGACTTACCAGTCCTGTTCAGATGCAAAAGGCTCAATCCAATATATTATAGTGTTTTAATCTCCCTAGAAGTCGTCCATAATCAAGATAGTAAAGTCGGGTTTTTAAGAAACACGCAAGTCCCTGATTTCTTCAATCTGAAACTCCGGCCAAATCTAATCCAATCCATTAATCATACCCTGCCTGTTGATCTTAATCAAGTCGTCACAAGCAATTTCATCCGTTGAGTCTGTTTAAATCACCTCCAAAACACAAACCCTAATATCTGCTAGTGATGAACACTATTTCCCGCCAAAACAGGAAATTCAAACGAAGAGGAAGGTCAGCCCTTATCCAATAGTTGGGATGTGAATATCATCTGGGTTCACCTTAGTAATTGAGTTTCCCCTTATCCAAAATTGGGGTTCGAATAGCATGTGTCCTTCGGGGTACAAAAACCACTTTTCGAGCAACTTTCTCCATAAGAGCTTATTTCGCAAAAACACCCACAAACAAGTTTATTAGTGAAAAAATGAGTCCCAGCTAATGTATTTATGGGTGAAAATGCGTCGCACTTTCTTGCTCATCAGCTACTAATGGCGACCTTGCCGGTTTTGCTGCTAGCCCTCATCGCAACAAGGTTCCTACTCGTGGCTTTAAGAAGTTGATGATGGATAAGGATCCTGAAGGTGGTACGAATACTAAAAAACATGCCCGCCATACTTGTGATTCTGCCTGGGACCGGGTCCCTCTTGCTATTCGTGGCCCTATTTTGAGTGGAAAAATTCCACCTCCCTGTTTTCCTGCCGAGCCTTATCAGTTCTGGATGGTTAACGCCGATCAGGTGAGGTCATAATTTACTTTACTCGATTCGGGTTTATCATTTCTGCTTCATCGGGCGGTCGGGCGACTTAAAAAAGTTTTAATTGTTTCGTTTATTTGTAGCCCAAGTCGTAAGGTGGGAAACCTAAGGTTCCGGCTACTCGGAAGAGGGATAAAGGTCCTAGCATAAGAGTCGAGGAGGAGACAGGGAGGGTAACAAATATACTGCTCTACTCTCAGTATATGTATTTTCCCATATTTGTTGCTTTTAATGGATCTGACGATGACTCTTGTGCAAAAGTCTAAAGATGGTAAAGGAGATGTTGAAAGTACTTGGGCGAAAGATGGTGAGGATCCCGATGATCGGCTACCCTTATCTCATTTCTTGAAGAAGTTTCCCCAGAAGTCTTCTGACGTTTCATCTACCATTGTAGGTGGTAAGGTTGAAGGTAAAAGGAAATAGTCTTCCCCTGGGGAGAACGTGCCACTGCAATCGGCCGCACTGCCTACTGGTAAAGGAGTTATTATTTCCGACACCAATGTGGTTGTGTTAATGTATGATGATGATGAGGAGATCTTTGGCACGGACGGTGAGGCCGATAGCTCGGATTGGGAAGAGGAGCCGAAGGAAGCAGAAGATTCGTTCTCTGGGAAAAATTCTGGCACCAAAAACGAAGTGTTAGAGAACCCGCCAAAAGGTGTTCCTTCTCCGAGTTTGGGCGGTAATACTTTCTTTACTTTCTCGGGCCCGATCTGTGATTCCTGGGTGTTGATGGTGGTTTTTAGCTTAGGGTTAAAATCGTAAAACTGTACAACTGACACGACGTCACTATGACCATTATAACTATGACCTTTTTTTTATGTGTCATGTTCCACGGCAGAACCCTAAACATTGACCGACATCATCTATGCCAAACCCTAATTCTCATGCTACCGCGCCAAGGCATAACAACCATGCCAGCCGCACCACTGTGCCAATGGCAAACCATGCCAGCCACATCTCCGCGCCAAGGCATGCCAACCATGCCAGCTGCACCACTGTGCCAATGGAAAACCATGCCAGCCACATCTCCGCGCCAAGGCATGCCAACCACATGTCCGCGCCCAGGCATGCCAACCGCGCCCAAGGCATGCCAACCATACCATCCGCACCACCGTGCCAATGGCAAACCATGCCAGCCACGTCTACCGCGCCAAGGCATGCCAACCATGCTAGCCGCACGATGCGCCAATGGCATGCCAAACCCTTGGCCCACCATGCCAAGCCAACAGCACCTTGCCTTGGCCCCACCATGCCAAGTCGTCCGTACCAAACCCTTGGCCCCACTATGCCAAACCATCCGCGCCATTGGCCTTGGCCCCACCATGTCGGCCTTCCCTATGCGGCTACCAAAACGAAGGCATGCGACGATCAATGGCCACCCTTCCATCCTAGATGCCAATGCTAGAAGTCCAAGGTCGCCAAACAACGCATGGTAACCTTTGTCCCAAAACCCTAGTTTTAGCCACGCCAAAACGCGCCAAGGCATGCCATGCCAATGGCATGCCAACCACCTTGCTGCGCCATACCATGCCGTCCTTCCCAATGTGGCTACCAAAACGACGGCGTGTGACGAACAACGGCCACCCTTCAATCCTGGATGCAAATCCTAGTCGTCCAAGGTCGCCAAAATATGGTAACCTTTGGCCCAAAACCCTAGTTTTGGCCACGCCAAACCGCGCCAAGGCATGGCATGCCACATGTGCCAATGGCATGCCAACCACCTTGCCGCGCCAAACCATGTCGGCCTTCCCCATGCGGCTACCAAAACGAAGGCGTGCGACGATCAACGGCCACCGTTCCATCCTGGATGCAAATCCTAGCTGTTCAAGGTCGCCAAACAACGCATGGTAACCTTTGGCCCAAAACCCTAGTTTGGCCACGCCAAACCGCGCCAAGGCATGCCATGCCACATGTGCCAATGGCATGCCAACCACCTTGTCGTGCCATACCATGTCGTCCTTCCCCATGCAACTACCAAAACGAATGCGTGTGACGATCAACGACCACCCTTCCATCCTAGATTTAAATCCTAGCCGTCCAAGGTCGCCAAACAACGCATGGTAACCTTTGGCCCAAAACCCTAGTTTTGGCCACGCCAAACCGCACCAAGGAATGCCATGCCACATGTGCCAATGGCATGTCAACCACCTTGCCGTGCCAAACCATGCCGGCCTTCTCTATGCGGCTACCAAAACGAAGGCCTTCAACAATCAACGACCACTTTTTCATCTAAGATGCACATCTTAGACGTCCAAGGTTACCAGCTAACACATGGAAACCTTTGGCCCTAGTTTGGTCGCGCCTAAACAAAGCCAAAACCCTAACTTTTGGCCGCGCCTAAACTGGACCATATTAAAGCCATACTGATCATACTTTCATGCACTGGATATCAAACGAAAGGTTGCAAAATCTCGGCCGTTGAAGGTCACCACCGAGCCGGAAAGTCTCCCAAGATCAACTTTCCAGACAAAAAAAACATGCTACATGTTTTCCACGAAAACACTCGAGACATCAACACATGTCACAAACTGGGAGATGTTCATTCGGTATTGGTTTAGCGGTTTACAGCGTGCGGCGTACATTACGCTCGTTATAAGAAAGTTTCATAAGGATGAGGAGGTTAGTAATACAGGGAGTAATGGTGAAACGCTTTCTTTTATGGAACATCAATTCCAAGCGTTGCCGGTTACCACCTCCTCCCATTTACTCACCCGTTTTCCATTTCTTGATGAGACCAGAGTACGTTTCACTTCGACTTGTATAAATAGGCATTACCTATTTCCACCGAACGACAAGTTCAAGTCAGGAGGATACAACAATCAGAAAACATTTTCTAGCTTTCCATCTGTTAGCTTCCCACTTTATTGTACAAGTCGTGAAACAACTACTCTTCCAGAATCAACTATTCTGGTCTCAACACTTTCTTCGCTTCCCTCCCCAAAACCAACCCTTCTCCTTCACTTTGTGACCGAAGCAAGTCTGGAACGACCATTTATTAGCTTAGGCTGGATTTGTACAGATTGATCTTTCGAATCTAAAGTACTCCCTTGCAGTACATTGTTTAGGGTTTAAATTCGTTTCTCACCCACACACCTGAAATTACCAAAATCAGCAGAAACCGTTTTCACTCTCAAACAATTGGCGACCACAGTGGGAGATTGATCTTCCGGTTACAATGTCAATTTTCTACCATCGATCCCATGCTTCGACCTAGATATCAAGGCGGTAGAAGCAGGCGATCCGCTCAGGGATCAACGACTCAGTTACTAGACGACCTGATTATCAGTCTTGACACGGCGAGGGATGACTGGGGACTCCCTAGAGGTTAAAAGCGAACGATCCAACCAGGGATCGACGACTCGATTATCAGATGAGACGACTGGGACTTTCCACAATCACGGCGGTGCCTCCCGTAAAACTCGGTCTTACACCCGGAAGATTCCGTTTACATCAGGAGACCTGAAAAACCGGTTAAATCTTACCTAGACAAAATACATGGTTTGATATTTCAAGTTTTCACGGGAATGATGAAACCGATAACCATGTTATATTTCACCCCATGTCATCTACCGACACGCAACGCTCACGGTTCCATGGTTTTCCTGGGATGTTTGCGTCACTTGCAATGGTAAACAAGACAACATCATTCCCAAAAAAAACCTAAAAATAAGAAGTTCAGAAGACAGAAATACATTCAAGAGAAGTTTTTCAACAATGGATTGATCTTCTTAGCAAGAGTCTCCTTCGTGCTTTGGAGATCCGCCCTCTTCAACTTCAGCTTCCTGGACAATTTTTTGACTTCCGCTTCCTGCTTATTTACCATATCCGCAGAAGATCCTTCGCCTGTTTCGACCAGCAACTTTTCAACCTCAGAGAAACCTTCAACGAACCAAGGAACATTGAACTCGAATTTTATACACATGTCACGATGGAACCTCCAGCTCGAGATTACATCCTTGGAAACAGTATTACCGGTCACGTTGCACATGTCGTCAATCGAAGACAATGTTTCCTCCACACACTTAACCAACGTAAATCTACTAGTAACCTTCTTGGTCGTGGAAATATGTCTGTATCTTTCCCATATCTTGGTGTATAGCGCCGCATGTTTGGCTGGCACACTAAATCTCCCGATCAACACATGATCCGGATAAGGAACCAGGTACAAAGGGTTGAAAGTGGTGCCCGCGTATACATCAGCAACCGGCAAGGGATTCCTAACGAAAATTGCACCTGCGGACACTGGAGTACTCTCCATTGTCTGAGTCACAACGACGTTTTCATCTTGATCAACATTCATTTCAAGGTCGCCCGGTGTGGCTGCCACAGTTGGAGACAAAGCTATATCACCACCAGACTCCGTCTCAGGGACATCTTCAGAAACGGTTCCCCCCTATGATATCACGGATTAGATATTTTCAAAAAAAAAACATGCGGGAGACTCACTGATTCGCTTTCAGACTGGCTAGAGGAAGATTCAGCACTGTTGTCGGAAGAACTACTCTCACCATCACTGAACTCTGAGCTTTCATCCTTCTCGAGTTCCTCATCGCCACGGATAGGCTCAACACCGCCACCCTCCGTCTCGAGAAGCGATGTTTTATGATGGCTTGCAAGTTTGGTAAAGGTGTTCACGCTGCTGAGACCCTAGGAAAGATACAAAGGCGGATACTCAGGAAAGAAACAAGGATATACACGATCTAACTAAAGTCAAGAGGAAAGTCACACGTACCCACACATTGGACGAGATGAAAGTCGGTAGGGATGTCGAAAATAACTAGGACCATCTGCACGGCTTTTAGATATTCGCTCCTTCACTTGAGGACTATCTGCATTCGGGCTAACGGATTTTCGCTTGGGCGAAGAAGGATCCCTCAGTAGTGGATGCTCCGCTAAAACCGCAGGAGAAGGCTTATCGCGACAGTTTTCTACCACATCATTCACGAATCCATGGAAAATGAGAAACTCATCCTGCCAAAATATTTTATATTTGGAGGTTGTTGATGGATTTCGTTCCGCAAGAAGGAAAAGGAGACTTTTACCCGATACAAGAACAATAGCATCGAGAACAGTTGGCAACAAGACTTCTGGAACAACCGGCTGACGAACAAGTGGGACCCCTTGGTCAAAACCCATATGCCGAGCCGCCCTATCGATATTGTAAGAGACTGCTTTGCAAGATCCTCAAAAGAAAGACATCACATAACCGGGCGTGCAGCTTCACATGAACACCATCTCTCCAACACTCATATCCTCTTTAATAGAAGACAAAGACATGCTCGGAGCAAGAGAAAAGGTACTGATCTGAGTTATGAACGCATGCACCGGAACCCATGGAAGAAAATTGACCTTGTGCGAGTTGTCAAGGAATTCAACCAGGTTCGAACCAATCTTTGGGAGCTTATTCGACCAGCGCAGTATCCTAGAGCCACCCTAAGACTCGGGAAGTACGACCAACGGATTTGGAGCATACCTTTCGAAGTGCTCCCACATCCACGCTTGGAGAAAGGCGGCATGAATATACGAATCCACTTTCATGTAACCATTTGAAGCACACATGTACGCGACCAGCTGATCCAAGTGTGTGTACAGAGAACCAAGAAACAAGCCGCCAATAGAGAGAACGACACCTTTTGCCAATTTTATGGCAAACTTTATAAGTTCCTGTCTTATCTCCTTCTTACCCGAGCCGTCATTGAAAATATCTCTGGATAACTAAAGAGCCAAGAACGCCACGACATGAAGCGTACTATTCTTCTGATTCGGCTCCAACTCATCGGAAACCACTGAGACACCCACCAGCCATAGAAGCACCTCGTCTCGTTTTCTTTCCGAACGAATCATTTTGATTTCGCAACCAGAGCGGCGCGCATTTCTTCTTCATCTGCATACAATTTGACATCGAGGTTTTCTATTATAGGAAGGTCCAGCAATACGGCCATGCTCTCTAAGAAGATAGTCATTTCACCCCACCTGCATATGGCCGTGTGAGTGTCTGGACACTATCTGGAAATAATATCAACCAATCCTGGAATATCTTTCCTAATTTGAAGTATTGTGGAAGCTGCGACAACATCAATGATCCGCGCCTTGGTCAAACTGGCTTTTACACATTCCTGGCTCATCATGAATCGCATCCATTTATAAAAGGGACGCAACAGACTCAAAGATATTTTAAAGTCAATAAGAGAAGCATGTACTCTTTCCTATGAAGACAAAACCTTATTACACCTCCTGGCCAAACCGACCGGGCCTCTCCTTCACTTTCCGGACCAGTCAGAAGAATTGACACATACTTGGGATGATTTCTCCTAATCGTGGCGGATGTTGTAAAGAACTCATCATCTATTTTTGGCTTGGAATTGCCAACATCTTTCGGTACGGAAGAAATTTTCTCAAATGACATGCTAACGAAAATTCTCTCACGCTACTTCCATCTTCGAAATAACTACAATGGAATAATACGAAGAGAAATTATTATGGAAAGTGCATGAAAATTATTTTATCATACACAGGAGATCCATCCTGGACGCAAGAAAATTTGTTTCAAAGTCATAATGCGCATAGGCAGAGAAATGGGGACTGACAGACCCTGCATCACCACCTTATGCCAAGAACATACCCTGCAGCGGGAAATTTGCGCCCGGCCGAGGAGGCGCGCCCCACCACGGGAACCATACACACTGTCACACCAGGAAAAATGAGTAAACCCTAGAATCTAGGTTTTACGGGAAGGGAATGACAATTACGACCTCATTCATGCCTACTTTGCACGGTAATTGAGGCGTCCAACATCACTACGGTATTCACGCCTAAATGTTACTACAAGTTCGTGAAAAGCATACGTACTGCTAGGATTCATACCAACGCAGAAGAACAACATTTCTACAAGTTCATGAAAAGGTACGCCTACAGCTAGGGTTTGCACTAACACAAAAAAACAACAAGAAAAGCAAGTTAAAGAGGAAGTGTTGGAAGAGATACCTGGGATTCGCTCGTCCGCTTTACTGTTACCACATGACCAAAATAAAAAAAATATAAGTGTGAAGTAAAAGGAGAGGTCGGGCCTCCTTTTATAGGCATGATACTTGGGAGTTTGAATAAGGAAAGGACTTCTTATTTGAATCAAGTAAGGAAAAGAGGCTATCGGGCCCGCGAAGACCAATCACCATGCCAAGACCATCTGTGCCATTGCCTTGGCCCCACCACGCCAAGTCGTCCGCCATGCTTGCCTCGCTAAGACCGTGCCATGCCTTGGCACCACATGCCAAGCCGTCCGCGCATGCTTTCCCTCACCAAACTGCGCCATTGCCTTGGCCCCACCATGCCAAGCCGTTCGCGCCATGACTTGCCGCACCAACACTGACAACTCGCCAAGCCAGCATCATGATGTTCCCTAACCCATCCAAGGTGATGCTTAACCAGACTAAGATGACGATCTTCATCTCACCACTTCATGGTCTACACCACGAATAGAATCTATGCAAGGCCGCCAAACACGAGGATCATGGACTCTCCTTACCTATCGAAAAGGTTAGTCGGACCTTCCTGACCATCTTTCCATGACTTGTCGTTTCGATTTTTGTCCTTCCCGTCACCATCTTATGCTTACCTCGCAACAATGCTCATGTTCCGAGCTAAGCAGGGGACTTAATGTTGATGGTGGTTTTTAGTTTAGGGTTAAAATCGTAAAACCGTACAACTGCAATGACATCACTATGACCATTAGCACATTTATTGAATCGATCAGCATGCCTACGTAAGAATTACCAGGGTACCTTTTTTTATGTGTCAGGTTCCACGGCAGAACCCTTAACATTGACCGACATTATCTATGCCAAACCCTAATTCTCATGCTACCGCGCCAAGGCATGCCAGCCGCACCACTGTGCCAATGGAAAACCATGCCAGCCACATCTCCGCGCCAAGGCATTCCAACCATGCCAGCCGCACCACTGTGCCAATGGAAAACCATGCCATCCACATCTCTGCGCCAAGGCATGCCAACCATGCCAGCCGCACCACTGTGCCAATGAAAAACCATGCCAGCCACATCTCCGCGCCAAGGCATGTCACCCATGCCAGCCGCACCACTGTGCCAATGGTAAACCATGCCAGCCACATCTCCGCGCCAAGGCATGCCAACCATACCAGGTGCACCACTGTGTCAGTGGAAAACCATGCCAGCCACGTCTACCGCGCCAAGGCATGCCAACCATGCTAGCCGCACCATTTGCCAATGGCATGCCAAACCCTTGGCCCCACCAATCCAAGCCAACCGCACCTTTCCTTGGCCCCAACCATGCTAGCCGCACCATGCGCCAATGGATGCCAAACCCTTGGCCCCACCATGCCAAGCCAACCGCACCTTTCCTTGGCCCCACCATGCCAAGCCGTCCGTACCAAACCTTTGTCCCCACTATGCCAAGCCATCCGCTCTATTGTCCTTGGCCCCACCATGCCGGACTTCCCTATGCGGCTACCAAAACGAAGGCGTGCGACGATCAGCGACCACCCTTCCATCCTAGATGAAAATCCTAGCCGTCCAAGGTCGCCAAACAACGCATGGTAACCTTTGGCTTAAAACCCTAGTTTCGGCCACGCCAAACCCCTCCAAGGCATGCCATGCCACATGTGCCAATGGCATGCCAACCACCTTGCCGCGCCATACCATGCCGGCCTTCCCTATGCGGCTACCAAAACGAAGGAGTGCGACGATCAACGGCCACCCTTCCATCCTAGATACAAATCCTAGCCATTCAAGGTCACCAAACAACGCACGGTAACCTTTGGCCCAAAACCCTAGTTTTTGCCACGCCAAACCGCGCCAAGGCATGCCATGCCACATGTGCCAATGGCATGCCAACCACCTTGTCGCGCCATACCATGCCAGCCTTCCCCATGCGGCTACCAAAATGAAGGCGTGCGATGATCAACGGCCACCCTTCCATCCTAGATGCAAATCCTATCCGTCCAAGGTCGCCAAACAACACATGGTAACCTTTGTCCCAAAACCCTAGTTTTGGCCACGCCAAACCGCGCCAAGGCATGCCATGCCACATGTTCCAATGGCATGCCAACCACCTTGCCGCGCCATACTATGCCTTCCTTCCCTATGCGTCTACCAAAACGAAGGCCTTCAACAATCAACGGCCACTTTTTCATCTACGATGCAGATCTTAGCCGTCCAAGGTTACCAACTAACACATGAAAATCTTTGGCCCTAGTTTGGTCGCGCCTAAACAAAGCCAGAACCTTAACTTTTGGCCGCGCCTAAACTGGGCCATTTTAAAGCCATACTGATCATACTTTCATGCACTGGCTACCAAACGAAAGGTTGCAATAATCAACGACTACCTTCCTCTTAAGATGCAAAATCTCAACCGTTGAAGTTCACCACCGAGCCGGCAAGTCTCCCAAGCTCAAATTTCCAGACAACAACAACATTCTACATGTTTTCCACGAAAACACTCGAGACATCAACACATGTCACAAACTGGGGGATGCTCATTGGGTATTCGTTTGGCGGTTTACAACGTGCGGCGTACACTACGCTCGTTATAAGAAAGTGTCATAAGGATGAGGCGGTTAGTAAATACAGGGAGTAATGGTGAAACTCTTTCTTTTATGGAACATCAATTCCAAGCGTTACCGGTTACCACCTCCTCTCATTTACTCACACGTTTTCCATTTCTTGATGAGACCAGAGGACGTTTCACTTCGACTTGTATAAATAGGCATTACCTATTTCCACCGAACGACAAGTTTAGGTCAGGAGGATACAACACTCAGAAAACATTTTCTAGCTTTCCATCTATTAGCTTCCCACTTTCTTATACAAGTCGTGAAATAACTACTCTTCTAGAATCAACTATTCTGGTCTCAACACTTTCTTCGCTTCCCTCCCCAAAACCAACCCTTCTCCATCACTTTGTGACCGAAGAAAGTCTGGAACGGCCATTTCTTGGTTTAGTCCGGATTTTTACAGATTGATCTCTCGAATCTAAAGTACTCCCTTGAAGTACATTGTTTAGGCTCTAAATTATTTTCTCACCCACACACCCGAAATTACCAAAATCAGCAGAAACCGTTTTCACTCTCAAACACTTGGGTGCACTCACTTCTCCCAATTTTAGTTCTTACACTGCTGACGAGATGGTCAATGATGTGCCCCTCTATGGTGCCGGTTTGAGGGATACCTTCAACATTATGGTGAGTCGCCTTTACTTAATCGTGTAGATGATATGAGAAGGGGTTATTGTTAATAATGATGTGAATTGTACTGCTTTAGGCTGCCAATCAAAGGTTGTTGGAGGCTGATATTCGCCATAAGGAGTTAGCAGATATGGAGAATCTTCGCGCCCAATTGCAGTAGGAGCAGGAACGAGCCCGAGGACTATAGATGCATCTAGCTGAAGCCAAAGGTACTTGTTCAAAACGTTATTACCATTGATTGATCGTGTAGTGTCAATATCATGAGTTTAATATTGTCTTCTTAGCCGAGATATCTAGCCTAGATAGAGACGCTGCTTCCGAATATCGTCGGATGACTAGCAAGTTAAACATAGAAAAAGAACATGTTGCCAAGCTTCAACATAGAATTCATAATAAAGATGATAAGATTGATCGTCAAGCTGCCGATATCGAAGGGCTTCAGTCCGAGTTGCTTCGATATTAAAGGTTCGAGTATGTGACCGAGGAGATAGATAACCTTCGGGTTGATTTATATCTAGCTCAAGGGGTTGCAGCCGATAGGGGACTGTTAAGTGAATCCTTAGAAAGTCAGTGTGAATCATTGAGACTTCAGATTAGAGATCTACATTCCGATCGTAAGCGGCTGCTGCAGTCGAAGGATGTTGCCAAGAAATCTACTCAAGAGTTAGGAGAGAGGATTCGGAGATTTAATCAGATATCCCAAGAAATAAAGTGGACTCGGGCCCAGTTGTAGGGTCTTCAGTTAGCACATAATCGACAGAAGGCTAGTTGGGGCAATCATAAGAAATATTTCCCCACTAACGAGTTTAATGAGAAGTATTATAACGAGTTAACCTCAAAATTTTCTGAGCTTGAGAGTAGCTTGTTTAAATCCGAGGAAACCATTAAAGTAGTTTTACCTTTACTCTCAGGTGTTCCCGCACGTCTTGAGTCATTCAGATGTTTTTTCTTGCACCATCATGTTGTTTGTCATAATATTGATCAGTTTTTTGTGTTTGTAGTCGAGCAAGGGAAGGTCAAATCTTTAGAGAAGGATATTACCCAACTGAAGACGAATGAGACTCAATTGAACGTGAAGATTGCTGATGTTGAAGACACTTCAGCCGGGCTGACTCGCCGACTCACTGAGGAGAGATAGAGATGCACAACGCCGAGATGGCTACAAAAATTAAGGAGGGTGTGAAGGAATTCATCGAGAAGAAGCGAGCCTATATTTCCTCCAAGAAGTCGGTTTAAGGATCCATCCCTCCGAATGAATAGGTCATTCCTTTTGTAGTGTTGCGCCACTATTTTGCCCCTTGTGTTGGGATGTAATTTTCCTTTCGTTTGAACACTTATACTTTCTTGTTGGAGATCTTGTTTTATGGGGTGCTGCGTCACCGACCAGTTGCTCTGTCTCGGGACTTGTTTCTTTTCGAAATTGTTCTTTGTTGCGTGACTTGGTTGTTCGCAATCGTTAGCTTCTTAATTTCCTGCATCTCGTATAAATTATTTATATGTTAGTAGAAATTCCATTTCTGTCGAACACTCTCAATAGGAAGGGTCATCGGACCCAATGCCATGTCTCGACTGAGGTATCTCATCATTGGACTTGTGGCCCAATGGAAGTGTATTTGGTCATTCCTAGAATCTATGTCCTGATTGCCCCACGTTAGTTATCATTTAACTATCATGGGAAAGTGAATCTGGTCACTTGCGATGGCAGAAATGTTGTATGCTCGGCTATCAAGTACTCATGCCTTGATAACCGGTTACTGGATTCCAACCACCAGAACCCTTAGACTACCTCGGCACTTGCACACTTCCGCCTCCCCGAGTTCGAATAGCCCGTCGAGTGTAAGTACCCTCGGCACTTGCACATTACCATCGCCCCGAGTTCAAAACGACCATTCGAGTGTAAGTCACCTCAGCACTTGCACACTTCCCTCGCCCCGAGTTCGAATAACCATTAGTCGCATATGTCATAATCCTTTCTATCTCTCAAGGATATTAAAAGGATTCAGATGAAAAAGTATCATACCTGCTTACACACCTCTCATGGGTGGTATATCTTTAAATGTCCCGCATTCCATGGCCTGGGTTCCGGTGTCCCGTCAGGTTTTAGTATCTTGTACGCTTCTTATCCCGCTTTTGACACAATGGTGTATGGTCCACCCCATCTAGCTGCCAACTTTCCTCCTTTCTCATCACGCTCGTAGATGGGTAGTTCTTACAGTACTAGTTGTCCTGGGTGGAATTCCCTCGGCCGAACTTTTTTGTTGTATTCGCGTTGTAGTCGTCTCTGATAGTTCTCCATCTTTTGCAGAACCATTTCTCTAGTCTCTTCCAAATCATCGAGTTTGGCCAAGATCAAATCTATCGTCATATTTCGTCTTCATGCTTCAGTTCGGGTTGTAGGTATCATGGCCTCGGTAGGAAGAATTGGCTCAGTACCATATGTGAGCATGAAGGGCGAGAGGCCTGTAGATTCTCTTCGGGTAGTTCGATAAGCCCATAATACATTGTGTAGTTCTTCACAACATTCACCATATGCCCCATCTAGCTTCTTTTTCAGATTATCTTCTATTATCTTGTTAGTGATCTCAGCCTTCCAATTACTCTATGGGTAAACGGGTGTGGCCTTGATTTTTCTGATGTTTTAGGTGTTGAACAATAGATCAATGTTCTTTCCTTGTAGCTGTTTCCCATTGTCCGAGACGATTGCTGCTGGAATGCCGAAGCGACAAATGATATGTTGAAAGATGAAACGAAATACGTCCTTGTCCCGGATGTCTTAATGGTGCAGCTTCAACCCATTTGGTGAAGTAATATATTAAGTACTTTCTTTGTCCGGACCCGACATGTAACGGTCCCATAATATAGATTCCCCACTTGGTGAAGGGTCATGGGCTCACTACCGAGTTCAATGAAACAAATGGTGCATGTATCTTCTTTCCGAACTTTTGGCACTCATCACAGATTAATTCCATGTGTTTCGCGTCCTCATTCATGTAGGGCCAGAAGTACCCCATGGTATTGGCTCTGGACGATAGGCTTCGGCCCGAGCTGTGATTTTTCGCGGCACCATAATGTAGCTCATTCAGGATCGAGTGTCCCTCTTCCTTGCTCAAGCATCTTAGTAGTGGCCCAAGATATTACATTCTATATAAGATGCCTTTTCGTAGCTCGTAAGCCGCTGCCTTTCTCTTGATCTTATTTGCCTCGGCTCGTCCTTTCGGTAGTTCACCCGATTCCAAGAACTGATGGATGGGCTTGCGCCAATCTCCCGCTTCATATTTATCGGCTGTGGTGACCGCCACATGTACTCTTATATTTCCCTCTTTGGGTATAGATGGCATTAGTACTCGTGTAATTTGTATGGATTCAATGCTCGGGTCCGTTAGCATAGAGGTGATATATGCCAAGGCATCCGAGTGTCGGTTGTCTTTTCTGCAGATATGTCTAAATTTTATGCTGGGATTTTGATCGATGTAAAACTGTGCCAACTCTCAATATTTTTGAAGTATAGGGTCATGGGTATCATATTGCCCACTAATTTGTCGAATCACTAGTTAGTCTCACCTCTTGAAGCCCTAGCTCCACGATTATCCTTAGAGCATGTATCACTACTTCATATTCAGCGGCATTATTTGTTGCTTTGAATTCGAGTCTTAACGAGTGGACTATCTTCTTTCCCTTCAGCGTTGTGAAGACCAACCCTAGACTCGATCCCACTTTGTTTGAGGATCCATCAACAAATACTTCCCATCGTGTCGGGTTACAGGTTTCCAGAAGGTCGAGCGGGTCGTCCCTATCTTCTTCCATGCCCGAGATGTCCATTACTTATTCCTCCTCACCAAGGGGGAAATCCGCAAGGAAATCCGCTACCGCCTGTGCTTTCACGACTGTCATCATTTCATAGAAAATGTCAGATTGCTTAATTTGAGCACTCCACTTAGAGATCCGTCCCGGTCTCGCTGCACTGTCAAGTACTGACTCTATAGAAGACTTCGTAAGTACCCGAATCTTGTTAGTCTGGAAGTATGTTCGCATCTTCTATGTTGAAAACACTAATGCGATTATTAATTGTTCAATTATGGTGTAATTCTTCTCCGCCGGGTTCATGGTATTTCTTATGAAGTACACAAGTTTTTCTTCTACTCCGACATTTTTGATTAGAACTGCACTTATAGCATAATTTGTTGCCCCAAGGTACAAGGTAAGCACTTCTTCGGGCTCGGGTCTTTGTAGTACGGGTAAGCTCGCGAGATGTTGCTTGATATTTTGGAATGCCTCCTCGCATTCCTCGCTCCATTTGAATTTTTCTCCTTTCTTAGTGTCCCAAAGAAATCTTTACATTTATCCGGCTATCATGAAATGACCCGTCCTAATGACGCTAGGTTTCCGTTTAGATTTTGTACATCTTTCACCGTCACTGGAGATGGCATTTCCAGATGGCCCTGATCTTGTCAGGATCTGCTTTTATACCTTTATCAGTGATTATGTACCCCAAGAATTTACTTGAAGTTACCCAAAAGGTACACTTGGTCGGGTTTACTCTCATTTTGTACTTTTTCATAGTTTGAAATTTTTTCCGAAGGTCATTGATGTGGCTGGATGCCACCCTACTCTTTACCATCATGTCGTCTACATAAACTTCAATGGTGTTATGTATTTTATCTTCGAACATGTCCTCTACCAGTCTTTGGTAGGTGGCACCTACATTCTTCAAACCGAACGACATCTTGGTATAACAGTATAGTCCTCTTGGTATAAAGAAAATCGTGTTTTATTGATCCTCGGGAGCCAAGGATATCTGGTTGTATCCCGAGTACCCGTCCATTAATGTTATCGCCTTGTACCCTACTATGGATTTTACTAACTGACCAATGTTGGGGAGAGGAAAGCTATCCTTCGAAGCCTTATTTAAGTCATTAAAGTCGATGCAGATTCTTACCCCTCCATTTCTTTTAAGAACTATCACCATGTTTGATATCCCTTGCGGTATTGAGCCTTTCGAATGATTCTCGATATCTCTAACTTTTTGAGCTCTGCCTCTACCGCCACCTATATCTCGAGAGAAATTCTCCATATTTTCTACCGGATCGGATTGAATTTGGGATCTATCCTGAGGTGATGGCAACACACTTCTGGGTCAATCCCTTCCATGTCGTGCATTTTCCAGGCGAACACATCCATATGTTCCCGTAACAGAGCTATTAGTTGATTCTACTGTTCTTCCGATAACAAGGAACCAATTCTTACTATTTTTGGTTCTTCTTCGGACCCTTGGTTGACCTCCCGAGTAGACTCTAGGGCCGAGAAGTTTGGCTTCGGTTCCTTGATCGGTGTCGCCTCTTTTGATTGTTATAAGATCTCTTTCTCACCAGCTTCATAGGACATGACCGCTTGTAAAATTAATTTTTCCAGTTATATCCCGGCCTTGATCTCCTTACCTTTGTTCTTTTCTCGGCGTATCCTAGTTCGCCTATCTTCATTTTATTGTATATCAACTTTCATGCACTGTCTTGCGGCTTGTGGGTTACCTACTACTTCGACGACACCCTTGTAGGTGGGAAACCTCAACCTTTGATGATAAGCTGACGCTATTCTTTTAATATCTGCGATCCATGGTCTCCCGATGATCGCCTCGTATGGTGACACGACGTCTACGACACAGAAGGTGGTGAAGGTATCCAGATATCCTTCCCCGTCCGAGACCCTAAGCGTGACTTCTACTTTTGGTATAGTTATTGTCCCATTGAAGCCGTAGATCCGGTAGGTAGAATAAATTAGAATATCATCAGACAGGTCCATCCTTTTAAACGTATCGTAGAAAAGGACTTCGATCTAACTCACGATATCTACTAGTATCCGCTCCACTCCCCATTTTTCAATGAGTAAAGTGATGACCAATGGGTCTCCATGTGCTTGGTCGTTCATCGGGACATCTTTGGACGAGAATGAGATTGGTTGCATCATTCATGCCTCCATAGGCAGGGTTTTTGCTACACTAAAGATATCTTTCCCCGCTCAGTCTCTCTTGCGAATTCTTGACGTAATCTCAGGCCCCAGATCTAGCCCTTGGGAAGTAGAATGCGAGATCGTGTTACATACGAACTGGGTTCCCCGATCAATTCTAACTTGGTGCATCGGGTGCCGATGCTGCCTGCTTGAAAAACTTCATTAGGTATCCATCTCGGATTAGATGTTGAATTATGTCTTTGACCTCTCGACAGTCGTTGGTTGAGTGCCCTCGGTACTGGTGATAATGACAAAACTCGGGATGGTTCTTCGTCTCGTCAAATTGTATTCCTCGGGTCTTCGGGTACCTGATATCATTTCTCTTTTCCACTTCTTTTAAGGTTTCCTCCAATGGTGCATTCAATGTTGTGTACAGTATCTGATCGTGCCTAGATCTTTTCCCCTTTTCGACCCACTCCTTCTTCCTTGTGACTTTGTGTTGTGGTCCCGCTCTCTTCTCGGGCCGCTTGGAAATCTCTTGTGGTGCTACTTCTGTTGTTGCACTGGCTTATTGCACTCCCTTGGATTGTCTTCCTTCTTGTATTTATTACAAGGCAATGTAGTGCTCCTGCATCTTTCGTATCTCCTTCAGTGTTTGTGGCTTCTCGGTGAACATGGCTATCCAAATAGGATCTGTTTTCCCGAGAGAGTTCTAGAACCCGAAAATCTGTTGGTCCACGAGTACTTTCCCGACGTCGATGCACAATTTCCTCCACCTTTCTGTTAAAGACCTCAAAGGTTCCCTTAACCTTCTTTCCAAAGTGAACAGTTTGTTTACCCTAGGTCGGGAGATGCTATTGTGTATATAAGTTTCTAGGAAAGTTTCGACCAACACTCCATAGCTCCCGATATATCCTACTAGCAGGGTGTAGAACCAATTCCTTGCTTCTCCCTCCAAACTTGTAGGGAAAAGTTTGCACATGACCAAGTCACTGTTCTTCCATTGTAATAGCGACATCGTATACATATTGACATGTTCCACTGCATCTCATGTGTCGTCGAATCTTGATGGGAACGTCGGGAGTGTACACTTCAGGGGGAATGATGCTTGCTCTAACTCTCGGGTGAAGGGAGTCTTTTCATCCTCGGTAATTAATTCCTCTAGCTTGTCATCTTCGCCATCTCCTGCAAGTTTTTTAACCATCTCCTCCAGTTGTTTGAGTTTAGCTTCAGTTATACTATCAGTCATACCACTTTACTCGGGTGCCTCTTCTTCCGTGATGAGTTTTCGGGTGGTCCATACCCTCCCCTTGCTTGGTTTGGATCGGGTATGCATCCTTGAGGTGGTGGTGTTCGGGTGTACCCTGATCGGGTTCGATTGCCTGATGTACCTCGGATCGAGGATCCTCTAGATCTCGCCCCTTGATTCCGGAGCTCATATTTCTCATTCTCGAGTGCTAAATTTCTTCTTTGTAGTTCCCTCATGAATTCTTCCTGTCTCCTCTGATTTTCCATAATTTCCATCAATGTCGGGTTTGTATTCTCGTGACTTGAATGACCATTCGGGTGGTTTGCTGTTATGGCCGAAGGTGCGGCTGGAGGTGCAATGGGTGGTGGTGTTGGTGGTGCTACTAGTGGTGCAACAGGTGGTGCCACTGGGTGGTTGACAGGTGGTGTTCCTTGTGGTGCCCCAGTCAAAAAATCTCGGGTTCCATTTCTCATCTCTAGTCGGATTTGTCTTAGTCTCTCTTCTTCTCGGTTCAAAGCATTTTGGTACTCAGCACATTGTCTAGTCCTCCTGCGGTCCCGTTACATCATCGGTACCTCCTCATCGTCCTCGGTGTCCGATGTTGTCAGTCCATCAATCATATTCTCGGGTCTCCTCTGACTGGGTTCGATGCACTCTAGAAGAGTGAGTTCATCATCTTGACCTAGGTGGATCTCCTCATTGACAGTCGACATTCCTATTACAGGTGCCAGTTTCTCCTCGGGTAGATGGTGGTGAATGCTCTCATGTCGTGAGTGTGTCACTCTTTCTTGCATGTTGGTTACTGCTACCATTCGGTTCCTTAGTGTCCTACCTGTCCTCGAGGTGCTGGCCATCGGGTCGGGTTCGCAACTTATACAAGGAAGCAAAACTTCGATTAAAATAACTCATCGTTAAAAAATACTCGATTTATCTACCAACTTATACATCTAACCACAAGAGTCTTCCGCTTAACATCAACTAACATCATAAGATGGTTTATGAGCGTTGGGATTTCTCTTTTGGTGGTTTTCAATCAAGGTATCCGAAGATGTTACTCGGTCCCCTTAGTCGGCGCCAGAATGTAGGTGTAGAAAATCCTACTACTACATCTGACAGATCTCAAACACATGTATTATAAGTAAACAAGCAAGAGACTCATAAGAACACAAGATATACGTGGTTCGGCATGATTACCTACATCAACGGGGGTGAAAGGATGATCTTATTACTCAGTTCAAGGTTACAAATGGTGATTCTTTCTAATAAACTCTCTATTCTCTCCACAAGGATCTTAGTATTCTCTCCCTCTCACTCAGATTACTTGCCTTCTCTCTTTACAAGACTCTCTTATTTATAGGCTAACGTGTTGATACAGCCAAGTTACAATGTAGGTCACAGTGTATCTTTCTTGATGTTCCGGTCGGGTGGCAAGTGGCGTTTCTCCCGAGATCTCTAGACCGACCTTTGTAAGTGAGATTCCCGATATCCTTCTTCCCGATGTTGATATCTTGATACCATGTGACCCGATGTCGTCTTCTATCCCGACTCGATCTTGAAGTTGTTAGTTTTCGGCCCCACTCTGACTAGATTCTTATTATCTTCTCCAGCTAGTTTGTCAATACATTTATTGCTCCGATGTCCGATAGACATCTCCCCATCACATCCTAGCTTCTCCTTTAAACGTGCTTGTTTCACGGGTTCTCCCAGGCATCTATTTCTTCGTGCCAAACATTTGAAGAATGATTCGGTGCTACGCCCCCTCCTTCATTTTTACTGTTACATGACTAAGATTGCTTGATGCGTGTCGTAACCACAACAAATTATTTAATATTTTTCTCACAAATTAACAAGTAATACAGCGATAGTAAGTATCGTTCCCGCGAGGAGCAAGAGGTTTTAGTTGTCTTATAATGTCACAAAAAGGGGGGGTTTAGAATTTATAAAGTAAAAGAAATAAACAAAGCAATTAAAAGTGTATGTTGAAATCAATAAGAGAGACAAGATCAAGGAATCCTTCTTCGTTACAAAACAATGATTCAAGTTATGTTTTTCATCCACATGTTATTAGTCACAGATTATCACCAACCGTAGGATAGCAGGTTCGCTTAGCTAACCCCAAAACTCCTTATTTCACTGAGTAACAGGTCCGCTTAGTTATCAGATTCTATTCAAAAGAACCACCTTGAGATTCGCTTACAAGATGTAATTCCCCGAACGCATTAAGATTTATGAATTTAGGTTTAGTACTAGTAGTTAAACTCGGTTCGCTTGGTCCAGTTTCTAGCGTTTTTTTCACACACAATTGATCCACGGAATCCCTCCGCAAGATCTCGTGTTTGCTACTTGTGTAAAGAGTCAAGAAACGATTACTTATCACCTAACTTTCACTAGCTTTAGATCAAATTAACAAATCAATTTAGCGTGCACTCTAAACAATCTATCAATCAACCATGAATGTATAAGCATTCCTATTAGTAAAAAGAAACGATAATCATGTGAAAAACTTCAAGGTAGATTTTAAAACAAAAACTCAAAACATGTCAATAACTAGGAATTCATCCTCAATCGATAATATAATTAGCTACTCATGTTAAGGAGTTCACACAAAGAATTAAGAAAAGAGAAGTGTTGTGTGTGTAGAGGTGTGTAAAAGTTGTGTAGAGAACTTCTCTATTTATAGGCTTCAATTTCCTAGCAATCCTCTTAGGAATAGAATCCTCGTTCCATAATAACACCACTTTCCCTTTGTAGCTCAACTTCCAAATCCAAGTCTTTCTCAAATCTTCCATCTTCTCTTTCCAAATCCAAGCCCAATTCTTCAAACCCATGAGTCTAGAAAATTCTTCATTAATTGAGTCGCCGGAACTTCACTGGTACCACCGGAATACGGCACCGGAAATCTCCCTGCCGGTCGCTGGAATCTTCATCGCCGCTGCCAGAATATTCTGTCCGGTACCGTTATATTTAACTGTCAATCTAACGGTCTTATGTTAGTCAGCTGGGTCAAGGAAGGGAGTTAGCCGAGTCAGCTCAATCTTACTGGCTCTGAATTGTGTTATCCTCTGAAATGACTAGTTTTCCCTTGTCGCTCAATTTGGATGATCCTTTGTCCCAAAACCCTAGTTTTTGCCACGCCAAACCGCGCCAAGGCATGCCATGCCACATGTGCCAATGGCATGCCAACCACCTTGTCGCGCCATACCATGTCGGCCTTCCCCATGCGGCTACCAAAACGAAGGCGTGCGATGATCAACGGCCACCCTTCCATCCTAGATGCAAATCCTAGCCGTACAAGGTCGCCAAACAACGCATGGTAACCTTTGGCCCAAAACCCTAGTTTTAGCCTCGCCAAACCGCGCCAAGGCATGCCATGCCACATGTGCCAATGGCATGCCAACCACCTTGCCGCGCCATACCATGTCGGCATTCCCCATTCGGCTACCGAAACGAAGGCGTGCGACGATCAACGGCGACCCTTCCATCCTAGATGCAAATCCTAGCCGTCCAAGGTCGCCAAACAACGCATGGTAACCTTTGGTCCAAAGCCCTAGTTTTGGCCACGCCAAACCGCGCCAAGGCATGCCATGCCACATGTTCCAATGGCATGCCAACCACCTTGCCGCGCCATACTATGCCTGCCTTCCCTATGCGTCTACCAAAACGAAGGCCTTCAACAATAAACGGCCACTTTTTCATCTACGATGCAGATCTTAGCCGTCCAAGGTTACCAAATAACACATGGAAACCTTTGGCCCTAGTTTGGTCGCGCCTAAACAAAGCCAGAACCTTAACTTTTGGCCGCGCCTAAACTGTGCCATTTTAAATCGATACTGATCATACTTTCATGCACTGGCTACCAAACGAAAGGTTGCAATAATCAACAGCTACCTTCCTCTTAAGATGCAAAATCTCGACCGTTGAAGTTCACTACCGAGCCGGCAAGTCTCCCAAGCTCAACTTTCCAGACAACAACAACATGCTACATGTTTTCCACTAAAACACTCGAGAAATCAACACATGTCACAAACTGGGGGATGCTCATTAGGTATTGGTTTGGCGGTTTACAACGTGCGGCGTACACTACGCTCGTTATAAGAAAGTGTCATAAGGATGAGGCGGTTAGTAAATACAGGGAGCAATGGTGAAACACTTTCTTTTATGGAACATCAATTCCAAGCGTTACCGGTTACCACCTCCTCCCATTTACTCACACATTTTCCATTTCTTGATGAGACCAGAGGACGTTTCACTTCGACTTGTATAAATAGGCATTACCTATTTCCACCGAACGACAAGTTTAGGTCAGGAGGATACAACACTCAGAAAAAATTTGCTAGATTTCCATCTATTAGCTTCCCACTTTCTTATACAAGTCGTGAAACAACTACTCTTCCAGAATCAACTATTCTGGTCTCAACACTTTCTTCGCTTCCCTCCCCAAAACCAACCCTTCTCCATCACTTTGTGACCGAGGCAAGTCTGGAACGACCATTTCTCGGTTTAGGCCGGATTTTTACAGATTGATCTCTCGAATCTAAAGTACTCCCTTGCAGTACATTATTTAGGCTTTAAATTCTTTTCTCACCCACACACCCGAAATTACCAAAATCAGCAGAAACCGTTTTCACTCTCAAACACTTGGGTGCAGTCACTTCTCCCAATTTTAGTTCTTACACTACTGACGAGATGGTCAATGATGTGCCCCTCTATGGTGCCGGTTTGAGGGATACCTTCAACATTATGGTGATTCTCCTTTAATTAATCGTGTAGATGATATGAGAAGGGGTTATTGTTAATAATGATGTGAATTGTACTGCTTTAGGCTGCCAATCAAAGGTTGTTAGAGGTTGCTATTCGCCATAAGGAGTTAGCAGATATGGAGAATCTTCACGCCCAATTGCAGTAGGAGCAGGAACGAGCCCGAGGACTAGAGAGGCATCTAGATGAAGCCAAAGGTACTTGTTCAAAACGTTATTACCATTGATTGATCGTGTAGTGCCAATATCATGAGTTTAATATTGTCTTCTTAGCCGAGATATCTAGCCTAGATAGAGACGCTGCTTCCGAATATCGTCGGATGACTAGCAAGTTAAACATCGAAAAAGAACATGTTTCCACGCTTCAGCAGAAAATTCATAATAAAGATGATAAGATTGATCGTCAAGCTGCCGATATCGAAGGGCTTCAGTCCGAGTTGCTTCAATATTAAAGGTTCGAGTATGTGACCGAGGAGATAGATAACCTTCGGGTTTATTTATATTTGGATCAAGGGGTTGCAGCCGATAGGGGACTGTTAACTGAATCCTTAGAAAGTCAGTGTGAATCATTGAGACTTTAGATTAGAGATCTACATTCCGATCGTAAGCGGCTGCTGCAGTCGAAGGATGTTGCCAAGAAATCTACTCAAGAGTTAGGATAGAGGATTCGGAGATTTAATCATATATCCCAAGAATTGGAGTGGACTCAGGCCCAGTTATAGGGTCTTCAGTTAGCACATGATCGACAGAAGGCTAGTTGGGGCGATCATAAGAAATATTTCCCCACTAACGAGTTTAATGAGAAGTATTATAACGAGTTGACCTCAAAATTTTATGAGCTTGAGAGTAGCTTGTTTAAATCCGAGGAAACCATTAAAGTAGTTTTACCTTTACTCTCAGGTGTTCCCGCACGTCTTGAGTCATTCGGATGTTTTTTCTTGCACCATCATGTTGTTTGTCATAATATTGATCAGTTCTTTGTGTTTGTAGTCGAGCAAGGGAATGTCAAATCTTTGGAGAAGGATATTACCCAACTGAAGACGAACGAGACTCAATTGAACGTGAAGATTGCTGATGTTGAAGACACTTCAGCCGGGCTGACTCGCCGACTCACTGAGGAGAGAGAGAGATGCACAACGCCGAGATGGCTACAAAAATTAAGGAGGGTGTGAAGGAATTCATAGAGAAGAAGCGAGCCGATATTGCCTCCAAGAAGTCGGTTTAAGGATCCATCCCTCCGAATGAATAGGTCATTCCTTTTGTAGTGTTGCGCTACTATTTTTCCCCTTGTGTCGGGATGTAATTTTCCTTTCGTTTGAACACTTATACTTTCTTGTTGGAGATCTTGTTTTATGGGGTGCTGCGTCACCGACCAGTTGCTATGTCTCGAAACTTGTTTCTTTTCGAAATTGTTCTTTGTTGCATGACTTGGTTGTTCGCAATTGTTAGCTTCTTAATTTCCTGCATCTCGTATAAATTGTTTATATGTTAGTAGAAATTTCATTTCTGTCGAACACGCTCAATATGGAGGGTCATCGGGCCCAATGCCATGTCTCGACTGAGGTATCTCATCATTGGAGTTGTGGCCCAATGGAAGTGTATTTGGTCATCCCTAGAATCTATGTCCTGATTGCCCCAGGTTAGTTATCATTTAACTATCATGGGAAAGTGAATCTGGTCACTTGCGATGGGAGAAATGTTGTATACTCGGCTATCAAGTACTCATGCCTTGATAACCGGTTACTGGATTCCAACCACCAGAACCCTTAGACTACCTCGGCACTTGCACACTGCCGCCTCCCCGAGTTCGAATAGCCCGTCGAGTGTAAATACCCTCGGCACTTGCACATTACCATCGCCCCGATTTCGAATCGACCATTCGAGTGTAAGTCACCTCGGCACTTGCACACTGCTATCGCCCCGAGTTCGAATAACTATTAGTCTCATATGTCATAATCCTTTCTATCTCTCAAGGATATTGAAAGGATTCAGATGACAAAGTATCATACCTGCTTACACACCTCTCATGGGTGGTATATTTTTAAATGTCCCGCGTTTCATGGCCTGGGTTCCAGTGTCCCGTCAGGTTTTAGTATCTTGTACGCTCCTTCTCTCGCTTTTGACACAATGGTGTATGGTCCACCCCATCTAGCTGCCAACTTTCCTCCTTTCTTATCACGCTCGTAGATGGGTAGTTCTTACAGTACTAGTTGTCCTGGGTGGAATTCCCTCAGGCGAACTTTTTTGTTGTATTCGGGTTGTAGTCGTCTCTGATAGTTCTCCATCTTTTGCAGACCCATTTCTCTATTCTCTTCCAAATCATCGAGTTTGGCCAAGATCAAATCTATCGTCAGATTTCGTCTCCATGCTTCAGTTCGGGTTGTAGGTATCATGGCCTCGGTAGGAAGAATTGGCTCTGTCCCATATGTGAGCATGAAGGGCGAGAGGCCTGTAGATTCTCTTCGCGTAGTTCGATAAGCCCATAATACATTGTGTAGTTCTTCACAACATTCTCCATATGCCCCATCTAGCTTCTTTTTCAGATTATCTTCTATTGTCTTGTTAGTGATCTCAGCCTTCCAATTACTCTATAGGTAAATGGGTGTGGCCTTGATTTTTCTGATGTTTTAGGTGTTGAACAATAGATCAATGTTCTTTCCTTGTAGCTATTTTCCATTGTCCGAGACGATTGATGCTGGAATGCCGAAGCGACAAATGATATGTTGAAAGATGAAACGAAATACGTCCTTGTCTCGGATGTCTTAATGGTACAGCTTCAACCCATTTGGTGAAATAATATATTAAGTACTTTCTTTGTCCGGACCCGACATGTAACGGTCCCATAATATTGATTCCCCACTTGGAGAAGGGTCATGGGCTCACTACCGAGTTCAATGAAACAAATGGTGCATGTATCTTCTTTCCGAACTTTTGGCACTCATCACAGATTAATTCCATGTGTTTCGCATCCTCATTCATGTAGGGCCAGAAGTACCCCCATGGTATTGGCTCTGGCCGATAGGCTTCGACCCGAGCTGTGATTTTCCGCGGCACCATAATGTAGCTCATTCAGGATCGAGTGTCCCTCTTCCTTGCTAAAGCATCTTAGTAGTGGCCCAATATATGACCTTATATATAGGATGCCTTTTCGTAGCTCGTAAGCCACTGCCTTTCTCTTGATCTTATTTTCCTCGGCTCGTCCTTTCGGTAGTTCACCCGATTCCAAGAACTGGTGGATGGGCTTGCGACAATCTCCCGCTTCATATTTATCGGTTGTGGTGACCGCCACCTGTACTCTTATATTTCCCTTTTTGGGTATAGATGGCATTAGTACTCGTGTAATTTGTATGGATTCAATGCTCGGGTCCGTTAGCATAGAGGCGATATAGGCCAAGGCATCCGAGTGTCGGTTGTCTTTTCTGCAGATATATCTAAATTTTATGCTGGGAATTTGATCGATGTACAACTGTGCCAACTCCAAATATTTTTGAAGTATCGGGTCATGGGTAGCATATTGCCCACTAATTTGTCGAATCACTAGTTAGTCTCACCTCTTGAATCCCTAGATCCACGATTATCCTTAGAGCATGTATCACTGCTTCATATTCAGCGACATTATTTGTTGCTTTGAATTCGAGTCTTAACGAGTGGACTATCTTCTTTCCCTTCGGCGTTGTGAAGACCAACCCTAGCCCCGATCCCTCTTTGTTTGAGGATCCATCAACAAATACTTCTCATCGTGTCGGGTTACAGGTTTACAGAAGGTCGGGTGGGTCGTCTCTATCTTCTTCCATGCCCGGGATGTCCTTTACTTATTCCTCCTCACCAAGGGGGAAATCCTCAAGGAAATACGCTACCGCCTGTGCTTTCACGACTGTCATCATTTCATAGAAAATGTCAAATTGCTTAATTTGAGCACTCCACTTAGAGATCCATCCCGATCTCGCTGCACTGTCAAGTACTGACTCTATAGAAGACTTCATAAGTACCCGAATCCTGTGAGTCTGGAAGTATGTTCGCAGCTTCTATGTTGCAAACACTAATGCGATTATTAATTGTTCAATTATGGTGTAATTCTTCTCCGCCGGGTTCATGGTCTTTCTTATGAAGTACACAGGTTTTTCTTCTACTCAGACATTTTTTTATTAGAACTGCACTTATAGCATAATTTGTTGCCCCAAGGTACAAGGTAAGTACTTCTTCGGGATCGGATCTTTGTAGTACGGGTAAGCTCGCGAGATGTTGCTTGATATTTTGGAATGCCTCCTCGCATTCCTCGCTCCATTTGAATTTTTCTCCTTTCTTAGTGTCCCAAAGAAATCATTACATTTATCCGACTATCATGAAATGAACCGTCCTAATGCCGCCAGGTTTCCGTTTAGATTTTGTACATCTTTCACCGTCACATGATATGGCATTTCCAGATGGCCCTGATCTTGTCAGGATATGCTTCTATACCTTTATCAGTGATTATGTACCCCAAGAATTTATTTGAAGTTACCCAAAAGGTACACTTGGTCGGGTTTACTCTCATTTTGTACTTTTTCATAGTTTGAAAAATTTCCCCAAGGTCATTGATGTGGCTGGATGCCACCCTACTCTTTAGCATCATGTCGTCTACATAAACTTCAATGGTGTTATGTATTTTATCTTTGAACATGTCCTCTACCAGTCTTTGGTAGGTGGCACCTGCATTTTTCAACCCGAACGACATCTTGGTATAACAGTATAGTCCTCTTGGTATAAAGAAAGACGTGTTTTATTGATCCTCGGGAGACAAGGAGATCTGGTTGTATCCCGAGTACCCGTCCATTAATGTTATCGCCTTGTACCCTACGATGGATTTTACTAACTGATCAATGTTGGGGAAAGGAAAGCTATCCTTCGAAGCCTTATTTAAGTCATTAAAGTCGATGCAGATTCTTACCCCTCCATTTCTTTTAAGAACTATCACCATGTTTGATATCCCTTGCGGTATTGAGCCTTTCGAATGATTCTCGATATCTCTAACTTTTTGAGCTCTGCCTCTACCGCCACCTATATCTCGAGAGAAATTCTCCATATTTTCTACCGGATCGGATTGAATTTGGGATCTATCCTGAGGTGATGGCAACACACTTCTGGGTCAATCCCTTCCATGTCGTGCATTTTCCAGGCGAAACACATCCATATGTTCCCGTAACAGAGCTATTAGTTGATTACTGTTCTTCCGATAACAAGGAACCAATTCTTACTATTTTTGGTTCTTCTTCGGACCCTTGGTTGACCTCCCGAGTAGACTCTAGGGCCGAGAAGTTTGGCTTCGGTTCCTTGATCGGTGTCGCCTCTTTTGATTGTTATAAGATCTCTTTCTCACCAGCTTCATAGGACATGACCGCTTGTAAAATTAATTTTCCAGTTATATCCCGGCCTTGATCTCCTTACCTTTGTTCTTTTCTCGGCGTATCCTAGTCGCTATTCATTTTATTGTATATCAACTTCATGCACTGTCTTGCGGCTTGTGGGTTACCTACTACTTCGACGACCCTTGTAGGTGGGAAACCTCAACCTTTGATGATAAGCTGACGCTTCTTTTATATCTGCGATCCATGGTCTCCCGATGATCGCCTCGTATGGTGACACGACGTCTACGACACAGAAGGTGGTGAAGGTATCCAGATATCCTTCCCCGTCCGAGACCCTAAGCGTGACTTCTACTTTTGGTATAGTTATTGTCCCATTGAAGCCGTAGATCCGGTAGGTAGAATAAATTAGAATATCATCAGACAGGTCCATCCTTTTAAACGTATCGTAGAAAAGGACTTCGATCTAACTCACGATATCTACTAGTATCCGCTCCACTCCCCATTTTCAATGAGTAAAGTGATGACCAATGGGTCTCCATGTGCTTGGTCGTTCATCGGGACATCTTTGGACGAGAATGAGATTGGTTGCATCATTCATGCCTCCATAGGCAGGGTTTTTGCTACACTAAAGATATCTTTCCCCTGCTCAGTCTCTCTTGCGAATTCTTGACGTAATCTCAGGCCCCAGATCTAGCCCTTGGGAAGTAGAATGCGAGATCGTGTTACATACGAACTGGGTTCCCCGATCAATTCTAACTTGGTGCATCGGGTGCCGATGCTGCCTGCTTGAAAAACTTCATTAGGTATCCATCTCGGATTAGATGTTGAATTGTCTTTGACCTCTCGACAGTCGTTGGTTGAGTGCCCTCGGTACTGGTGATAATGACAAAACTCGGGATGGTTCTTCGTCTCGTCAAATTGTATTCCTCGGGTCTTCGGGTACCTGATATCATTTCTCTTTTCCACTTCTTTTAAGGTTTCCTCCAATGGTGCATTCAATGTTGTGTACAGTATCTGATCGTGCCTAGATCTTTTCCCCTTTTCGACCCACTCCTTCTTCCTTGTGACTTTGTGTTGTGGTCCCGCTCTCTTCTCGGGCCGCTTGGAAATCTCTTGTGGTGCTACTTCTGTTGTTGCACTGGCTTATTGCACTCCCTTGGATTGTCTTCCTTCTTGTATTTATTACAAGGCAATGTAGTGCTCCTGCATCTTTCGTATCTCCTTCAGTGTTTGTGGCTTCTCGGTGAACATGGCTATCCAAATAGGATCTGTTTTCCGAGAGAGTTCTAGAACCCGAAAATCTGTTGGTCCACGAGTACTTGCCCGACGTCGATGCACAATTTCCTCCACCTTTCTGTTAAAGACCTCAAAGGTTCCCTTAACCTTCTTTCCAAAGTGAACAGTTTGTTTACCCTAGGTCGGGAGATGCTATTGTGTATATAAGTTTCTAGGAAAGTTTCGACCAACACTCCATAGCTCCCGATATATCCTACTAGCAGGGTGTAGAACCAATTCCTTGCTTCTCCCTCCAAACTTGTAGGGAAAAGTTTGCACATGACCAAGTCACTGTTCTTCCATTGTAATAGCGACATCGTATACATATTGACATGTTCCACTGCATCTCATGTGTCCGTCGAATCTTGATGGGAACGTCGGGAGTGTACACTTCAGGGGGAATGATGCTTGCTCTAACTCTCGGGTGAAGGGAGTCTTTTCATCCTCGGTAATTAATTCCTCTAGCTTGTCATCTTCGCCATCTCCTGCAAGTTTTTTAACCATCTCCTCCAGTTGTTTGAGTTTAGCTTCAGTTATACTATCAGTCATACCACTTTACTCGGGTGCCTCTTCTTCCGTGATGAGTTTTCGGGTGGTCCATACCCTCCCCTTGTTGGTTTGGATCGGGTATGCATCCTTGAGGTGGTGGTGTTCGGGTGTACCCTGATCGGGTTCGATTGCCTGATGTACCTCGGATCGAGGATCCTCTAGATCTCGCCCCTTGATTCCGGAGCTCATATTCTCATTCTCGAGTGTTAAATTTCTTCTTTAGTTCCCTCATGAATTCTTCCTGTCTCCTCTGATTTTCCATAATTTCCATCAATGTCGGGTTTGTATTCTCGTGACTTGAATGACCATTCGGGTGGTTTGCTGTTATGGCCGAAGGTGCGGCTGGAGGTGCAATGGGTGGTGGTGTGGTGGTGCTACTAGTGGTGCAACAGGTGGTGCCACTGGGTGGTTGACAGGTGGTGTTCCTTGTGGTGCCCCAGTCAAAAAATCTCGGGTTCCATTTCTCATCTCTAGTCGGATTTGTCTTAGTCTCTCTTCTTCTCGGTTCAAAGCATTTTGGTACTCAGCACATTGTCTAGTCCTCCTGCGGTCCCGTTACATCATCGGTACCTCCTCATCGTCCTCGGTGTCCGATGTGTCAGTCCATCAATCATATTCTCGGGTCTCCTCTGACTGGGTTCGATGCACTCTAGAAGAGTGAGTTCATCATCTTGACCTAGGTGGATCTCCTCATTGACAGTCGACATTCCTATTACAGGTGCCAGTTTCTCCTCGGGTAGATGGTGGTGATGCTCTCATGTCGTGAGTGTCACTCTTTCTTGCATGTTGGTTACTGCTACCATTCGGTTCCTTAGTGTCCTACCTGTCCTCGAGGTGCTGGCCATCGGGTCGGGTTCGCAACTTATACAAGGAAGCAAAACTTCGATTAAAATAACTCATCGTTAAAAAATACTCGATTTATCTACCAACTTATACATCTAACCACAAGAGTCTTCCGCTTAACATCAACTAACATCATAAGATGGTTTAGAGCGTTGGGATTCTCTTTTGGTGGTTTTCAATCAAGGTATCCGAAGATGTTACTCAGTCCCCTTAGTCGGCGCCAGAATGTAGGTGTAGAAAATCCTACTACTACATCTGACAGATCTCAAACACATGTATTATAAGTAAACAAGCAAGAGACTCATAAGAACACAAGATATACGTGGTTCGGCATGATTACCTACATCAACGGGGGTGAAAGGATGATCTTATTACTCAGTTCAAGGTTACAAATGGTGATTCTTTCTAATAAACTCTCTATTCTCTCCACAAGGATCTTAGTATTCTCTCCCTCTCACTCAGATTACTTGCCTTCTCTCTTTACAAGACTCTCTTATTTATAGGCTAACGTGTGATACAGCCAAGTTACAATGTAGGTCACAGTGTATCTTTCTTGATGTTCCGGTCGGGTGGCAAGTGGCGTTTCTCCCGAGATCTCTAGACCGACCTTTAAGTGAGATTCCCGATATCCTTCTTCCCGATGTTGATATCTTGATACCATGTGACCCGATGTCGTCTTCTATCCCGACTCGATCTTGAAGTTGTTAGTTTTCGGCCCCACTCTGACTAGATTCTTATTATCTTCTCCAGCTAGTTTGTCAATACATTTATTGCTCGATGTCCGATAGACATCTCCCCATCACATCCTAGCTTCTCCTTTAACGTGCTTGTTTCACGGGTTCTCCCAGGCATCTATTTCTTCGTGCCAAACATTTGAAGAATGATTCGGTGCTACGCCCCTCCTTCATTTTTACTGTTACATGACTAAGATTGCTTGATGCGTGTCGTAACCACAACAAATTATTAATATTTTTCTCAAAATTAACAAGTAATACAGCGATAGTAAGGATCGTTCCCACGAGGAGCAAGAGGTTTTAGTTGTCTTATAATGTCACAAAAAGGGGGGGTTTAGATTTTATAAAGTAAAAGAAATAAACAAAGCAATTAAAAGTGTATGTTGAAATCAATAAGAGAGACAAGATCAAGGAATCCTTCTTCGTTGACAAAACAATGATTCAAGTTATGTTTTTCATCCACATGTTATTAGTCACAGATTATCACCAACCGTAGGATAGCAGGTTCGCTTAGCTAACCCCAAAACTCCTTATTTCACTGAGTAACAGGTCCGCTTAGTTATCAGATTCTATTCAAAAGAACCACCTTGAGGTTCGCTTACAAGATGTAATTCCCCGAACGCATTAAGATTTATGAATTTAGGTTTAGTACTAGTAGTTAAACTCGGTTCGCTTGGTCCACTTTCTAGCGTTTTTTCACACACAATTGCTCCACGGAATCCCTCCGCAAGATCTCGTGTTTGCTACTTGTGTAAAGAGTCAAGAAACGATTACTTATCCCTAACTTTCACTAGCTTTAGATCAAATTAACAAATCAATTTAGCGTGCACTCTAAACAATCTATCAATCAACCATGAATGTATAAACATTCCTATTAGTAAAAAAAACGATAATCATGTGAAAAACTTCAGGTAGATTTTAAAACAAAAACTCAAAACATGTCAATACTAGGAATTCATCCTCAATCATAATATAAATTAGCTACTCATGTTAAGGAGTTCACACAAAGAATTAAGAAAAGAGAAGTGTTGTGTGTGTAGAGGTGTGTAAAAGTGTGTAGAGAACTTCTCTATTTATAGGCTTCAATTTCCTAGCAATCCTCTTAGGAATAGAATCCTCATTCCATAATAACACCACTTTCCCTTTGTAGCTCAACTTCCAAATCCAAGTCTTTCTCAAATCTTCCATCTTCTCTTTCCAAATCCAAGCCCAATTCTTCAAACCCATGAGTCTAGAAAATTCTTCATTAATTGAGTCGCCGGAACTTCACTGGTACCACCGGAATACGCACCGGAAATCTCCCTGCCGTCGCTGGAATCTTCATCGCCGCTGACAGAATATTCCGTCCGGTACCGTTATATTTAACTGTCAATCTAACGGTCTTCTGTTAGTCAGCTGGGTCAAGGAAGGGAGTTAGCCGAGTCAGCTCAATCTTACTGGCTCTGAATTGTGTTCTCTCTGAAATGACTAGTTTTCCCTTGTCGCTCAATTTGGATGATTTCTTCTTCTTTTCTTCCGCATGACTCCAAAGTAGCTATAAAACTCAAAACACGCGTAAAATACATAATTTACAAGAAAAATAGCAGAGAAAGCATAAACAATAGATAATAAATAGGATGTATTCTACACCCTATCAAATTCCCCCCACTTAGACTTTGCTAGTCCTCGAGCAAATCAAACTAAAACTTACAACTTCAAAGCGTTCCAGCGTCCCAAGCATCCAAAGAGTTATGAGGACATAAGTTTCTGTGCAGTAATAAGAAGTTAAAAACTAAAGAACATATTCTCATTCTTAAATGTTGAGTGAGAAATAACCACACCATAATGAGAGAACGCATGTTTGAGAGCGATCAATAAGCATTTCGCCTCGACTTCTGCCTCACCAAAAAGGTTTTATGAAATTGCACTCAAAGGACGTACTTTTATGGTTCTCACATGTGTGCAGGTAGGAATGAAGAGAATTCTGCAACACGTTGAATGGTGGGAAGGACAACTTCCGAAATATTTTAAAAACCCACATCTTTTAACGTTTTGAAAAACCATTTTTACGATCTCTAAGAAAGGAAATCAACCACTATTATCGAGGATGAGATTACTTACTCACCTTCACATCCGATCGCCAATGATGATAACACCACTCTCAGGCATCCAATAGAAACGTCTTCCACTCCTCGTCTTCATCTTCTTGGTCTTCGTCTTCGGCTTCAACTATTGATGATAAACACTAGAACTTCGTAATTCCTTGACAATTTGTAACTCTTTACCTTAAATCCTTGTCGCTTGAAACTCCTTATAGATTTTCTTCCCCACGGCTTATTAAATAAGATAAAAACAAAAATTTCTCTTGCCATCATTTTTTTTTTCATTTTTCATTTTTTTTATTTAGAGACAAGAGAAATAAAAAAAAACAAAGTGAAAATAAAAACAAACCATGGCCGTGGGAAAAGTACTTTACCGCTTGATTCTTCACAACTTGTATCGTCTCGAAATCATAAACTTCAATAATTCTCACCTTTTGCTTTTTTGCTCTTGTAAATAAGTCTTCAACATGTATATATAATTCCGCTCATTGTCTAGTTTCTTTACTTGGATATGAAATTTTCTCTTTTCTTGTTCCGTTGCTTGTAAACCTTGAAATTTTCAACTTTCCTTGTAGATTTTGATGTCGCTCCCTTGTTGATGATGATGGTGTTTTATGGATCCGTTGTTGTCGAGAGAGAGAATGGTGCTAACTGCAAATCGAACTACAAGAAGGAGGCTTTCATCTATACACGTCACCCTCATGATTGACAAAATTAGCACTCAAGAGATCAAAGAGTAGTGCTTCTATTGGTGGGAGGTTGGGTAGCTCACCATTCTACCCGGAATTAACGTACGGTGACACACATCAAAAGAAAGCTCTTTAGTTATTATAAAGAAATCTGGTCGGTGCCTCGCATGATATAAATAGGGTAGTCTCCACTAATGATTGATCAGCAACTCTAATAACGCATGTCTCCCTGCTCCTAATCTGCATCACTGGCATGATTAAATCCATTATTTAACACTCTAACAAGCAAGAAATCCGAACGTAGTTCCCTAACACTTCCAAGTTCAGTTATGTCGGTCAGAATTCTCTATGTAAACATACCTAGAAGTATGCTAGTGACTCTAAAATCTCTAAAAGTTGGAGGTTTTATGCAAATTTAATATGCTTAACCACTCCCCCACACTTAAACCTTACATTGTCCTCAATGTAATTGAATCGTCCAAGTAAAGTCAAGGTGGGAAATCCTAGTATGATATGGAACAAGAAAAATAAATAAACGAAACAAAAAAAATAAAAAGCAAAAGGACAAGAAATACAAAACCTATGGGTTTCCTCCCATTTAGCGCTTGTTTTAAAGTCGACGGCCCGACTTAGCTTCTTGTAAGATTCACTCCCCATATACTAACAATCTGAAAATTTGGGGATCCACCCACATTAGTACTGTTTTCAAACAATAACTCCATACAAATGTTAGCACAAGAAAATAATAATAATGTTATCGCTCGATAGAAATTTCCCCACACTTAGTCTTGTCCACACTCGGAAGTGTATAAAGAACATAGAATTTGGGAACTTCCATGTATTCTCTTGGAAAACCTGCATAGTGTTAGCATCAAGTGTTTCCAATGGTGGATATCTAGAAACAAAATCATCAAAAAATACTTTCGAAGCACATACATTCAAACCTAAGAGGTAAAGGAGAAGAATCAATATGCAAAGAGTTAGACAAACCTTGCACAATCTCTTGTATTACGGAATCCTCTTCATCCTTAAAAAATTCAAGTGAATTACTTACCTCTTGTATATCGTGGTCCTCTATCAAACCTTGCAACCATTTTCGTCGTTTCTACCTTAACCAAAGTCTTGGCATCATTATAATCATTGGAAAGTTCAATTGGTCTTCCACAAAATCATTCAATTCGGTTTCATTCTCGAGCATCACCGCTTCAACATCCTCGTCATCAGAATCGGGCCATTCCTCTCTCATAAAATCTTCTTCGGTATAAATTGAAAGATCTTCTTTTGAGGGTGTTACACCATTTATAACAATAGGAAAGTCACATCCATCTCCTTTTGAATAGGTGAAGGATCGTTATTATGATCCGGAGTTGGAATAACTTTATCCTTGTTACAATAATTTTCATAAGGTTCAAAATCATCATCGTAACCCATATAATAACGTTTTTCACGCTCCATTCTTAAAGCTTTTAGCTTCGAATTGCTTCATCCGATGCTAGGCCTTCATCGATCAATTATAGAACCTTCTCTCAAGTTCCCTCAAACTAGGTTACCTCACACCGAGGAGATCACGCATAGATTTAGAAGCATTACTATCTCCCCTCCTAGTGATTGTTCACTTACATACCCGTCATAAGGTTGTTGATATGCATGAGAATATCCATAAAGTGTGTATCCTAAGGATGGGTGGAAGTTGACATAATGTTGAGGTTGAAAACCGTATTGATTGTTGTAATATGCTTGCTCTTGTCCACCATACATGGAAAACTGGTACCTGAAAAAAAATTCTAGAAAAAAAAATTAGAAGCAAAAATAAAACGAAAATAAAATAAAAAACAACTAAAGCTGCTCCGTTGCTCCCCGGCAGCGGCGCCAAAATTTGATGTGTGTGTAACCACAACAAATTAATTAATATTTTCTCAATAATTAAAAGTAATATAGCGATAGTAAGGATCGTTCCACGAGGAGCAAGAGGTTTTAGTTGTCTTATAATGTCACAAAAAGGGGGGGTTAGATTTTATAAAGTAAAAGAAATAAACAAAGCAATTAAAAGTGTATGTTGAAATCAATAAGAGAGAGAAGATCAAGGAATACTTCTTCGTTGCAAAACAATGATTCAAGTTATGTTTTTCATCCACATGTTATTAGTCACATTATCACCAACCGTAGGATAGCAGGTTCGCTTAGCTAACCCCAAAACTCCTTATTTCACTGAGTAACAGGTCCGTTATAGTTATCAGATTCAAAAGAACCACCTTGAGGTTCGCTTACAAGATGTAATTCCCGAACATTAAGATTTATGAAATTTAGTTAGTACTAGTAGTTAAACTCGGTTGCTTGGTCCACTTTCTAGCGTTGTTTTCACACACAATTGCTCCACGGAATCCCTCCGCAAGATCTCGTGTTTGCTACTTGTGTAAAGAGTCAAGAAACGATTACTTATCCCTAACTTTCACTAGCTTTAGATCAAATTAACAAATCAATTTAGCGTGCACTCTAAACAATCTATCAATCAACCATGAATGTATAAACATTCCTATTAGTAAAAACAAACGATAATCATGTGAAAAACTTCAGGTAGATTTTAAAACAAAAACTCAAAACATGTCAAGAACTAGGAATTCATCCTCAATCAATAATAAAATTAGCTACTCATGTTAAGGAGTTCCACAAAGAATTAAGAAAAGAGAAGTGTTGTGTGTGTAGAGGTGTGTAAAAGTTGTGTAGAGAACTTCTCTATTTATAGGCTTCAATTTCCTAGCAATCCTCTTAGGAATAGAATCCTCATTCCATAATAACACCACTTTCCCTTTGTAGCTCAACTTCCAAATCCAAGTCTTTCTCAAATCTTCCATCTTCTCTTTCCAAATCCAAGCCCAATTCTTCAAACCCATGAGTCTAGAAAATTCTTCATTAATTGAGTCGCCGGAACTTCACTGGTACCACCGGAATACGGCACCGGAAAGCTCCCTGCCGGTCGCTGGAATCTTCATCGCCGCTGACAGAATATTCGTCCGGTACCGTTATATTTAACTGTCAATCTAACGGTCTTTGTTAGTCAGCTGGGTCAAGGAAGGGAGTTAGCCGAGTCAGCTCAATCTTACTGGCTCTGAATTGTGTTCCTCTGAAATGACTAGTTTCCCTTGTCGCTCAATTTGGATGATTTCTTCTTCTTTTCTTCCGCATGACTCCAAAGTAGCTATAAAACTCAAAACACGCGTAAAATACATAATTTACAAGAAAAATAGCAGAGAAAGCATAAACAATAGATAATAAATAGGATGTATTCTACACCCTATCAAATTCCCCCACACTTAGACTTTGCTAGTCCTCGAGCAAATCAAACTAAAACTTACAACTTCAAAGCGTTCCAGCGTCCCAAGCATCCAAAGAGTTATGAGACATAAGTTTCTTATGCTAGTAATAAGAAGTTAAAATACTAAAGAACATATTCTCATTTTCAAATGTTGAGTGAGAAATAACCACACCATAATGAGAGAACGCATGTTTGAGCGATCAATAAGCATTTCGCCTCGACTTCTGCCTCACCAAAAAGGGTTTTATGAAATTGCACTCAAAGGACGTACTTTTATGGTTCTCACATGTGTGCAGGTAGGAATGAAAGAGAATTCCCTGCAACACGTTGAATGGTGGGAAGGACAACTTCCGAAATATTTTAAAAACCCACATTTTAACGTTTTGAAAAACCATTTTTCTGACGATCTCTAAGAAAGGAAATCAACCACTATTATCGAGGATGAGATACTTACTCACCTTCACATCCGATCGCCAATGATGATAACACCACTCTCACGGCATCCAATAGAAACGTCTTCCACTCCTCGTCTTCATCTTCTTGGTCTTCGTCTTCGGCTTCAACTATTGGATAAACACTCGAACTTCGTAATTCCTTGACAATTTGTAACTCTTTACCTTAAATCCTTGTCGCTTGAAACTCCTTATAGATTTTCTTCCCCACGGCTTATTAAATAAAAGATAAAAACAAAAATTTCTCTTGCCATCATTTTCATTTTTCATTTTTTTTATTTTTTTTGAGACAAGAGAAATAAAATACAAAACAAAGTGAAAATAAAAACAAACCATGGCCGTGGGAAAAGTACTTTACCGCTTGATTCTTCACAACTTGTATCGTCTCGAAATCATAAACTTCAATAATTCTCACCTTTTGCCTTTCTTTGCTCTTGTAAATAAGTCTTCAACATGTATATATAATTCCGCTCATTGTCTAGTTTCTTTACTTGGATATGAAATTTTCTCTTTTCTTGTTCCGTTGCTTGTAAACCTTGAACTTTTTCAACTTTCCTTGTAGATTTTGATGTCGCTCCCTTGTTGATGATGATGGTGTTATTATGGGTCCGTTGTTGTCGAGAGAGAGAATGGTGCTAACTTCAAATCGAACTACAAGAAGGAGGCTTTCATTTATACACGTCACCCTCATGATTGACAAAATTAGCACTCAAGAGATCAAAGAGTAGTGCTTATATTGGTGGGATGTTGGGTAGCTCACCATTCAACCCGGAATTAACGTACGGTGACACACATTCAAAAGAAAGCTCTTTAGTTATTTATAAGGAAATCTGGTTGGTGCCTCGCATGATATAAATAGGGTAGTCTCCACTAATGATTGATCAGCAACTCTAATAACGCATGTCTCCCTGCTCCTAATCTGCATCACCGGCATGATTAAATCCATTATTTAACACTCTAACAAGCAAGAAATCCGAACGTAGTTCCCTAACACTTCCAAGTTCAGTTATGTCGGTCATAATTCTCTATGTAAACATACCTAGAAGTATGCTAGTGACTCTAAAAACTCTAAAAGTTGGAGGTTTTATGCAAAAAAAAAAATTAATATGCTTAACCACTCCCCCACACTTAAACCTTACATTGTCCTCAATGTAATTGAATCGTCCAAGTAAAGTCAAGATGGGAAATCCTAGTATGATATGGAACAAGAAAAATAAATAAACGAAACAAAAATAAAATAAAAAGCAAAAGGACAAGAAATACAAAACCTATGGGTTGCCTCCCATTTAGCGCTTGTTTTAAAGTCGACGGCCCGACTTAGCTTCTTGTAAGATTCACTCCCCATATACTAACAATCTGAAAATTTGGGGATCCACCCACAGTACCTGTTTTTCAAACAATAACTCCATACAAATGTTAGCACAAGAAAATAATAATAATGTTATCGCTCGATAGAAATTTCCCTCACACTTAGTCTTGTCCACACTCGGAAGTGTATAAAGAACATAGAATTTTGGAACTTCCATGTATTTCTCTTGGAAAACCTGCATAGTGTTAGCATCAAGTGTTTCCAATGGTGGATATCTAGAAACAAAATCATCCAAAAATACTTTCGAAGCACATACATTCAAACCAATAAGAGGTAAAGGATAAGAATCAATATGCAAAGAGTTAGACAAACCTTGCACAATCTCTTGTATTACGGAATCCTCTTCATCCTTAAAAAATTCAAGTGAATTACTTACCTCTTGTATATCGTGGTCCTCTATCAAGCCTTGCAACCATTCTTCGTCGTTTTCTACCTTAACCAAAGTCTTGGCATTATTATAATCATTGGAAAGTTCAATTGGGTCTTCCACAAAATCATTCAATTCGATTTCATTCTCAAGCATCACTGCTTCAACATCCTCGTCATCAGAATCGGGCCATTCCTCTCTCATAAAATCTTCTTCGGTATTAATTGAAAGATCTTCTCTTGAGGGTGTTACACCATTTATAACAATAGGCAAGTCACATCCAGTCTCCTCCTTTTGAATAGGTGAAGGATTGTTATTACGATCCGGAGTTGGAATAACTTTATCCTTGTTACAATAATTTTCATAAGGTTCAAAATCATCATCGTAACCCATATAATAACGTTTTTCACGCTCCATTCTTAAAGCTCTTTTAGCTTGAAGAATTTCTTCATCCGATGCTAGGCCTTCATCGATCAATTGATAGAACATTCTCTCAAGTTCCCTCAGACTAGGTTTCCCTACACCGAGGAGATCACGCATAGATTTAGAAGCATTACTATCTTCCCCTCCTAGTGATTGTTCACTTACATACCCGTCATAAGGTTGTTGATATGTATGAGAATATCCATAAAGTGTGTATCCTAAGGATGGGTGGAAATTGACATAATGTTGAGGTTGAAAATCGTATTGATTGTTGTAATATGCTTGCTCTTGTCCACCCTACATAGAAAACTGGTACCTGAAAAAAAATTCTAGAAAAAAAATTAGAAGCAAAAATAAAAAGAAAATAAAATAAAAACAACTAAAGCTTCTCCACTGCTCCCCGGCAGCGGCGCCAAAATTTGATGTGTGTCGTAACCACAATAAATTAATTAATATTTTTCTCACTAATTAGCAAGTAATATAGTGATAGTAAGGATCGTTCCCACGAGGAGAAAGAAGTTTTAGTTGTCTTATAATGTCACAAAAGAGGGGGGGTTTAGATTTTATAAAGTAAAAGAAATACACAAAGCAATTAAAAGTGTATGTTGAAATCAATAAGAGAGACAATATCAAGGAATCCTTCTTCGTTGCAAAAAAATGATTCAAGTTATGTTTTTCATCCACATGTTATTAGTCACATATTATCACCAACCGTAGGATAGCAGGTTCGCTTAGCTAACCCCAAAACTCCTTATTTCACTGAGTAACAGGTCCGCTTAGTTATCAGATTCTATAAAAAGAACCACCTTGAGGTTCGCTTACAAGATGTAATTCCCCGAACGCATTAAGATTTATGAATTTATGTTTAGTACTAGTAGTTAAACTCGGTTCGCTTGGTCCACTTTCTAGCGTTGTTTTCACACACAATTGCTCCACGGAATCCCTCCGCAAGATCTCGTGTTTGCTACTTTTGTAAAGAGTCAAGAAACGATTACTTATCCCCTAACTTTCACTAGCTTTAGATCAAATTAACAAATCAATTTAGCATGCACTCTAAACAATCTATCAATCAACCATGAATGTATAAACATTCCTATTAGTAAAAACAAACGATAATCATGTGAAAAACTTCAAGGTAGATTTTAAAACAAAAACTCAAAACATGTCAATAACTAGGAATTCATCCTCAATCAATAATAAAATTAGCTACTCATGTTAAGGAGTTTACACAAAGAATTAAGAAAAGAGAAGTGTTGTGTGTGTAGAGGTGTGTAAAAGTTGTGTAGAGAACTTCTCTATTTATAGGCTTCAATTTCCTAGCAATCCTCTTAGGAATATAATCCTCATTCCATAATAACACCACTTTCCCTTTGTAGCTCAACTTCCAAATCCAAGTCTTTCTCAAATCTTTCATCTTCTCTTTCCAAATCCAAGCCCAATTCTTCAAACCCATGAGTCTAGAAAATTCTTCATTAATTGAGTCGCCGGAACTTCATTGGTACCACCGTAATACGGCACCGGAAAGCTCCCTGTCGGTCGCTGGAATCTTCATCGTCGTTGACAGAATATTTTGTCCGGTACCGTTATATTTAACTGTCAATCTAACGGTCTTCTGTTAGTCAGCTGGGTCAAGGAAGGGAGTTATCCGAGTCAGCTCAATCTTACTGGCTCTGAATTGTGTTCACCTCTGAAATGACTAGTTTGTCCTTGTCGCTCAATTTGGATGATTTTTTCTGCTTTTCTTCCGCATGACTCCAAAGTAGCTATAAAACTCAAAACACGCGTAAAATACATAATTTAAAAGAAAAATAGCAGAGAAAGCATAAACAATAGATAATAAATAGGATATATTCTACACTCTATCATTGCTCCACCTGGACCTGCCATTTATTTACTCCTACAAAACACATGCTTGTTTCGGAAGGATGATCAGTTAGAGATTATATAGTTGCTCTTAATGAACTAGAATGTATGGATTGCATGCGTCAATATGAATAAAAGATCACACATTGCTGGAATTAAGTAATACTTAGCTCACTGTTGACGATGAAGTCCATCTGGTAATTTCAAACATTCGGGTGCATTGTTCTGCTACACTTTGACATGTTGCGAAAGAACTAGCTGTATGTTGTACTCGTACATTACTCTCCTTGTAACTGAACTGTATAACATAATTATGCATAACATGGTAATTCAGGAAACCCGTCCTAATAGGAATTGGACTAACCAGAAAGAAGATTACCTGCAAGGAACTATGTGCAAATGACTAGTCACATTGAGAACATAGCTCTGTATGACAGGTTAAGGGAAGATCTCAGAGCGAATATGTGGGCTGAGTTTGGAAGAGATGGAGGGCGAACTGAGTAGTGTTCTCAAGTTTAGCTGTTTAATTGTTTAATTTTTTCTTTCATAGTTTATTTTTGAAATTTTTCAAATCGTTTTAAATTTTTTACGTTTTTCACTAAAAGTAGCGGTCTAGACTCAATAGCTAGCGGCCTAGATTTAATCGCCAACAATCCTTATGCATACATACCATTTCATCCATTTCAAAATCACACCTTCACTTAAAAAATTCTCTACTTTCTGGGTAATTTATGGATGATCCTAGATTTATTGAAGATGAAGATTTATCTCTTTGTAGAAACTATGTAATATACTACCCGAAGAAAGGTGAAGAACGACGGATGAATGGTTTACCCAATATGAGTTATTTGAGGTAAAATTCATGAAACATTATGCATAGAGACAGGTAATCCTCATAATCGGGATCGAGGTGCTTTTTTTCTCGAATCATGACTATCATAAAAGATCTTGTGGATTTTATATCTATGAGAAGTATTGTCAATCGATATCGTCTTAGAGGTGACACCAATGCTGAATTGGGTATACGAACTCGAGACGAGTGGCGAAGATGGAAAGGAATTTTTTTGAATACGAAGAGCATTTCCAAATTCTTAAGGAGTTTGTCATAACTCGTATGGGATGTTAGTCTTAAGTTTAGTTTTAGTTTTAAGTTTTAATGGATGTTATCAAGTTTTAATTTAATGTTTAACTTCAACGGATGTTGTCAAGTTTAAGTTTTAGTGTAATGAAAAACTACTACAAAGTTTTAATGTAATGAAAAACTAGTACAAATTCATTCATCATAACCGAACTACTACATTAACCGAACTATTATATCTTCATTAAAATTAAAGCTGATACATTAATTAATAAAATGGCACTACTTCATCATGGTCTTCATCATCCTCATCTTCAGCTTGACCTCCAAATTGTTTTTCCAAATTTCTCTTGTTACGTTTTTCTTCCAAATCCTCTGCTAACCTATCCATCTCCATCTCCCATACCATCAATTTTCTGGGGGTCATTGTTGAGGTGTTTGCATGTAGAATCTTATTCTTGACTTTTGATTGGAAAAATCTTATTCTTGTGAAAATCTGAAACTAATTTATCTTGAGTTTGTCGATGTTTTTTCATCTCCCTAGTCAAGAACTTCCGTTCTAATGTTTTTTGTTTTTCGACGGTCTTCTGATGATCTATTATAGTATCCAAAAAACCTTCACTTGCTTCTCCTTCTTGGGCAAACTTTTCTCGCTGCTCTTGCAACGTTTCTTCCTAATAGTTTTTCTAAATCGCAGCATTGAGATTCAATTTGGAATTTTTGTTTGTTGTGGTTTCTGGTGAAGAAAATGGATTCTTCGGAGGGGGACAAGATGGTTGTGAAACTAGTGTTGACGCAGAACAAGTGTATGGTGAACTTGCAGGTACATTCTGCATACTTGCTAACACTTCTGGATTATATATAGGCAACACTTTCAAAATATGATAACAACTTTCATGACCAAAAATTTTCCCATGTTTGTGGTGCCAATCATTTCAACACTTTTGTTCGACATCAACATCGACAAGACCACTCGCTCAAGCATGGACAACTTGTATTATAGCAGCAACATACAAGGTAACTTGGGCGTTGATTACAACAAAGCGACCGGACAATTCATTTGCATCACGATCGTTGATGTTCATAGTTTCATCACGAAATTTATCAAATATGTTATCCCACAACTTGGTAGATTGTTGTTGGGCACCATCGATACTATCTTATTTAATTTAGAGCACATAGTTTCTGCAAATGCTTTCATCTTCGGCTAAGGAAAATTTTGGACCCCTAATCTTCTTACTACTAGTCAATTGAGAATTAGATTGAGACATGTTAAAAAAACTACACAATACGAGTGAATAAAAGAGTTAGATGATGAAAGTTGTTTTTAGATTTTAACAAATGTGAGAAGTGTTTGGAGTAGAGAAGGTGTGAGTTAAAATGGAAGTGGAACTTGGTGTTTATAAGGGGGATAGGGGGAGATTTATGGTCGTTGAATCAGATCTACTGGGTGATGAAGACTAGACCGACCGGCCGAAGGTAAACCGCTGGCAATCTAAATAAAGTCGTCCGGTGTATACTACAACAAGCGATCGAGACTCGACCGCTCGGTAGAAACTTGACCTGGCCGGCTAAGTAACAAATTTCCCACTTAGCCCCGCATGTTTGCCACTTTGCCATGCCCATAGGAACCGCCCTTAGTAGTACTGAAAATGAACGAATTAGTAGCGAATTCACTGGTACTGAACATGTATAAGAGAAAGATTAAGGCCAAGATGGTTGTGGTGGTGTTAGTAATGCCGATTCATGTACTTCTTCTCGGGGAAATTGTTGGGTAGATTGAAAATAAACAAGAGAAATTTGAGAAGAAAGAAGGCAGTCGAGTCGAAAGAACTAAAAAGAAGCTGCGGTAGCAGCATGTTAGGAGTCTATATGCTAGAGCATTGCATGATGTTAATCCTCAAGGGAATGATGTGTAAAAGTGTTCTAGTCATTTAAATTGGATGTCTTTACAGAGCTTCTCAAATGTTATCATTTGAAAATAGGAATCTTAAGAAAAATCAATCTGTATTTATCAGGATTAAACGTCCAATAATCTGGCAATAAAATACATATCAAGTGCGGCATTCATCAAATGCTGTTGTTCATTACAGTAACAAACGAGGGATTTGTTGTACTATAACCTCCATCAACAATAAGATTCATTCCACTTACATACTTAGATTCATCACTGCCCAAATACACTGCTGCCTCCGCGATGTCCTTGGATTCAAGCACCGCTTCTTTCAAATTGGTCGATTTGTTAATGATATCCTGTGCCTTGCCTGCATACTAAATGCATTGGTGACTAGAGGAGTGACAACTCCATAGGGTGAAATGCAATTAACCCTGATTCCGTATTCCCCTAATTCCACACATAGATTCTTTGTTAATCCCACAATTGCGTGTTTTGACATAGCATAAGCACTTGTAGCCCCACCAGCCACTACCGAGGTAGTACTAGCAGTGAATAGTATGCTTCCTTTCTTGGCTGGAATCATAACTCTGGCGGCATGTTTAGCACCCAAAGCTGAACCAATTGCATTTACATCATAAACTCTCCTGTAATTTTCATATTTACTTTCCAAAAATGATTGATCTAGATCCCCAAATATTCCAGCATTATTGAACATTATATCAAGCTTTCCATACTTCTCCATGGTTACGTCGATAAGATTTTTCACATCTTGTTCCTTTGAAACATCACAGTGAACATAAGACATGGTTCCTCCTGTAGAATTGGTCGCATCTTCACTAACAGATTTGCCAAGATCGTCCTGAACATCGGCAATGACGACTTTGGCTCCATAACGAGCAAACAATTTGGCCGTGCACTCACCTATACCGCTTGCGCCACCTATTATGGTTGCAACTTTGCCTTCTAACCTGCAAAGTAGACTAAATTAATGGAGGTTTGCACCAAAACATATTTTTATTGCTGGTTTAAGAAAATGCTAAAAGTACTCAAATTCAGCTGTTATATATCGATTGAAATTTATGAAATCCATTACTAAGTTTACCTCTTGGTGACCGCAGCAATCAGTGAGGAACTAGGACTTCTCATTTCGACAACTTCGTAGAACTATGAGAATCAGACAACCAAAGAAAATAACAGTTATTATTAACCATGGAAAAACCCAAGATAAGATACACTGTAACCAAAAAAAAACCCGTGCTTGAAATATGCTATTTTCTGGAGTGGGGAGTTTTGTCTGTATGAGGACATAAGATGTACTATTTTACTTGTTTCATCATCAACCGCCACGCTGGCAAGGCATCAGTCTACCGGGGAGAAATCAAAATCCATTAAAAGTTTGTTTAATAGCATTTGTCATGTGAAGCAATCATGTGTCTGACAGCATTCCAGAATCATCAAAAACTTGGGGAAAGAAACACTGGTACTCATATTAGCTTTTTATATTATAGATTTGAATAAATACACAGAAAAACACTGAATTCTTTACAAACAATATAACCCCAGAAAAGGAAATATATCCAGTATAAACACAAAACTGAATCTTGTACCTTCTGATGTGAACAAGGAGATAAAGCATGCTAGAGCTCAAACATAACTCTCATATATCTTCTTGCAAAAATCGTAAGAGAAATATAAACTGGATGTGTTTACAGATAGAGCAGTGTGCTACTGGCTAGAATTTGCTATATCCACCAAGTTCAGCATATTACGGTCCTCCTTAAACCTGTCCAAAACAGTACCTTTGAGAGCATCTTGTTTATCCTTCTGTCCTCCGTTGGGAAGAACTCCCCAACATTCTATTACTTCTGGATATATCCTGCTCTCCTTGGAGAGACACGGGCTGCCAAAGGTTGTGCAGGAGAATGTCTGCCCCTGATCAAAGCTTGCAGATAGGAATAGCCCAAAATGATGTACTTTTCCTCCGAAGCCAAGTCCATTAGGGATGCTTTCTGAACTGAAATTGATGGCGCACTGCAGATGCACACTTATCAATATCCCAACAGTTGCTTTGATCATGGTTTGATATAATAGAAGTGACAACAAAGCCAATATATTTAGGCGTAAGATGGTTGGAACTTGGATAACAATGCTTAAGGATGCAAAGAAGGAACTCTACGTGCATACTCAAAAGTAAGATGGAAAAAGGAAATTTCAATAAGCATGTTAGCCACGGATCGGAAGAAAATATTCTTAACTGAGTACCTCCCTTGAAACAATAAACAAGATAATACAAAAAAATAAGACGAAGATTAGTATACATACCCATTGCAAATTAGTGTTTGCTCCAGTTGGACGGTATATCGAGGCCTGCGGAAATAGCTGAAAGAGAAAAGACTTCATGTCTCCGTAGAAATCACTATGCCTTTCCCAAGGCTGGGATGCATATCCTCCATATACGCACCCTTCTTTATCTTTAACAATCAGCAATGTTGGCCCTTCTGCCATTCTACAGCAAATCAAACAGTTCCACAACTTTAAGAGGGACAGAGCCTACGAATCTATGATAAATATAACAACGAATACACAGTAAAACCTCTATCAAGTAACAACCTTATTCATATGATAATTTCTTTCTACCCGATTAGAGACGAGACAAAATAATGATTGATAAAGTAAAATATCGTTGAAGTATTATTTATTTGCGGTCTCAAGGGTATCACTTTATTGAGGTTTCACAGTAACATGCAGATCAGTAGATGTAACAAAACTGTAATACATATAAATATTGGACATGATTCCAAATGCAAATATTTTTTAGCTGAACTACATGATGAGCTTGTCTACTTCCTAAATATTGCTTGCTGCATATAAGGAACACTAAGTACTCACGTTACATTTCCCATGAATGTGTTAAAGCTAAGACCATGTAACGAACTATGGTACAAAAGCTTCCACTCCTCTGCTTCATGTTGAGAAAGAGCTCCTGCTATGTGCCAAGCATATTCTCTCCTTAATATGAGGAAATCAGCGCTCGTATCTTCCGGATACAGTAGTCGAGGTACTTCAAAACCAGGTTTCCCTATCGAATAAGTAGATTAACAAATGCAATAAGTATTTCATTTGAAATCATTTTGATACTTGTGATGATCAATTTTAATATACGACAACATCATCTGTAACAGCCAAAGCCAATCTATCAAAAGATGAACTAATGAATGAGCAGACAAATCTAGTAAATCATGGTAAATAACATTGTATAATACGTCCATACTCAGCCATTTGAATCCCTCAAAAATCCCCTTCATGGGCCTACAGATAGAGACGCGCTCGAGCTAATTCTAGTTAACACAGTGGATGTTATGAGTAAATGAAGGAAAGAAACTACGGCAGTATGGTAACCACGAAAAGTAATAGTAAAACTGCACGAATTAAATAGTGAACCTGGATTAGGGGGCAATAACAAGCTTCCAAGAAACTTCCGCACGGATGGGAGAAGACTACACCAACTTTTAAAATCCTTAAAAGACATATTACTTTTGTCATGGCCTTCAACCTTGTCAGAAAGTGTTGCAGCATTGAGAAATATGTCACTAATGCCCTGAGGTGAACTTGAAACAGGTCCAGCATCACTTGAAGAAAAAACAGCATCAAGCATTGCCGTTATAACTGCTTCCAAGTCAGACCTGATATGGAGTTTTATCACAAGATTAGACATGGATACAAGAAGGATGATACATCAAATTTGGAATTACTCCACTCTTAAGATAGATAGTAGTTTAAATTCTCTGAATAGTGCAAATATTGTGATTGACGCAAAAAGTTACCTAGAAGGGGACCAGCAACATTTGACATTTTATTTAGTTTTTATAACTCCAATACGACCTATCAATATTGTGAATTTGGAAGAATAACACCAAACCCATTTCTCTTGCTGCGAATTATACCAACTCAAACTAAACTTTTAATGCACACTAAAACTAGAGGACGCAAAAGAAAAGAGAGTACTTTTTAACAGAAATCAACCATGTGTTGGCTCTTTCACTGTGTCTACCCCCATTTAAATAACAATGTGGAATACCGACAGAATTGTAAGCGACAAAATCCTTTGTTTTATCGCGACTTTTGAAAAATTATGAGATAAACTAGAATAAGAATGTTGAAAGGGAAAGTAACGATTAGGAAAATTCTTAAACTCTAGAAATAGTAGTAATACGCAATGAATTTTACCTGTCCACTATATCGTCACCATTAACATCCAATAACTGATAAATGAACTCATCAATCTCATTCCGTGTTCCTTTCTCATAAACTGACTACAAATAAAAATGTAAGTACATCAAAGCGAGTACATAACTCGGCAGCAAAAGCTAAATCAAAAATGCCCACTAAAACATCAATCAAACATAAGCACATAACCACATAAATCCTAACCAATATGTAGAATAAGTTATATTACTTGATCATCAACCAAGGAAACATATACCCAATGACTTCATGGGGTAAAATCCTAAACAAAATAGGGCAAACAACAAATATGATGCCTTTTAGACTTCAACTCAGTATTTCTTTCTTGGTTCTCACTGTGGAACCTAACCCCATACAATGGATAATGGGATATAAAACCCTAATTTTCAAATTCTAAGGGATGAAATGCAAAATGAGTAAACAATACAGACTTACTTTAGCAATAACAAGATCCTCGAATGTGAGCTTCTGATCATTCCTCTTCTGTGTAACCAAATCAAACATTCTTTGCCCCAGTGGCCCTTTAATTCCATAATACTCCTAAAAAAATCCCACTGTCAGCTAAATTTCACAAACAAACAATAAAGAGAAGCCATATTTATCAAATTGGGGAGGAAATTAAATTTTTAAGGCAAACCTGGAAAATAGAGGGAGAGATGTATTTAGAATTGCTCTGAGATTGAGCAGCTAGAGATTGAAATAAGGATCTGAGATCGTCCAAGTAATGTTGCGTGAAAGCTCTGCAGGAAAAACCCAAAAAAAGACCGCATTAATCAGTAAACGAAGACATGGAAGGAAAAACAAAAGGTTAGAGAGAAGAAGACTGAAGAGATTTGTGTTACCGACGAGCTGAAACGAAGCGAGGATCTGATTCAGGTGATTGAGTGTTACCCATCTCTCTGTAAACAAAGAAGATATTTTGATGGTTTGTTCAGTTACGCGGAGAAAAAAGAAGACTACACAGACGGAGTCGTTATCACACGGAGATTGGTTTCTTTTCCTCTTTCCGTCACGGCAAATTTCGGAGGCGTGGCACTAATTTTAACGGCTGAGGTTGTCCTGGGTAACATTTGGCATGAGTCATATAGATGGTAGCCTTTGGGGAGGGTGAAGGGTCAAATGGAGTTCTCACGGAGTGTTCGGAGTCCGGACACCACACACACTCGTACATTAGGTCCTAGCCGGGATATAAGGAGTGGGTTGTGTGGAGGCCGACAAGTAAAATCTGTCGATTTTGTCATATCTTCGTGAGATGAACTGATAAAAAGACCGAGTCACAGGTTGTATTGACGTTCATGTGTAACCTACCCAATTTGCTTGGGATGAAAGGTTTTGTTTTCTATGTTAGTGATCCGAGCCCGAAATCAGTCAATATTTGGGCCGACCAACCGGAGGGTCTGATGACTCGAAGGAGTGAGTCCTTTTTATGGCCTTTTTTTTTTTGTAAAATGAAACCTAACACAAATGTGTAATTTGATAAAAAGATTTGATTTGGTGAGGCTTTTTTTGGTGAAACCTTTTCACATAATTCCTTATGTATCCTATTTTTTTAAGGGTATAATTGGCTACCAAACTAGAATAGTATAACATATATAAAAATACGTGTCTTGAAATTTTACAAATTTTATCTCGTTGGAAAGATTTTAAAGAGATCTACACAATAATTTGCACCATGATTACTAAAATCTTTGCGTAAATTTTTATTTCTTTATTCGAATTTTCTAAACTATGTTTTTAGTATTGCCATTAATGGTGTGGAACTCATATAATGGTCTGTATTTTCTTAGAATAGACCAGTCCTAAGTTTTAAAATTTTCTTTCAATCTGTAAATCTGATTTTTTTTTTCTTTTATAAGTTTCATTGTTCTAATGGGAAACTAATTTCCTCTCTTCAGGTCTCCTGACTTCTTTGTGGATTTAGTGGTGGTTTTTTATTCAATATGTGGAATTTTGTTGAATCAAAAACAGTGGTGTTGAAGAATGTGTTTTTACAAGCAGTGGTGCTAACCATCAAGTCTGTGATGGTCCATATTAGTAGTAGCATTCTAGGTTTGAGCTTAGATCAGAATCAGGTAGGAACCCAAAATTTCTTACATTCACATTATATCAATCATAGTAATTTTCATCTTCTCCATGGATTTCAAATTCAAAACTTTCCTCCGTCAAAATTATATAGTACCAGCCGTAAATTGAGGGATAATTATTATATTTCCTTATTCAGAAATTATCACACAACTCACATCCTATCCTTTTATTGAGGGTCAATTACTGGATATGCGGTATTTTTTTAACAAAAAATGGAAAGACAGTGTCAACCCTAGAAATATCAGTTTGAATATATATGCAGAGAAGTATCATTCAGTAATCACTCAATATCCTAAACAGTGTTCCTTACCAGTGGTGGGAGAAGAAGTTATTCCTACGATAAATCGAATTAATCAACTATCAAGGCAACTAAGGAGAGAAGCAATTGAACTTCCTGAGAGAAGGAGAATTGTTGGATTACAACAAACTGTTACTGTAGCGGCTGAAGAATGGAATTTTGGAATATTGGGAAAACTTATGTGGAAACATAAGATAGACATGAGAATTACTAGAGAAGAAATCAACTCTCTATAGAGAAGATATCGTAACAAGCAGATTCGATTCATGGATCATAATCTTATGATGGTGATATTAAACTCTGAAGAAGAAAGGGATGAAGTAATTCAAAATGGTCCATGGATAGTGGGAGAAGCACTCTTTGTTGTGCAAAAATATACCAATGGTGTTCCGATGAAGGATTACAAATTCACTCATCATATTTTCACATTACAATTCAAATATCTAAAGCTGGAACACCTAAATAGTGCAGTAGTTTATGAAGCTATCGGCTTTATGGGAAAAAAAGATTTCAACTAACCCTTCAAAATGCAGACCAAGATATGGAAACACTGTCAAAGAAAATTAGATACAAGTTTGAATGAACCACTTCATCGTGGAGGCTGGTGGAACACAATATCTGGAAGAAAAAAAGTATGGATTAGATACCATTGGGAGCTTCAGCCTAAGAAGATATGTGATAAATGTTTTATCATTGATCATTAATGATAGTAAATGTCTGGAATGGTCATATCTTCTTTATTTAGATAGTCTGTCATAAGGTGAATATGAAGCTCATCTAAAAGAAGAACAAGTTGTTACTAAAGTTACTACTGAACAAGATATGGAAGATAATGTAATTGATGAGATGTGTACTGATGAACAAAATGGTGAAGAAGGTGATGCTGGGAGACAATCCAAGAGAATGAGAAATTATATTCTCAATGACGAACTATCTATGAACCCTCACAACTTTCATGTTCAACCACCTATAGTTCCCGTTAATACTTCTACTACTAATATGGACCATCATGGCAACTCAATGATGGAAACAAATGATTCAATCACAAACAACGTTGAAGCAACAAATGCAGGTCAGGGAGATACTATGCAGGTATACTTAAAACTTATTCGCAGATAATTACTTATCAATCTTTTTTTACTGTCAGTTTTAGGTATAGGTTTTACTATAGTTTTAATTTGGTTTTCATCATGAAGATTCTTGCATGGAGCGTTCTTGGACTAGCTAAAAAAATACTAAAAATCAACTAATAGTTTTAATCCAAGCACAATCGCCTGATTTTTTTTTTTATCTCTGAGACAAAAATTGATCAAGAAAAAATGATTCAGCTAGTTAAATCTCTGAACTACTGTAACAACATCTGCATAGATAGAATATGGCTTGCTGGTGGTCTCTTGTTAATGTGGAAGGATGGAATTAAATGTGAAGTTTAAGAAGTGTCTCATAATATGATTCATGTAGTTGGAAATTTGCATGTAGCTAAACCTGATGTATTTATTACAATGGGAGACTATGAAAAGAATCAAGGAGAATATAATGAAACCTTGGGTTGTTATTGGAGATCTTAATGTTCACTTGCATGATATAGCTTCCTCATCTAGTGCCTCTACAGAGGATAAATATGTGCAAAATGAAATCAATGAGTATTGTCTTATAGATCTTGGATATGTAGGTAGGAACTATACTTGGTCTAGTAATAATTTGGGAACAGATGTTAAAAAAATCAAGAATTGATATGGCTTTAGGTAACCATGTTTGGTGTAATAATTTTCCTAATGTTAAAGTTTATCATCTTACTCAAGATGGTTCAGATCATTGTCCTATCATGTTACAAACAGAACATGTAAGTAATAAACTTTGGAGACCATTCAAATTTTATATCATGTGGCTTAAGCGTAATGCTTTTAAGTATCATCTAGAAACTGCTTGGAGGAAAAAGATTTTCTCAGTGGAATAGAATTGAATTTGGTGATATAGATAGAAATATTAATAAATTGCAGGAACAACTTTTAGTTGTTCAGAATCAACCATATTTTATTACTCAACATGATAATCTTTTAGACATTAATAAGAATTTGGAGTTCTGGTTTGGTATTAAAATTGATTTTTATAAGTAAAAATCTGGAGACAAACATATTCTTGAAGCTGATAATAATTCCAGGTATTTTCATACTCTTTCTAATAGGAGGATGATCAGGAAAAATATTGACTGTCTATTTGATAGTGAGGATAACAACTTTGATACTATAGATGATATTTCTAGGCTTCTGGTTACTCATTTTAATTAGATCAGTTAGCTGTTCTACAAATGTCCAGATTCCTGACCATATTTTTGATATTGTTCCTAATGTTATTAATGAGAATGATTCTGCTGATAGTTACTGTAGAATACCAACAGATAAAGAAATCTTTGATATTGTTAAAAGTATGTCTGCTTGGAGTTCACCAGCGCATGATGTCTTTCAAGCAGGATTCTACCAATAAAATTGGAGTATTGCATGTAAAGCTATTGTGCAGGTTGTGCAAATTTTTTTCTCTGCAGGTTTCATGCCAAAATAATTTAATAAGACCTATCTTTCTTTGATTCCCAAAGGTGACAAATCTAAGTATGCAGTTGACTTTGGTCCAATTGGATTGTGTAATACAGTTTACAAAATCATTGCTAGTAGAATTAAACCTCATCTTAAGAATATTATCTCTTCTTTTCAAGCAGCTGTTGTGCCTGGTAGAATCATTCATGATAATATCATTATACCTCATGATATGATTCATACAATGCAACATAAGGAGGGATACAGTCGCACTATGGCTTTAAAACTGGACCTCTCTAAGGCTTTTGGCAGACTTGAGTGGCATTTTCTTTTAGGAATGCCTGGGAAAATTAGTTTTCCTAAAAAAATTTGGAAACTGATTGAGCAAAGTATAAGTACAACTAAGATATCCATTCTTCCTAATGGTTCTCCTACAGAAGAATTGTGTCCAACTAGAGGATTATACAAGGGGATCCTTTATCCCCTTATCTTTTCATTATAGCCATGGAATACCTTTCTAGATTGGTTAAAAATGCTTCTAGTAATCATTTTATCTCTGGAGTTAAAGCTGCCAGAAATGTTCAAGGTATAACTCACCTCTTATTTGCAGATGATACCCTCATATTCACTAAGGAAGACATGCATAATATAGCAGGTATACTGGATGTTCTTGCAACTTTTGGTATGTATTCTGGACAAATGCTCAATTTTGATAAATCTAGTGTCTATTTTAGTAAGAATATAAGTCCTGAAACTAGAATAGTACTTTCTAATGATCTTAGAATGGTTGATATGAAGGATACTGATAAGTATTTAGGGGTCACAATGGGTAGAGACAAAACTAAAGCTTTTAAGCCTATTTTACAGTCTTTTGGCTCTAGGCTCAAAAATTGGAAAGGTAAAACAATGAATTACTCTGCTAGGACTACTATGGTCAAACATGTGCTTAATACTCTCCCTTCCCATCAAATGGGTAGTTTCAGAATTCATAAAACTATGATATCTCAAATGGACACTTTACAAAGAAAATTTTGGTGGGGGAAAGAAAATGGTCTTTTCTTCGTAGGCTGGAATAATCTTATGATTCCTAAAGCTTAAGGAGGCTTAGGTTTTAGAAACCTAGAACACTTTAATACTGCTCTTCTAGTTAAAGTAGCTTGGAGAGCCTGTAATGAAGAAGAGTCTCTTTGTTTCAAAATTCTTAAGGCCAAGTATGCAAAAAATGATAGTTTTCTGCATTTAGACAAACTAAAGTATGACTGCTCTTGGTTATGGAGAAGAATCTATTCTGGTTTAAAGTTCATAAAAAACACACAATTTGGGCAGTTAGATGTGGTACAAAAATTAGCATATGGCTCGATTGTTGAGTTATAGGCTTTGATAGCCCATCTGTTCCTATTGTAGGATCATCTAGTTATAATAATTTTAATTTAGTTTGTGATCTGTTTTTGCTAGGAACAAGAGAATGAAATATAAATACAATTAATACTCTATTTTCTCAAGATTGTGTTGATCTTATTCTTAATATGCAGATTCCTACTACAGTGGAGGATTTCATTATTTGGAAACCTGACAGAAAAGGAAAATTTTCTGTCAAAAGTGCATATAATAATATGTGCTCTGATGATGTTAATAGTATTGTTGTTATGGATACTTGTAGACAGTGGATTTTCGACAAGGTTTAAAATCGTAAAACCATAATTATACATGCTCCTGATCCAGCAATCAGATGCGTATTGAGGCTTATGTCTCTCATTGAAGCATGAACGCTCATGCCATGAAATCTTTGACTGAGAATAGTGTCTCTCAAAGTATATGTAGATGTGTAGTCTCTCAACTGAGGCAACGGCACACCTCATGAATACTGAGAAAGTTCAGTGATTACTTCTATATAGAATCGAAAGACTGGACGGCTCCTAGACAACTTGCCTGCTAGTATAGAGCAATAACGTCTTCAGGATGCAACAAGGTTTTCCCTGAATATATAAAGGAGATATGACGCTTCTACAAGCTCATGTTACTCAACTCTGAGATAATTAATGCTCCTAGACAGCATGCCTTCTAGTATAGAGCCATCAATTAATTATCTCTAATTCTTAAATACATTAACTGAATATTTGGAAATATTTTACGTTCTTCATAATATTTCATTACTTCAATTTGTGGTTCTTCCCAGCAGAATTGCATGGGTTAGTAATAAATATTCAACGTACAGGCATCTGAGCAGCTATCGGCTAAGCCCCGACTAAAATGGTACAAGTGTACTCAGCAAAAATGCACAAACAAGCACCTGAATGCACAAACGATCATTCCAAAACACGAAGGAACGATGAACCTATGCAAAATAGGAAGAAAATGATAAATAATAAAATATTAATTAAGGCGCCAGGGGACTGGGCTCACCGGCCGTCCGGTCGTGCCGTGGCTAGTCCCACGTCTAATTTTATATTTTTATTATTATCCTTGATCTCATGAAAGTCCTTTCATTTGAGCAAATCTCATTCGTCTCAAGGAAACTCCCTAATCTCATGGTGTTTCCTCATGTAAAAGAAATAATATAAATAAGGAAAGGTGTCATGGGACCGAGCTCACTAGTCGGTCGGCCATTCCCTAGCCGTGGCCGGTCCCACACCTCATGGTTCCTTATTATTTTTTTTTATTTCTCTCATCCCATGAAAATTCCCTGATTTCATGATATTTCCCTAAACTCATGAAAATTATGTAAAATTAGGGAGAAAACGCATGGGACCGGGCACATTGGTCGGCCGGCCATGCCCTGGCCATGGTCGGTCCCACACTCTCTTGTCTCATTATTTTAATATTATTTGTTTCTCCCATCTCATGGAAACTCCTTCACTTCAAGGAAACTCCCTACTTTCATCAAACTCCTTGATTTCATGATATTTCCTTAAAATCATGAAAATAATATAAAATTAGGAAAAGTGACATGGGACCGTGCCCATTGGCCGGCCGGCCATGCCTTGGGCATAGACGGTCCCACACTTCGTGACTCCCTATTTTATCATTATTAATTACATAATCTCATGGAAATTTCCTAACCTCATGAAATTCCTCAGTTTCATGGTATTTCCTTCATTTCAGGGAAATACATAAAATTGGGATAGGTACTGCGGGACCAAGCTTGCTAGCTGGCCGGCCATGCCCTAGCCATGGACGGTCCCACACCTTGCAATCCCCTATTTTATTAATTATCTTTCATCATCTCATGAAGATTCCCCAGTTTTCAGCAAAACCCTGTATCCTTCATATTTTCTTAAATTGTTGCTCAAACGCGCATCAGAAAATATCGAAACTCTCAGGACTGAGACACAGACATTATGGTGATGCAGGCATGTCTCCTTGACCGACCAAAGTCGTCCCTAAGGCTTGCAAATAGCCGGTCCCGCATGTTTTAATAATCTTGACCTAATTTGCTCAACTGCTCATATTGGGTCCAAACTTTTCTCAAACAACTGGGAGTTTGCTTAAACGACCATCAGCTGGTCCCATGACCATCAAGAGCCGGTCCCATGACTCCTTGGTCGGTCCCTCATCTCTCCATAATCAGTTTTCGCTGCCTAACGCTCACACGAGCATTATTTTAATAAATGATTAAACCAGCATTTAATCATCCTTTCACCAACTTGTCTTCAGGAAACTTTGGTATTTTGCTCATTTGAGCATCTGGTCGCTACATGGTCGACTCGTCATCCCATGTATCCGGTCCCTCCTTCACTCTGTGGTTTATTTTCAATAAATCATCGATTGATCAAAAATTAGGGTTTCGAATCCAGAGCTCTGGAGAATATAATTCTGAGTAGATTCAAATACTGATAATTTTATGATGATCCCATGATCAACACTTTAATTATTATGCTCAGCCTAGATGCCAGTATCTTAAATTAATACTTTATTTTATCTGGTCCTGACACCAACAATTCATCAGATGAGCAACACTTTCTCATACGAGCAGTATTTGCTCAGACTAAGGAATATTGGTCCAACTATCAATATTCAACAATTCAGCAACATTTGCTCACCTTAAAATTATCAAACTTTATTCGAGAATATACCTTTGTCTCAGCATACATGTTCAATGCATGAGTCTCAGAACATTTGCAAATCACGTTCGACTCAATAATATAAGGACTCATCGTCCCATAAAGTCAGAAACTAACTCCACAACACACCTACAATCTTCGATTACCATTGATCTCACACATTTCTCAGCTTACCTCCTACAGATCGATCCATCCTCTCTTTTGACCGAATTGACTCTGGAACGGCCATTGTCTTGGTTTAGGACGGAGTCCTACAGATTGATCTCTCGAACTTAAAGCACTCCCTTCTTGCAGTGCATCTGTGTGAGGTTGAGCATTTGCTCGGTTCAAGGAGTCTCCTCCGCATGGTCATCTTCTCGATTCCGTAAAAACCAGCAAATCGTTTCTCCCATCTATAGATTGGCGACCACAGTGGGAGATTAATCTCTCGGTTGAAATCTCAAGCTTTCACAAGATGGTTGATCTTAGGTCACGCATTATCGCAGATCCTAACACAAATGATGCTAACACTAGCAACAACACTAATGATGATATTCCAGAAACCATTACTGCTTACAACAATGACGGTGGCGTCACTCCTCATTAGACCGATACTGGAGCACATCCCGTGTTTGGTCGTTTCCCTGATGAAATCAGAGAAAACCCACCTACCATAGCTGATCTCATGAAGGTGCAAGAGAATCTTACCAAGAATCTGACTGACATGGCTGCAACACAGAAGGAGTTGTGCAGTTATCTCAAAACTCTCACTGACAAGATGTCAGAGAAGACTCAAGGAAAGGGAAAAGAAAAAGAAACATCCTCAGATGCTGATCCCGAAGTAGTTCCAATTCATACAGTGGATGAAAGCGAAGTCCACAAAGCTGCAGACGATCCATCAGCAAAGAAATCATAGAATTTCATTACTCGGGAATATTTGGAACGCCTCTTGGAGAACCGTGGAAAAGACAAGACATCACATGTCCATCGTCACCAACCTCCGTACCCTGCTGCTACGCAAAAAATTCCTCTTCTAAAAGGTTATACCTCTCCAACCTTCACTTTGTATGATAGAATAGGCAATGCTCGAGAGCATGTCTCTCGGTTTCTGGAAGCATTGGGCGAACATGAGCACAATCATGTCTTCCGTCTGAAGGAATTTTCAAATTCCCTGAAAGGCAGGGCATATACCTGGTACAACAACATCGTGCCAGGAAGCATCACTAGTTGGGGAGAAATGATTAACGCCTTTTACAGAAAGTACTTCTTCGTGTCAGAGCAAATTACTCTCTCTGATCTGGGAAGAATGTTTCAGAGGAGCAATGAACATCCCAATGACTATGTGAAAATATTCAGAGTTCAAGCCCTGGATTTCCACGACCCAGATGTCACAGAGAAGCAACTTGTAGACTTATGCATCAACGGAACGATCCCGGTCTACAGAGCTTTACTGAAAAATCTCCGGTTCCAGACTTTTTCAGAACTTCATGAAACAACTAAGCGATCAGCAACAACCACACCTGCTTTACTAGAAAGATCAAGATACAAAAACTTAGGAACCACGAGAAACTCGAGGTAACAGACGTTTGATCAACAAACAGTACAACCTCCAACCTTACACAAATGTTGTTGCATAAGGGAGCAAATTGAAAGCTGACTCACAAAGCAAGCAGGCTTCTCCAGCTCCTCTGAAAGCACCAAAGAAAGATAACCAATCTTAAAATGCACAAACCTTGACCTGGCATCAAGGAACGAGGAAATGATCGGACAGACTCAAACTTCTCTCTTCTCATGAAGGAGTGATCGAGTTATTGGAAGTTTGGTTTCAAGATGGTGCAATCAAATTGTTTCTCATCATAGAGAGTCAACTGAAGAAAAAATGAAGAATACCAGGTACTATCACCTTCATAGATTTATCAATCGTCCGACAAGTAGCTGCAATATTTTGAAGCACGTCGCCAAAGAGAAGGTTGATCCACAATAGCTTTAACTGGGGACTGAAGGAGTACACAAGAATCCTCTCCCAATCATAATCTTTACACTCTCTGAACAACCTAGAGGCAGTTCAATCCTTGGTCGAACGTGAATTGCTCTATCTGTCGAAGGCACAAAGGAGAGACATGTTCACAACACTAAACCACATCGTGTCAAGAATTTCATTCCTGAAATACTTCTTGAGCCTCCAACCACACACATACCAAGAGATGTACGACTGGGGACTGCTTACCACAGTCAATCTCAGAAGAAACGAATTTGGAAGAACATTGGTCGATGCTCGCACCGCCATCAACAACATTCCAATGGAAACCATCGGATCCACAGGTATCACTCGACAAGAAGATACTCATGCTCCCATCTAAATCAGAGACCTTGAAGGAACAATCGGAAATACTTATGGCTACATCACTCTCAAAGTGAACATAAGTTCAACCTGGACAGAAACCAAGTTTCACATAATCAGGAAGATCCAGGATATGACATGTCCTTCAGACGAGCGTGGATCCACGCTGAAAAGATGGGTACTGACGGAGCGCCTTTGGTTACACATCTCTCCAACGAATAAAATTCTGATCCATAACATTTGACGGACATTCCATCATCAGAGTACTTGGAGGAATTTCAAACTTTGACGAGGTTAAAGCAAGAACCTGCAAAGGATGCATAGACATTCATCAAGAGGTTCCACACTCAGGCAAGTCTCATTCCATATCTATATCATTTATTTCCTCACATGCTATCCTAGCATGGGGACTCAATTCTGCTAGCAACTCCGCAAGACATTATGAATGGTAGCTTCACCGCATTAGTATTTTACCAAGTGGTTGAATCTGACGTTTCTCTGAATCAAGCACTGAGACATTCATTACTGAGATGATGTCCAAACATGGCAAAGAAAACTTTGGGTGTTTCTCCTGCAAGTCCATGTGTTCCACAAAATCAGAAAGCTCCGATGTCTAACAAGTTTAGAATCCCACTACCGCAACGAAAGGGATGTTGAATCAACAGAAGATACTCCAAGGCCGAGATGATCAAACCCCTAAGACATTCGATGCTTAAGGAATGTACGATTCACGCTCAAGCATCTAAGAAGCCTTCAAATTGTACTCCCAATCAAAGAGTACACCTTCGATAATGGCGCATCTAGCTTCAGAATAAATGTCTCGACGGTGACACACTAATTCAACAATAGCACGATCAAAGTGCAACTGAACTACAATCGATAATTCTTCATTATCCCACGATAAGACTTCTAAAGCATATGTAACATCATTCATCCATCGATGGCACAAACTCCTTCAACATACACCGGGGACTTGATCTTATTGGAGAAATCAATTATATTTCAATAAATGTTATCCACATAACAAGTTATGGCGACCTGACGTGATTCCATGAAACTTCATCAACGGGTATCTCTACATCGCAAGCCCCTACATGACTTAGGAACTTCCTCTCTTCACCGATCACATCCAGAATGGAAACTTCCGCTGCTATCTACCGCAAAAACATCGATTCCCTGACAAGGAACTTCACAGTAAAGGTTCGGGAGAACTTGGTTTAAACCCTACACCCTCATATTAGGGACGCTCAACTCATCAATTAGTTCGTGAATGTAAAGGCTCACTGGATGAAGGAGTAAAGACTATGTCGGTAATCATGGATCTAGCCTTTTTGGTATCTGGAGAAACTCCGACCATAGTATCGGCATCAACAAGCATTTCTGGAGAAAATTCTATCGTGATCCAGCATCAACGACGGTCTCAGGGGCAACATCCTCATGACCAGCTTCATCAACTATCTGTTCTCTGAAGTTTTACTCGATGGATCGGACCTCTCCAAGCACTAATGATTCATATCAAGGTGTTTAGACATGAAATATGTTCATATTAAAGTCTTTCCGAAGCTTGCACAATAGGTGGGCACAACCCCAAGTCTTCTACAAGAAGTTTTCATCACCTCTACAAATGAGATACAACATACTTCAGCCCATGGGTTTACAAAAACGTACCAATGAGTGAGGAGTGGGACAATACTTCCTCAACGAAAGATGTTCGTCTATGTATCTTATACAACAAACCAAAAGGGCGCATCAATCGGACATACGATCTGAAAGATATGGTCTTTACCGTCAGGTCTACGAAATATGAAATTTTTTTACGGGATTATAAATTACCAATGTGCACGCTTCGTTGGATGACCTCTACAACTCCAAATTGAGTGATTCTTTTCTCATGTGATAACTCAGTCTCTTAGCTTCAAACGTTAGGGTCAAGCATCGAATTCCTATGTCGTATGAGGTTCCTACAGCTTCCAGAGCATACAACATGCAGACAGCAATTCTTGAACGGGATTCATAACTTCCACAGTCGATCGGAGTACACCAGGTATTTCCATCAATTCCTTCATCAAGGTACCTCCAACTTCGACCACCTAGGTCTCTGCATCAATTTTTCTACCCGGGTCCTCTATCTAGGTCTTTCCGGAAGAAGGGAAAACGAAAGGGAGAGATTTAACAAAATACTGAGGACTGAAGGTCCACTGATCATGATGATCAATTTCACAGTCCAAGACACGTGGAACCAGAATATCATGTGCTAATCATTCATCATAAAATAAATGCTACCACCAGGACATGCAACCATGGTCATTACATCATCCCCTCTTGAGAGAAACCTCAGTTATAGTTTCGCAACCAGGGTTTCAGAAGTGATGTTTCTACGGCTGACAGAAGCAAGATGGCACTGCAAGAACCATTCTCATGTATCAATCAAGGTTTCCTGATCTCAAATGAATCAATAACATTAAAATCCTTCACCAACCGTTCAAGACACAAGCGAATGGTCTAAAGACACAACAGGAGTGTTTTACAACAAGCTTGTCTAAGATGATTTTACATTGTTCCGCACAAAGCAGCAAGCTGGGAGAAATTTTTAAAAAATCTAGGGATGGGTCATATACCATTATATTTGTATTGATGTTCTCTACAACATATCCAAAATTCACAGAAATTGGAGAAACGAGTAAAAAGATGTGGCCAAAACTTTGGACTACATGACAACTGAAAATTTTCTGAAAACCTTCTGGAAGTTTACTGTTTCGTCAGTTTCGGCCCTTAAGCGTGATCAAAAGCCGAAAATCTTCTCTTAAAAATCTTGGAAATTTTCTGAGGATGAATTAACATGGGTAGATCACGAAAATACGCCATCGAACGAAGATTCTACAACATTTTCAATGAAGACCTGACTTCTGAATTTTCTGATGACGAATTATGACGAAATTCTTCATTCATCTACATCTGAATCAGAAGCTACGCCTTCCGCGCGATCTAAGGCGAAATACATGGAGTCATGGATATACCAATCCCAAACTCGGAACAAAATGGTAACAATCCAACTCTTACCTATTTACAATTTCACTAACTGTAGTGATTATAACCTCAGAATTTCGAAAACTTGCTCGTTCCCTCAAACCTGCAAAAACGAGCAAAATTCATTATTCAATATCATGAATTGATTTTCATAAAACCGTGAACAACCCACGTGAATTTTAACATCCACTGGTTTTTCAAAAACTAGACAGACGTCCATTCTACAATTGTGAAAACTCACATACAAACATTATTTCACCATGTATAATGGTCTACTTTCAACAGTTGTTCCAAATCAAAACATGTGTAAATATTTAACGAGAAACTCACGTAAATTTGAAATATATATATATATATATATATATTGGCTCCCTCGCACAAGCATCTGTCTTCGAAACGAGAGTATATTTTCAAATATTTCTGAAAGCTCGAAGATAAAAAAAATTTCATGAAAGCTCATAAACAAAATTTTATTACTAACAGACGCACGTCTATTAAAAAAACGTTTCTCTCGTACGAGCATCCACCTTTGGAACGAGATTTTATTCCACTTTGTGAAATCTCACATATTTTAAAAAATAAAATTTTGGTTTTCGTGAAAGCTCATAGAAATTTTTTTAAATCATCAGACTGAGGTCTATTTTGTTTGTTCCTTAAACTAACACACGAACGAGCGTCTATTCCTAAAACAAGGATTTCTTTTCTTGGGCCCGGGCCCGTGAGTACTAAATAGACCAAGGTCCCATCACCAAATCAGCGGTTCAACACCAATTTATGCTCATTAGACGATGCTCTATCATGCACTGGGATCTCTGTTCAAGCCGTGGACTCGCTCGCGCGATCAAAAATCTGGTAACATCTTATCTTACGACTAAGTTCAATTACTTATTTCGTTCATAACTGGAAAATCACCATTTAGTGTTGACTGAGGAACATGATTGTCGCTCACTAAGCAAGGGCTTAATATAGATGGTGGATTTTTGACAAGGGTTAAAATCGTAAAAGCATAATTATACATGCTCATGATCCAGCAATCAGATGAGTATTGAGGCTCATGTCTCTCATTGAAGCATGAAAGCTCATGCCATGAAATCTTTGACTGAGAATACTGTCTCTCAGAGTATATGTAGATGTGTAGTCTCTCAATTGAGGCAACGACACATCTCATGAATACTGAGAAATTTCAGTGATTACTTCTGTATAGAATCAAAAGATTGGACGGATCCTAGACAACTTGCACGCTAGTATAGAGCAATAACGTCTTCAGGATGCAACAAGGTTTTCCCTGACTATATAAAGGAGATATGACGCTTCAACAAGCTCATGTTACTCAACTCTCAGATAATTAATGCTCCTAGACAACAATGCCTACTAGTATAGAGCCATCAATTAATTATCTCTAATCCTTAAATTCATTAACTGAATATTCGGAAATATTTTACGTTCTTCATAATATTTCATTACTTCATTTCGTGGTTCTTCCCAGCAGAATTCCATGGGTTAGTAATAAATATTCAACGTATGGGCATCTGAGCAGCTATCAAGTAAGACCCGGCTAAAATGGTGCAAGTGTACTCAGCAATAATGCACAAACAAGAACCTGAATGCACAAACGATCATTCCAAAACACGAAGGAACGATGAACCTATGCAAAATAGGAAGAAAATGATAAATAATAAAATATTAATTGAGGCGCCAGCGGAAAAACACATTTTGCGGAAAAATAAGGGGCACATTTTTGTGTCTGATATAATCTCAATTGTATATATTGTTAGTGCTCGATTTTGTATTTATTTTGGCTTTTTATGTCTTTGTAGGTGTTTTTGGAAAAATAAGATCTTGCGGCGAAATTGGCTCGAAAAGTGTTTTTTGCGTTCATGGGAGGACATTTGCTATTCGGACCCTCACTTTCAATAAGGGTAACCTAATTACTAAGGGGCATCCCATTTCCAGGCATATGCTAATCACACCCCTACTCTGGATAAGGGGCAACCATCTTCAACATTCAAAAATCAGGTTTTGGCGGGGGAAAAGTGTAGTTAAAGAGAAGTTTTGGCAATCGTTATTTGGAGAAGTTTGAGGTCGATTAAACCTCTGATTTTCATAGGATAGACTCCTTATGGGTCTAGGAATATGATATGGGTATTTAAATCGATTAGAATGGGCTCAATCGACGGATTTTTCTCACAACAAGAAAATATGGAAAGTCACGTGTGTGACCTGTTTTAGGGAATTTTAGAGTGATTAAAACGCTGTAAACCTTCCCAAAGATTTGTATCTATCTAAGGAAGAGTTTAGAATAAAAAGGAAAGCTCAGAAACGCGTAGAAATCCTAAAACAAGAAATTGTCGCAACTTGGCCGTGAAGAGAAGGAAAGAGATTTTGGAAGATTTGGGAGAGATTTAATCGGTATTTTTTATATAAATAGATGTCTTGGGTCATATAGAAGAGGTGCCGAGATTTTGGGAACCTAAGGAGATCCAGAGAAGAAGAAATCGGAGCTTTACCAAACTCTGTTTCTGTTGTTGGTGCTGTTGAAGAAGAAGAACAGCTGAAGAACATTGACCCTCGGTAGACAATCGCAGAAAAGTGTCGTTGTTTAACAGCTGAAGAACATTAAGCTGTTCAGGGCAGTCTTATTCTAGGGTTTTAAAATCAGCGACAAAGCAACAGTTTTTCTGTAACAGCTGTTTTGCAACACCAATACACTGTTGCAAACAGTCTGTGTTATTACTTTTCACTCTTTTAATCATCTTTTGAGCAACAAACACATATTTTGAGATCATGATTAATATGAGGAGCTAAACCCCAACACTGGGATGACGGAGGAAGCCATATTTCATATGTGTGGTAATTATATTTAATTCTTTTTATGACTTTTTGCATTAATTTAATCGTTTTATGATTTTTCTTAATTAGTTCTGAAGTCGTATGATGATGTATACTTGGTCTAAGTGATTTTGATGCATCATGCTAGTGATTTACAGTTAATCTTTTTAAAATCTACCCTGGCAAAGAATTAGAGTCAATAAACAAGAGCTATAATTGTCTAAGAATTGAATTTTGAACCACATGGTATGAGGTTTGGTGGAATCCTGAGTCTCAGTAATCTCTCGACATTGTGACAAACCTTGTATATATATTTTTTTTTTTATTGTTTTCTATTATTAAGTCTGAAATTGAGTCTACACAAGTCCGAGTTGAACGAACTTTATTTACTACTTAAAAAACTACATCAATTTTTGGCGCCGCCGACGCGGATTTGTATTTAGATTTGTTTTAGGTTTATTTTTTTTATTTTTTTTTTGTTGTTCTTTTTTACGCGTTTTGGTATTTTTCGATTCTTTTCAGATTTGGAGCGAAGCTACAAGGAAAGAAAAGTACTATAAAAGGAAAGCATCACCAAAGAAGGAAAGAAAAGAGGAATCTGAAAGGAGTGAAGAAGAAGATTTTGTATATAGTTGTTTTGTTTATTTTTAGAAACTGTAAATAGGATTTTATTTTTGTAATTTTTCTTTTCCTTTTTGGACATTTTTATTTTTGACTTTATTTTTGGACTAGACATTATTATTATTTTGAAACCCTAAGGAAGCGTTAAAAATTAAATATAAACTGTTTGCAGGGAAGGAAGACAGTTACGATACTGTCTCGGCCCCTCGGGTTCGTACACTGACATTGGAGTCGGTGGCCTGAGTCGACTTCAACGGTTCATCGCCCGTATAGTATGGGAGGTAAGACTCTATCCACCCACGAATCCCCTGTCAGTGGGTTTTATTTTGTGTGACAACCCACACCCCTGCAGTAGAATGTTGAACTGGTATTACAATAGCCAATACAATGAATATCCGACTGAGTTTCAAAATGGACGTTACTACTTTGACCATAGTGTGAATAGTAGTTGGGAACATCAGCCTTTTGAAGATTATGGTTCATACCATGGTGAGCCCAATTACTATCCACATACGCACCGGTCATATGAGCAAAATTCTTATATTTCTCCTTTAGAAGAGTCTCTCAGGAAGTTAGAAGAGTCGACACGTAGGATAGCTGAGATGAATAACTTAGTGTATGACGAAAGAAAACTTTCTTTAGAGGAATCCCTCAAGATGATAGCTGAGACGAACGAAAGAATTGCTCGAAATAATCTTAGTTTTCAATACAATGTCTCCAATAATACCCATGAAAATGAGGATAGTTATTTGCATACACAGGATGACGAGGATAAAATTGGTTACACTACTTGTTTAGATGAGGTTCAACCATTTTCATTTTATTATAATGATTATGATGAGGATAGTGTTGATGAAGAATTTGAAATAAATAGTCATAGTGATCAGGAATTTGCTACTCCAACTGAGCTTAATAATAATATTATTTCTAGTTCAAATCCAAATAATTTTAATAATTATTCACCTATTCAAAAGGACGAGGATTTGACTAGAGATACCCCCGTTTTAGACGATGTAGTATTTCCTTTTGATTACGAAGCTAATAATGGTTTAGAGGAACGAGTATATTTTGAGTCTAGCGATTTAGAAACAATAGACTTAGAAAAAGAAAATGAACTCGTCGAGATGAGTGAGGATGTACCCGACTTAGAAGAATCAATTGACCATTTTCATGAATTAGATGACCTTGAAATTAGGGAAGTTGTGACTAGTCTTTCTAGAGACACTGAAAACTCTAAGTTTGGGGGTTATTATCATTCTCCATGTGATTTAACTCTTAGAAAGGTCCCTCACTTGGGACTTGACATATGTGCCTCAACCATTTTACAAGATTATCTTCATACACGTTTTCCTGAACCTAGTGATGTCCACAAAAAATTTCAGTTATTAGAAACCCATCCTCTGGTTGATGTGGTTTACCCAGGCTATAATACCAAGGTTGACTTTGTTTTCCCACCAACTATTTTTCTTCCAAGTGTGGGAATGTCTGATTTTCAAATGTGTCGAATATTAAGTTTTGAGACTAAACCTAATTACTTTAGGAGATTAGAGTCGACATACTTGTTTAAGGAAGATAACCACTCTCATTGTGGTCAGCTGTGTAAGTCAAATCTGATTGACTTAGAGGATCCACAATTATTCAGGTTATTATTATGTGCTTCTAAGTTTGTATTTGAGTTTTTCCAGACTCTGGAACCTGAACATTTGGATCTAACCTATGAGGAAATGCAACCCATGAAAATATTTTATTTGGACCCAGTTATAGATCATGAACCTGAACCACAACTAGATGTAGCTGTCTTAAACAGGAAACTAGACAAGGGTGTGCTTTATTTGTTCATTTTCTTGGCATGTTGCAGATTCCTTTTACTTGTGATAGCTCTATTTGGTTTTGATGACCCACATATATTTCATCTATTACTTTATGATTTTATAAGGTGACTAATCCTTTCTTAGTCTGGCTGAAGACATTAAACTTAGCACTTCTTGGGAGGTAACCCATTCTCATGCAACACGGTAATATATTTCCTTATCTCTTTTGCTTCAAATGGTAACAATTTCTCCTTGTTCATGCTTTTAATTTGATCTTTAGAACATTGAGGACAATGTTAGATTTAAGTTTGGGGGTATAGGAGAAACTTTTTAGTTGCACAATTAAACTCCGGAGCCTAGAAATTTATGCTTATTAAGGATGGCACTAACTAATCTAAGTGGATGGAAGCATTTTGGTTGTAGGAGTTGAGGAACCAATCTGACTAGATGGCAACATCTAAAGAGTCTATTCATAAAAGCACAGAGCTCAGGTGTTAGAAATAACATGGTAGTTTCACCATATTTCGTTGAGTCCTTTTCACTTCTGTTTTTATTTTGTTTTGTTTTTAAACTATGTTTCTCTAAGTGATTAGGTGGGGCTCACGATTCAAGTTGTTACCAATGCTAGGGTGAATTAGAGTGATTGAGATACAAAAAAAAAGGTAGAAAAAAAAAAGAGTTGGAAAAAAAAAAGACCAGACCATCAGACCAACTGGAATAAATTCAATAAAGTCGACCACTGGAACCCTTGTATATGCCAGTTGTGTTGACATAGAGTTAGGATTATCAATCATTGGTTCCCTTGTATATGCCAGTGTGTTGATATTAGTCAGACTAGTATCTCAGTCCATTAGGATAGGTTCATTTTGGCGGAGGCCTTCAGACAGATATGAGAAACACCGTTCACCTAGTAAACATCAAAACCATCTATGTTTTTCAATATCCATCTTCTTGATCTATCCATGTGATTAGTTTTAACTCCGGATATTGATGTCCATAGTGCGACTGTCTGAGTAGAGCCCTGTCACTTCATATGAATTTTAGTATGCTTGAGTGCAAACTCGTGTACAACAATTGGAATTTCGCATCAGGGTACTTCCTCCTGTAGTCAATAAGTATGCCAACCAAGAAGATTCTTTAGTGCCTTCCAAGATTCTGTGTAGATAGATAGGGTCTGGAGTAAAAAGGTTTTGTGGGTATACCTCTAGTAACCCCTCCGGAGACAACACTCCGCCACTAGGGACACCTAGAGGTTTAAAGGCTTATTGCAAACGCTAAATGCAATCGACGATGCCTGCGACAGTGAGTTAGGATTTTATTTCTATTTTATTTTTGCTCGAGGACTAGCAAATAATAGGTTTGGGGGTATTTGATAGACACATTTTTGTGTCTGATATAATCTCAATTGTATATATTGTTAGTGCTCGATTTTTTATTTATTGTGGCTTTTTATGTCTTTGTAGGTGTTTTTGGAAAAATAAGATTTTGCGGCGAAAATGGCTCGAAAAGTGTTTTTTGCGTTCATGGGAGGACATTTGCTATTCGGACCCTCACTTTGGATAAGGGGTAACCTAATTACTAATGGCCATCCCATTTCCAGGCATATGCTAATCGCACCCCTACTCTGGATAAGGGGCAACCATCTTCAACATTCAAAAATCAGGTTTTGGCGGGAAAAAAGTGTAGTTAAAGAGCAATTTGGCAATCGTGATCTGGAGGAGTTTGAGGTCGATTAAACCTCTGATTTTCATAGGATAGACTCCTTATGGGTCTAGGAATCTGATATGGGTGTTTAAATCGATTAGAATGGGCTCAATCGACGTATTTTTCTCACAACAAGAAAATATGGAAAGTCACGTGTGTGACCTTTTTTAGGGAATTTTAGAGTGATTAAAACGTTGTAAACCTTCCCAAAGATTTGTATCTATCTAAGGAAGAGTTTAGAATAAAAAGGAAATCTCAGAAACGCGTAGAAATCCTAAAACAAGAAATTGTCGCAACTTGGCCGTGAAGAGAAGGAAAGAGATTTTGGAAGATTTGGGAGAGATTTAATCGGTATTTTTGATATAAATAGATGTCTTGGGTCATATAGAAGAGGTGTCGAGAGTTTGAGAACCTAAGGAGAGCCAGAGAAGAAGAAATCAGAGCTTTACCAAACTCTGTTTCTGCTGCTGCTGCTGTTGAAGAAGAAGAACAGCTGAAGAACATTGACCCTCGGTAGACAGTCGCAGAAAAGTGTCGTTGCTTAACAGCTGAAGAACACTAAGCTGTTCAGGGCAGTCTTATTCTAGGGTTTTAAAATCAGCGACAAAACAACAGTTTTTCTGTAACAGCTGTTTTGCAACACCAATACACTGTTGCAAACAGTTTGTGTTATTACTTTTCACTCTTTTAATCATCTTTTGAGCAATAAACACATATTTTGAGATCATGATTAATATGAGGAGCTAAACCCCAACACTGGGATGACGGAGGAAGCCATATTTCATACGTGTGGTAATTATTTAATTCTTTTAAGACTTTTTGCATTAATTTAATCGTTTTATGATTTTTCTTAATTAGTTGTGAAGTCGTATGATGATGTATGCTTGGTATAAGTGCTTTTGATGCATCATGCTAGTGATTTACAGTTAATCTTTTTAAAATCTACCCTGGCAAAGAATTAGAGTCAATAAACAAGAGCTATAATTGTCTAAGAATTGATTTTTGAACCACATGGTATGAGGTTTGGTGGAATCCTGAGTCTCAGTAATCTCTCGACATTGTGACAAACCTTGTGTATATATTTTCTTTATTTTTATTTTTTTCTATTATTAAGTCTGAAATTGAATCTACACAAGTCCGAGTTGAACGAACTTTATTTACCACTTAAAAAACTACATCAGGGGACAAGGCCCACCGGCCGGCCGGTCGTGCCATGGCCAGTCCCACGTCTAATTTTATATTTTTATTATTTTCCTTGATCTCATGAAAGTACTTTCATTTGAGCAAATTTCCTTCGTCTCAAGGAAACTCCCTAGTCTCGTGGTGTTTCCTCATGTCAAAGAAATAAAATAAGGAAAGGTGTAATGGGACCGAGCTCGCTAGACGACCGGCCATTCCCTAGCCGTGGCCGGTCCCACACCTCATGGTTCATTATTTTTTTATTTCCCTCATCTCCTTATTATTTTATTATTTCCCTCATCCCATGAAAATTTCCTGATTCCATGATAATACCCTAAACTCATAAAAATTACGTAAATTAAGGAGAAAACGCACGGGACCGGGCTCATTGGCCGGCTGGCCATGCCCTAGCCGTGGCCAGTCCCACACGCCCTTGTCTCATTATTTTAAAATTATTTGTTTCCCTCATCTCATGGAAACTCCTTCACTTCAAGGAAACTCCCTAGTTTCAGCAAACTCCTTGATTTCATGATATTTCCTTAAAATCATGAAAATAATATAAAATTAGGGAAAGTGACATGGGACTGTGCCCGTTGGACGGCCGGCCATGCCTTGGCCATAGCCGGTCCCACACTTCATGACTCCGTATTTTATCATTATTAATTACATAATCTCATGAAAATTCCCTAACCTCATGAAATTCCTCAGTTTCATGGTATTTCCTTCACTTCAGGGAAAATACATAAAATTGGGAAAGGTACTGCGGGACTAAGATTGCTAGCTGGCCCGCCATGCCCTAGACGTGGCCGGTCCCACACCTTGTAATCCCCTATATTATTAATTATATTTCATCATCTCATGAAGATTCCCTAGTTTCAGCAAACCCTGATTCCTTCATATTTTCTCAAAATGTTGCTCAAACGCGCATCAGAAAATATCGAAACTCTCAGGACTGAGACATGAACATTACGATGACACAGGAATGTCTTCTTGACCGACCAAGGCCTTCCTTAAGGATTGCAAATAGTCGGTCCCGCATGTTTTAATAATCTTGACCTAATTTGCTCAACTACTCATATTGGGTCCAAACTTTTCTCAAACAACTGGGAGTTTGCTTAAACGACCATCAGTTGATCCCACAACCATCAAGAGACGGTCCCATGACTCCTTGGTCGGTCCCTCATCTCTCCATAATCAGGTTTCGCTACCTAACGCTCACACGAGCATTATTTTAATAAATGATTAAACCAGCATTTAATCATCCTTTCACCAACTAGTCTTCAGGAGACTTTAGTATTTTGCTCATTTGAGCATCTGGGCGTTACACGGTCGATTCGTCATCCCATGTAGTCGGTCCCTCCTTCACCCTATGGTTGATTTTCAATAAATCATCGATTGATCAAAAATTAGGGTTTCGAATCTAAAGCTATGCAGAACATAATTCTGAGTAGATTCAAATATTAATAATTTTATGATGATCCCGTGATCAACACTTTTATTATTATGCTCGGCCTAGCTGTCAGTATCTTAAATTAATAATTTATTTCATCTGGTCCTGACACCAACAATTCATCAGACGAGCAACACTTGATCATACGAGCAATATTTGCTCAGACTAAGGAATATTGGTCCAACTATCAATATTCAACAATTTAGCAACATTTGCTCACCTTAAAATTATCAAACTTTATTCGAGAATATACCTTTGTCTCAGCATACATGTTCAATGCATGAGTCTCAGAACATTTGCAAATCACGTTCGACTCAACAATATAAGGACTCATCGTCCCATAAAGTCAGCAACTGACTCCACAATCACGAGATGTCAATCGTGTCACATGGGGGATATTAACTAGGGTTTTGGTCCGGGGGTCTACAACACATGTGTTCATGCACACGAAAAGAATGTGAGAAAGTCGTGCAATCAGTTGGAGGAGTTACCAAATTAGTGGATGGGAAATCAACCAAGTCTCCACAAGATGAGTAACTGGTTTTTACACGACTTCCCACTTCCCCACTCTTTGACTTAAGCAACTGTCACACTTCATGGGATCAGGGTGTCTACAATTCCAGCAGTATAAAAGGTCTCTGAATCATGATTGAAATGGACAAGAGTTTCTCGACAAGTTCATACATACAATATTTCGTCTACACGAACTCATCGTCTGAGAAATCACTCTCAACTGAGTAAATTAGATCATTCAAAACTTTCTTACGCAGAATACACAACACACTTACAATCTTCGATCACCATTGATCTCACACATTTCTAAGATTCCCTCCTACAGATCGACCCGTCCTCTCTTGTGACCGAATTGACTCTGGAACGACCATTGTCTTGGTTTAGGCCGGAGTCCTACAGATTGATCTCTCGAACTTAAAGAACTCCCTTCTTACAGTGCATTTGTATGAGGTTGAGCATTTGCTAGGTTCAAGGAGTCTCCTCCGCACGGTCATATCCTCGATTCCGTAAAAACCAGCAAATCGTTTTTCCCCATCTACAATACTATTCCCAAAAAAGTTTGGTCTCACCTATGGCACTGTAAGATCCCTCATAGTGTTCAGCTTTTTATCTGGAAGTGCATTAAAGACATAGTACATGTTAGATCTAAGATTGTAGTATACAAACCTGAAATACAGACCGAGTGTTCCCTTTGTAATTGTAGCATTAGAACTTTGAATCACTTGTTTTTTTAATGTTCTTTTCTTAGAACTATGTGGTCAATAATGAATGTCAACCTAAATAATATTGTAGGTAATTTCGTTATGTACAATCTTGGATAATCTCTTTTTTTTGCCAGAACTGGTAATACTGAATCTGTCTTATGTTTGAATAATGCAAATTATTTTACTAGATTAATGTGTACCATGTGGTACATCTGTAAAGATAGGTGCTCTCTTGTTTTTCAGGGAATTAACCTAATGTTCATAGTTCCAGTACTAGAATTATTAATCTTATACAACAATGTAATGACTGCCTTGTGTTTAATACTAGTGCCATGAATAATTTGCAGGTTCAAGTATGGATTCCTCCTGAAATGGTTCTTATATACCAACAACTAGAAAAGGAATTGTTGGACTAATAATCCATGATTTTGCAAGTAACTGTTTAGGAGCTCAAGGAATTAAATCTGAAGAGGAAGTGGATGAGGATTATGGGGCTGAACATTTTGAGTCTAAAGCTTTGGAATTGGCAGTGGATTGGGTGGAGGAGTTGCAGATAGATATGGCTATTTTTGAGATGGATTGTGATAATGTGATAAAGCTTGTAATGGAGCAGCAGTCACAAGTTCATTGGTTCAAATCAAGTATAGTTGAAAGAGTTAAATCTAAGAGTAATATTAGTAGTAAGCTTTGGTTTTTCAGGTCTATTCATAAACTTGTTAATAATGTATCTCACTCTTTAGCTCGTAAAGCAAGAGATAAGGATGCAGATTTATGTTACATGTCAAACTTTTCAGTCTTCATTACCAAACTGTTGAAGGAAGATTACTGCTGCAACAATGCAGCCTAATTAATTAAAAAATTCCTTTAATATCAAACAAAAAAGAAAAAGATCTACATAATGAATGTAAAAACCCATGTCTAATTTAGAGTTGTTACGAAAAAATGGTGGACTCCACAGAACAACCATCACATTGAATAGAGAGATTAACTCAACATGCATTCGATTTCCAAAGCATCCTCCTTGAGTTTAGCCCCGAGTACGGTTCGAGAAAAAAAAATTATGGCATTTTCCTCACGAAAAATCCTTAATTGGGAATCACGATCCTTAACCATACCAATAATCATATTGAATTTGTGTTTCAGCCTATTGATTTCAACTGCCTAGATTATAACAAGTTTCAGAATCGCTGCACTCTTTTGGGATGCTTCCCTTTCTACTTCAGAGTCAGACTCGTCAGTAAGATAATCAAGGTAACGCATATCAGTACTTGTTTGTTTCGTGGGAACAAAATATTCATCTATATGTGAGATATACAAGTCTTTCTCTTCAATAGATTTCATAGAAATATATTACTTTTATTTCTGGTGATACGTTTGTTAGAGATAACACTTTTGTCCATAGAATAAGATTGGTACAAACAAGACTTATGAGATCTTTAATGTGTTTGCATGTTCTGATACCAATTGAAAAAGAGGGGGTATAACAACCATACCCAATAATTCGTTCGACAATCTGCATGGACTAACTCCAATATAATTCCGAGAGATCCAACTTATAAAGAGAGCTTAATCAATAAATATACCAAAGAGTTATATCTCAATTTCTCAATACAATCTACAATCGAACGGATAGAAATATGTGAGCCCGATTAATATGAAAAATAACTTGGACGGTACCAAAGACCAATGCTCAAGTTTCAATCAATTTATATCAACAACCGAAGGTCGGATTTACCAATTTATTGAACTACGCACAACTTGTGATATTTCAATTATATAAAGAAATCTAATTCGGAAAAGAAATAACACAGACACCAAAGTTTTGTTAACGAGGAAACCGAAAATGCAGAAAAAACCCGGGACCAAGGTAGTTAATATCGGTTGTATTGGCCGATATTATAGGTTTTTATCGTGTATCGGAAAAAATCTATACGATATCTAAAATGTCGGCGATACAAGGATTAAACGATAAAAATGCTTGTATCCCCCGGTACAAACCGATATATCGGGTTCACTAATAATATAGGCAAGGGTAATTTAGTAGAGTAAATTATTTTGATATGAAAATGTGTGAATAAAACTCTTCCTCCTAATCATATTCTTCTTTTATACCCATGAAAACTCAACACGAACTGGTATGCAAACTATACCTTCCGGACTTTATCAAACAGGTATGCGTTTGGACGGTATCAAAAACCAATATCCAAGTGTCAATCAATATAATCAACAACCAAAGGTTGGATTCACAATTGATTGAACTTACGCACAACCTGTGATATTTCAATTATATAAACAAATATAATGCGGAAAAGAAATAACACAGACACCAGAAATTCTATTAACGAAGAAACTGCAAATGCAGAAAAACCCTGGGACCTAGTCCAGATTTGAACACCACATTGTATTTAGCCGCTACACACACTATCCTACTACAAGTTAACTTCGGAATGGAATGTAGTTGAGCCCTAACCAAGTCTCACACCGATTAAGGTACAGTCGTGTTCCTTACACCTCTGAATCCCAGCAGGACTCTACACACTTGATTCCCTTAGCTGATCTCACCCACAACTAAGAGTTGCTACGAACTAAAGTCGAAGACTTATAAACAAATATGTCTCCCACAGATAAGTCTATTCTGATAGATAAATCTTTCCCCCACAGAAGTACCTATGAATTTTTGTTCCATCTTTAATAAATCAAGGTGAACAGGAACCAATTGATAATCCGTCTTATATTCCCTAAGAATAGCCTAGAAATATCAATCACCTCACAATAACTTAATTATATGGTAGTAGAAGAAGTTATACTAGAATCACAAAGAATGAGACAAAGAGATTTGTGATTACTTTTTATATCTTACCTATCGGAGATAAATGTTGAGTTAATCTAAGAAAAGATAATACTCAATACGATTTAACAAGTAAGATTAGATCACGCAACTACAGAGAAAATAGTTGGGTCTGGATTCACGAATCCCAAATGAAGTCTTCAAGTCGTTAACCTATAATGGTTTTGGAAAAACCTAGGTTAAAGGAGAATCGACTTTAGTCACAACTAGGACACAAGAAAATGTCGGGATTAGGTTTTTCAGTTGCTAGAGTTCTCCGTTATATAGTTTTTCAAATTAGGGTTTTCTTTAAATCAAAGCTAAGATAGCTTAGTAACAAAGCATTCAATATTCACCGTTAGATGAAATCCTGATTTAAGATTCGAGCTAAGTCTGCTTAAAACCAAAGCAATATCTCTCCACCGTTAGATGGTCTTAGCTTGTCACACACACAAATGAAATATACCTTCATTTAGATATGGGTAACCGTACATAAATGTGTATATTGAGTTAACTCAATAATAGTTAACCGAAGTTAGCCATATGAACACTTTTATCTTAATCACATTCATCTAACACTTCTAGATCAATTATGATAATCAATCAAATGAATCTAATTGTGTTTCAAATATAGTTGTTCAGTTGTTCACTATTTCACAAAAAATATATATGAACCAATTGAAACAAAATCAGATTGATTTATGAGAATCAATTCATGAATATTCAGCCACGGTTTGCAAAGATTGCATTCTTTAATTCATAAATGTATTTTTTCATGAGTATGAAAAACATATTTAACCGATTTTAGAACTTTAACCACTAAGTTTGCAAACGGGTATGCAAACTATAGCTTCCGGACTTTGGTCTTGTCCAGCAATTTGCAAACCGGTATCCATACTGTTGTCCCGGACCTTAAATCAGGTAGAACCATTCGCATACTGGTATGTAAACTTGGTTTCTGGACTTTAACAGTTAAAACCGTTCGAATACTGGTATGAAAACAAGGTTTCCGGACCTGAATCATACCACAACAGTTTGCATACTGTGATGTATCCAGACAAAGGCTAATTTGTTCTAAACTCCGATTTCAATCATTGGAACATCCTTAGAAGATAACAATAGCTGTGTCACACAAAATATTAACTTATAAGTAATTTTCAAGTGATTAAATGATCAATATGAAACTTTCCGAGTCGACATCAGATGATTTTCTCACACAAATCATGTAAGATGTTTCAAGGCGATTTTCACATCATCATCTTTTAACTTATTATTTAGTTTCCAACAAATAAATTGTTCTAACTAAATTTGTCAAGAATATAATGAACGTAGCTAAAGCGAAAAGCTTCCAACACATATTTCGAGAAATAAATAACCGAGTTAAACTCAGCTCGAAAAATCAAATGTGTATAATATAAAAATCTATATAACTATACGACTTAGTCTCATTAGGAGATAGAATAAAATATACTTCTCAGTGATATATATGCTTTAGTCTCCACATACCTTTTGTTGATGAAGTTCCTCCAAGATCTCCTCAGTAGATCTTTGTCTTCAATCGATGAACGCCGTGAAATCTAAAGCTAAACTACGCATTCTATCCTAATCCGAGACATAACTATAAGTAGACTAGAAATCAAGACTTATAGTTTTGATCAACTAAACTTCACAAACAAGCTTAAGATATCAACGCTTGCGAGTTCGACCGAGCAATGCTCTAACACATAGCGGCTGCCTACGTACTCTCTCTGTTTCTCGAAAGGATCAAGCACGACTGTAGTTCGTCATATATTCATTTAGATAATATGAATTGCCAACAACGGAAACAACCATATCTCAGATGATATGAACTACTTTTCCTTAATAGCAATCACCTCATGCTTAGATAATTTGAACTGCTAACCCTAATGGGTTCAGTTAAACCCGAGAAAAAGGTTCGTGTTGTCATACCATCAACTCCTTAAAAAGAACTTTGTCCCCAAAGTTCAAAATAAAACTTAGAAGTAAAGAAGAATACATGTGGTCGCTCTTCAATTAAACCACTGATGAGTCCACAATTCACAGTCCAGAATGAACCAGAACTGCTCTGATTTCAACTGTGACGGACCGGAAAATTTTCGTTCCCAGCGGGTCGGGTTACGACCTGCTTGGAAAATCCCAAGTTTCCAATACGCCACTCAAGTAAAAAAAATTGTTCATTGATAAAATCCCTATCTCAGTATGTAACAATCGCTTTCCATCGAACAACAAACTTGAGATCCCGCTGAACAGAAATCTCATCGGTCTTAAGGTTGGAATTCTATAAGCATATGTCACATACCATAATACTCATAAAATTCGACAAGGGTTACAATTTCCAAAAAATAAGATAACCGAAAATAAAGATGGAAAATTACCAAAATAACAGACGCCCAGTTGCCGAAAATAAAAGATGTCCAATTTCCAAAATAAGAGACCACCAATTGCCGAAAATAAAAGGTGTCCAATTGCCAAAATCAGAGACGGCCAACTGCCGAAAATAAAAGATGTCCAATTGCCAAAATCAGAGACCGCCAATTGCCGAAAATAAAAGATGGGCCAATTGCCAAAATCAGAGACGACCAATTTTCGAAAATAAAAGGTGACCAATTGCCAAAATCAGAAACGACCAATTGCCGAAAATAATAATGTAATACAGGATTGCAGGAATTTATTAGAAAGTTTTACAAGTTGAAAATGCACTTTTGTGCACAGAGTGTCCAATGAAGTAGCTAATAGTTTAGATAAAAGAGCTAAGAATTTTAGAGATGATGAATACTGGAACTCAGAACTTCCAATATGGTTGAAATCTCTTATAAGAGATGAACTCAATGTAAACCTTTTCAAAAAATTTAATGAATCTTCCTTTCTCATAAAAAAAATAAAATTTTACGAAAATAAAAAATGGCCAATTGCCAAAATCAGACACGGCCAATTGCAGAAAATAAAAGATTGTCGATTGCCATAAATACAGAGTCGCAATCATCTCCGAGTAGATGGTATGAACTGCCAAAACAACAACCAACACTTTCAGATGATACGAACAAACTTATAGAGTTGTGATGAACCGCATAGCGTCCGCGTACGTACCCTCTCCTTGCTCGAAGGGATCAAGCACGGTCGTAGTTCGTCAAATATTCATTTAGATAATATGAATTACCAACAACGGAAACAACTATATCTCAGATGATATGAACTACTTTTCCTTAGTAGCAATCACCTCATGCTTAGATAATATGAACTTCTAACCTAATGGGTTTAGTTAAACCCGAGAAAAAGGCTCGTATTGTCACAGGAAATCTGTTTGCAATATACAAAGTTAGCAAACCTCACAAATCCTCAACTTACGACTCCCATAGAGCATCCTAGAGTCTTATCCACCTCTAAAGAACAATCTTAGAAAGATCAATTAAGATCAGTCTTTAGATATCTGTCTTGAGGAATCACAAAGTTTGATACGAAGAGAACTTTGCGATTACTATTTATCTTTCCTGAAAGAGATTACGAAAATCTCGATAACAGAAAAGCAAGATCAGGATTCACGAACTATCAAGGTAAAGATAGTCGGATTTGGTTTCACGAATCCCCAAAGTGAAGTTTTTTAGTCGCAGACCTAATAATGTTTCTCAGAGGAAACCTAGGTCAATAGAGGACGACTCTAGAATCAACTAGGATACAAGGTGTTAGGGATTGATTTTTTCGGTTGATAAAGATGCTATATTTATAATTTTCAAAGACCAGGGTTAGCTTAGAATTCAAGATATATAAGATAACTTGAAAATCAAGCAAACACTTTAGGCTTTAAAAATACAATAGAAGAGTATACACATAGGTTCGGCTACGAAACCGTGTATGATGAATGTTTGGTTTGGAAAGTTAGCCAAAGAACTGAAAGCTATTTGATGTTCATTTAAATACCTAAGAAATTAATCATGATTCACGCACATAAGTGTTTAAGTAATCAATGAAGTCTTAGAAGTGTTTACGAGAATTCTAGCAATGCTAAACATATTAAAATAATATGTCGTTAAGTATATGTTAAACATTATCGGGACAGTTGGTACAACGGTTCGCCAACCGTAGGGCTTGTTCGCGAGTCAAGGTGCTACCGTTAGTGAACCGGGTTCGGCAATCCTTCTAGACTACCGAACATAGTTGACCATGGTTCGTGAAACTGGTTAGCCAACTGCTAGCCAATCCTTCTAGACTACCGAACTCATATTCCTCTCTTATGATGTTTAACACATTCCCAAGTGATATGATCACTTGTATGGGCAATTTTCAGTTGATCCACAAATTAATTCATAGAACTAATATTGTTAAGTATATTTGAACATCTAATTTCTAAATCATATTTTGAGATTTTTCACAAGACAAGCTTGACTCGAAACTTATTTGTAATTCTAGTATAAGTCATACGATATAGTCTCAATAGATAAATGATGGCATAATGAGTAAAATAGAATGGTTCATTATTCACATACATCATACAGAAGTTATCCAAAAGTCTTCAAGGATGATCTCTGGTACTCAACTACAATTCTAACCTACTCAACTACACTTGGGAATCAACCATGCCGGCATATATAATTTTTGGGACAGACTTTCTGAGCTATGTTGGTATCGGCATGGTATTCATCCTAAAAGCCATGCTGGCACAAGATATAGGCATGGTATTCATCCTAAAAGCTATGCCGACACAAGATACCGGCATGATATTCATCCTAAAAGCCATGCAGGCATAAGATATCAACATGGTATTAATCATAAAAGCAACGCCAGCACCAGATGTCGACATGGTATTCAAAAAAAAAACATGTCAGCACAAGAAATCGACAGGGTATCCATCATGAACACAATGCCGGGAGTGGATTGAATATGAAACTAAAAAGTTTTAGTTTATGATTCTAACCCAAACGAAGTTTTAAAACAACAACACTATAAATAAGATTGGGTATCACATACCTTCTCAATGAATCCATTTCTTCTTCTTCTTCTTGCTAAACAACAATTCAATTTAACCTATCTTTAAGAACTTGTTGGGGTTTGATTTTGATTTTGATTTTTAGTTTTAAATTTTAATTTAGATGGAAGGATATTAACCTAAAGGGTATTTTAGTATTTTTGCCCCTAAAAACACCCCTTAGCAGATACTATTGGATGAGGTTAGTAATTTGTATCCCCCAATTAGTTTTGGTATCCCCAAATGCGTGTTCTTAAAAAATCCGCTAAGGTAAAAAGGATGAAACCTCTTTTGACGTAATTATTTCTGTTGGATCATGTGAAGATTTTTTTTTTTTTTTTGAAGCATGATAATTACTAAACTACTAAGAAGTGATTCCACCAGGGTATATTTATCCAATGAGTTATCTATGAAAAATTTGTTTATGCAAGACTTGACTGTATGATTCCAAATCGATGTTGAGAAGTTTCCCACCATGATGGTATCTGCAATATGATTTGCTAATCCATCTGCCGCTTGATTTCCTTCCTTGTATCTATGTTGGATAGTGGACTCCGGGATTTGGCTCATCCTTAGCTTAATTTCAATGATCATTCCTATTATGTAACATGGACGTTTCATAGTCAGAAGTTAGGAATCACAGAAGATGTTCCGAATCAGTTTTAAATTGCATTTATGGCCAGATCCATTCGGTTATTGTTTTTGATGCTATGAGAATGACACAAGTTTTAGTTTTTAGTGCAGTGGTGATTCACAAAGGTTGGGCTGCCGCTAACACGGTTCTAGCCGTCGTATCTCTACATATAAAACCCGCTTCTGCGATTGTAAGGTGTTCTCGAACTGTCCCGTGCATATTAATCTTGATCCATCCCACCAAAATTGTTGTAAACGTTTTTGTTCTATTAGGGTTTGTCAAAGAATCGTATAAGTGATGAAAATAGTTCCATTAAAAGTAGTATCCATTTAGTATATACTTTGGATGTTTAATAGACAACAAACTTTAAAATTTACTATCGAGTCTACCGGTATTTCAGCGGAGACGGAGCTATACAGATACAAGTGCGTGCACTAGACCCCATTATTTTCAAGCTTTAGTATATTTTAGTGTAAATTTGATAGGGATCTTAGAAATTTTAGGTTTCTATGGAGGAAAATAAGATTGCTAATTTGGTTTGATCCCATCACGGAAAAACTTTGTGTCTGTCACTGCGTATCCTCTCAAAATGGAGTCTCAAAACATTTTCTAGTGAAATGGTGTGACATATGTTGTTAATTAACGAAGCTAACAAGAATGTAATGGATGTTATTTCATGCCCTTATTGTTGAAAATTAGATCATCGTATAAAATATGTGATCTTTTAAAGTGATATTATCGTGATAATAGAGATGCGGATCAAATAATTTTTAGATGACCCACATACGATTTTTGTTTCATTTGATTATAAATGATGCCCTTCATTCATCGTTTGATACAATATTTCCTAATTATGTGTTTTTATACAAAATTTAAAAATTCATAATAATGATTGTTTTCTTGTTCTGTGATATAGTGATTTTCAGTTCGAGTTTTTAAGATATTGGAGAAAATTTTAAAAAAATAGTGGAAGCGTGAGTATAAAGGAAATCTTTTCATGGATTAATTGCGAAAAATGTATTAGCAAAATAGGCAAATGCAAATTATGTCACCATATAATACCTTTCTATACTGCGTTTATGCATTAGAAAAATAACCAAGTACAAATGATATAATTACAAACTTAAGAATTAGTTTCTAACTCAGGTATTTGAATATTTACTAGGATTATGCATATATTTGTTACTAATTGAATATAGTTCCTTCTGTTCATTTGACCACTTGTATACCAACATTGTATTGTTACACCGGTTCTTCTGTTTCATGTCTCTACGCTCCACAGTCCACTAGCAGAAGCTAATTAATCCCAGTTATTAAGTCGTTGAAAGTCATTATCTAATCACCAACCACATGATGTACACTGTACAACATCCACATGAGTCATGACCTATATTACAGTAAACCACTACTACCCTACCAGCCCGTTTGTTTCAAGGAAATGTATTCCTTGGAATCCAATTCCAAAGGAATGTGTCCAATTTTTTGGATCGAACGGGGTAAATGAACTATATATAATTATTGGAAATTTTAATTCTTACGAATCCAATTTCCTCCAAAATGATAGATTTCCATTGCATTGGTTCAATGATGGAAAAAAAAGTAAATTACCTCAACCGAACATAAAATTTTTGGACTGGAATCCAATTCCAAGAATTGAATTACCCGATAATTGAATTCTTACGAATCTAATTCTTCTAACCAAACGGGTTGTAAATCTAGAAATACATGCATAATAGCCCATCACATATATCTAAAGGTCAAAATTGGAGAACCCCCATTACATCAGTCCTCCACATAACACTATATTACATTTCATTTTTTTATTCATTTTAGACGCGTCTAGTTAGATCTCCAACATCCAGACCAGAGTCACAAAAACACAAGCATCTTAAAAATCCCCCTTGTACAATCAAACGTAAAAAGAAAAAAAACTGGTGAAAAGGTCCACAACACTGAAGAATCCCATTTCGACCAAATCAAAGCAGAAAAAAGAACCAGAGAAAACCATGTCAATGTATCACTGAAATCATCCTCGAAAAACAGACTGATTTTGTTCAATCATTTGCTCGGATGCTCGCTGTAACGAGCTGCAATTGGTGAGTTTCTCATAACCCTAGATTTGTATTTCATTTATATATATCGATCAATTTGAAGGAATTATAGTTTTTTTTTTTTTTTTTTTGTGTAAAATCCCCAATAATGACTGAGGAACTGGAGTTTATCTTTTACAGGTTACACGATTAATATTATTGTGTTTAATTATGTCGAGACCGATGGTGCTTGTGTTTTTGTTGATGATACTTATAATCACTTCCCAATTCGAATGGAAACAACAACTTGTACCGGAGACTGAAGCAACTCCAAGTCTGGCTGAGAAGCAACAGCGTGTTTCGGATAGGGAAGAATATGTTAAAGAAAAGGTAAATTCTATAGGATGAGAATTGCTTATTTTTTTGGTTATACTTGTATCGGTTGTTTGGGTTGTCTGTCTCTTTGATATAATAACATAAGATAGGATGGATAGGTTGAGGATGCAATTTGATATCAAGTATTCTAGCAGACTATGTCGTTTCGAAAAAAGAATCTAGGTTTGCATCGAAATGGTAGTGGTACTAATATAATTGCGTTTGATGTGTCTGTCCAGATCTTAGCAAGAAATAGTTAAAACATTTCATTGTTCATGTGACATTTAACCCATTTTTTTTCTTCTGCAATAACTCTTCTGCCTTCTGAGGTTATTCACTGTGAAAGCTGAAACTGTGTCTAGTTATCTGCATTTCTTATTACATTGAAATGAAGAATATCTCAGGTATATCAGGGTAATCTAGTGGTTCCTTCATATATGGGTGCAAGCTGAAGTTATGTGGTTGCAATGAAGGATGGCTTAGATTCGAATTGATGGCTTGGTGGTTATGTCAAATGCTTACACTGTCAATTTCTAGGTCTCTAGGATATTACCTAGCGATACTAATATTGATTTGCTTGTTAGTGAACATCTTTCTGATAGAAGTAGTCGATGGATCAGAAAGAGTATTTAAGTGGACTTAATCCTGCGAAACCTGCAAAACAACTAAATCCCAACATAATGATTATTCATTTTTGAAGCCATTCTTGAATTTTGGTGATAGCAACTCAGGATGTTTAATACTTGGTCAGTTATTTGTGGATAAAATTTATAATGCAACCATCTTATAACAATTTTTCATGATACAAATAATTAGACATAACTTTACGTGAAAACCTTTAGCTTTTATCACAATACCAATGAATCACATCAATAATTACATTGATATATATGTTTGTTTATGCATGATCGCCTGAGTTTATTATACACGGCTTCAGTTTCAGTTATCACTTAGTTAAATTTGTGATAACATGATGACATTTACAGCACACCTACTACCACGGTTAACACATGGTTCACACCCTAACAGTGGCCTTTTTATCTTTTGTTTGTTGCTGAATGCCTGAACCCTGCTGTGATAAATGATTAATCTCTCTAAATCTACAAAGCTACGCTAGTGGAGCCATATATGTACATGTAAGTCAGTTTATGGAATGCACTTTATCAGTATTCTTGTGTTGGCTCATTGTTTGGGTGTTAAGGTTAGATCAAGGCTGTTGTTGGACTGGTGCTTTATAGTTGTGCTTTCTGTGTTAGAAATCTTTCACACCTCAATTTTAATAATCTTAATGAACAAAAACTCTAAATTTGAAACTGTTGGTTAAATTTTCTTAGAATATATTTTTGGCTACCTTACTGGAGATTAACCCTTCGCAAATTGCAGATCATCTTATCCCAAGAGAAGAGCATTCAGAGGCTCAATGAGCTTGTGAGAAATCTTCGAAGGCAGTTGTTACAATGCAAAGGGGATAATGAAACAGCCAACAGAACTGCCAATTCATTGACAGAAAATATAAATGAACTTGAGCGGCAACAGATTCTGGAAGATTAATCCTGAGAGTGCTGCAAATTAATTTGCCCGAGAGATCTCCAGACTATTATCTCTCTATCAACCTATGTAGCTTTAGCCTTAGACACTGATCGACTTCTTAACACGTACGCGAGATGTCACAGTAATAGATCCCCAGCAGCTTCTTGTGAAAAATCTACTTTAATAGGCCACCCCCGCTTAAGTTGGAAAGCTTAACCCATAAGCCTCATGGTGGCTTGATATGTGAACTTAGAGGTTAAGGTAAATGCATGAGTGGTTCAATCAATCAGGTCTGTAAATAAATGGGATCTCCTTATTAGTTGAATGAGAATGTATTTGCAGCAGGGTTAGTATTTATGATACCTGCTAGAGAATCACCTGCACACGTATATAGAGCAATGGAAATTTGAACTTGATGTGTGGGAAGGTTATATTCAACATATTATAATTAAGTACTTCATTTTGTGTTGGTATAGGGAACTTTTGATTGTCTCGGTTAATTAGCTCGAATTTCAATTTGGACAGGGTTTTGTTGTTAATAATGATACTGAACCTTTTTCTTAAAACTGTTGAAGAACTGAACTGTTAAAACCTGGTAGTCAGATGGGATGGAACATCCATTTTCCAGTTGCGAAAATGTTAAAAAGGTGTCACTTTCTTGCTGGTGGTGGTATGGTGCGTTATTTACTTTTCATATTTCCAGTTAGTGTGCACACTAGCACCACTGAAACTCTTTCATGAACGGCTTGCTCCATGGCAGCTTCTTTTCATGGACGAAAATCCATTCTACTTTGTAAGGTGAAATCCGATAAAGTTCACTAATCTAATCTAAACATTCAATTAACTAAGCTAATTTAAATCATAAAAACATAATTAAGTAAGAACAATTTAGTCACCATAGAAATATATGCTACAGGATTCCAGGTGCTTCCTATGTGGAATAGTTGCTATTTTCATATTTCTTTTGGCCAAAACTAAAACAAATCATTCTTAGTAGGCAAAAAAATAAAATAAAAAACAATTTCTCTCACGAAAAAGATAGGACCCTCTTCCCCAGAAAAAACAGGGGTGCCCATATTTGAGTTTGGTCGTAGGAGGGATTGTTTCCGAGTTGTCTACATCGCCACTAACGAATATGTTCTCTATCGCTTTTGTAAAATCAATCAGCATTTCAAAGCTGAAGGAAAATTCTAAAACGGGGTTGGTGAGATAGGGGAAGCTTGACTGCTGGAGAGTCTATAATTTTGGACTCTCCATGTGTACACAAAATTCCATGTGTACATAAAATGCTTGCACGGAAGTGAGAAGTCTATATATGGACCATCTAACAATTTCCCCTTTAATTTCCATTGCCCGATAAGAACTGTACAATCCTCCGCCACACAAGATTAGCTTCGTTGCCTTTCTTCTACTATCAAGTTTCTTATATAAATCACAATCGACCAACTGCAGACAGACATCTAAATAAGATGGATATGATAATGTTCATCGATCAGTACTTCTCATTAGCTAATATTGCAGCCTTATTAGCTTTGTTATCTTTCTTCTATTATGTATGGATCTCAAAGCTGTCAAGGAATACCAAACTATCATCAGTATCACCACCTGAAGTTGCAGGAGCGTGGCCTATATTAGGCCATCTTCCTCGGCTAGTAGGGTCGAAACCTCTATTCAAAATCCTTGCAGACATGTCTGACATTTATGGACCTATCTTCATGGTCCGGTTCGGCATGCACCCAAAGCTTGTTGTAAGCAGTTGGGAGATGGCTAAAGAGTGCTTCACCACCAACGACAAGTTCCTCGCTGGCCGCCCATCGGGTGCTGCCGATAAGTACCTCACTTCTGGCCTGTTTGGCTTTTCTACTTACGGTTCTTACTGGCGACAGCTCCGTAAGATCTCTACCATCCATTTGCTCTCACATAGGCGTGTGGAGCTTTTCAAGCATGTTCCTTACTTGGAGACCTCCAACTGCATGAAACACTTGCACCGGTGCTGGATGAAAGGCCAAAGCCAAATAAAACAAAACGATACAGCAGCTGGTTCAGTTAAAGTTGATATGAGCCAGGTATTTGGAGAGCTAACCTTGAATGTGGTGTTGAATTTAGTTGCTGGAAAAGCGATTTTTTTCAAGAACGACAACAGTCATGAATATGGCTCCAAAGATGTCTTTAACAAAGAGGAAGAAGAAGGTCAAAGGCTCCATAAGACCATCATAGAATTCTTCACACTAGCCGGAGCTTCGGTTGCATTTGATGCTCTTTCATTCCTCGAGTGGCTAGATGTGGATGGACAAAAGAAACGCATGAAAAGGGTGGCCAAGGATATGGATTTCTTTGTTGCAAAGTGGCTTGATGAGCATCGGCACCAAAGAAGACAAACAGTACTATCAAGCTCAGGAGCAGGAGGCAGTAATAATGACGATCCAAAAGATTTCATGGACGTGATGATGTCAGTTCTTGATGCGGAGAATGACGATCTCTTCTTTGGTTACAGCCGTGACACTGTAATAAAAAAAAACATGTCAGGTATGTAGTTAATTTCTCCATAATGTTAAGATGCAACATAATATTGCAATTATCCGAGGTAAAACTGGAATCACCCTCCATTTTTCTAACTAGCACCGGAGGTTGGACCATAGACGCATAATTACAGCACTAAAACTTAGCTTGGTGTACTGGTAGACTTAAGTTTCATGGCCATGCACGACGTGTTTAACTGTATTTCCGAATTACTATGTGGTGATGGCTGCTTTATTATTGTTTGGTAAATTTGTTCAAGTTGGTTCGAAACATTCTTAATACACCTAATATATGCATGTTAACTAAGTTTTGTCGATTTTGCAGCAGATGATAATAGCTGCCTCAGATACCACGTCAATTACATTGACATGGGCTCTCGCACTACTGATCACTAATCCTACTGTCCTAGAAGGCTCAGGATGAGCTTGATACGAAAGTAGGGAAGGACAGAAACGTAGAGCTGCTCGACATCAATGATCTTGTCTATCTCCAAGCAATTGTTAAGGAGACACTCCGGATGTATCCTGCTGCCCCACTTGACGTAACCCATGAAGCTATCGTAGATTGCAATATTGGTGGATATGAAGTGAGAGCAGGCACACGTTTGTTGGCCAATCTATGGAAACTGCACCGTGATCCTTGTGTGTGGTCAAAGCCGTTAGAGTTCAAGCCGGAGAGGTTTCTTCCACAACTAGATGGTGATTCTGGAGGTGAGGCAGAAAACTTGGACTTGCGAGGCCAAAATTTTGAGTATCTACCATTTGGTTCAGGAAGAAGGATGTGTCCAGGGATCGACTTTGCCCTCCAAACGGTTCATACAGCACTTGCTCGCCTGCTTCATGCGTTTAATTTTGACTCAGCAGGACTTGTAACAGACATGACGGAAGGTTCAGGTTTAACTATGCCCAAGTTAACCCCACTGGAGATTTACCTTCGCCCACGCCTCCCAGTCAAACTTTACTTGTAGTAATGCCAGGATGTAAGGTTTCTTCCCGTATTCAGGGACGGAACTACAACCTAGCTTTCCCTAGCTCAGCGAGGCCCAAAATCCCAAAAACTACTTATTTTAAGTTGGGCTGGGAAACATGTTTTAAATTTAGGATTAAGCCCAGTATGAAAACTGCTCAAACCCTTCTCATACAAGCTTTCTGGTTTCATATTATTATACTCCAACAATAAAAATCACTTGATAAAGTGTGTAAGAGACTTAAGCTAAGTTTGTACTTTTGCTTTCGGTTTTGGGTTGGATGTGGATTTGGTTCATATCTGAATCTTGGCCTGGACTGTTTTTTATTTATATAGTTCGTTTATGTTTTTCTTTGTTCCTGTTTGTAATAATCACATTCCGTGTAGTTGCAAAAACCCTACAACTACACTTAAAAGAACAATATTCCAACCATAATCAAGATATAAAGAAGTAATTCAAGCATTAAAACATTTACATGACCATTTCAATGAGATTTCACTAATATGATTTGAGATTACAAGAGAATGAAATGAAAATTTAACTCTCGGACTCAATTTATCTCTCCCACATACATAGCTTACCAAATACTCAACCCTTACTTCTCTCTTTTCCCTTCTTTTATACAAATTAGATAATGGTTGACAACTAATAAAATATCCGACTTCATCGATGAACCCCGTTTCTTGCGCAACAAATCAGTACGTCATCAAACCCTTTTCTTGGAAAATAAGATATCTTCGTTATTAAACTCCCTTTCTCTCATCAATCTTTCGATCATCGTTGTTAACATTTCTTCTCGCTAACTCATATTTCGTCATTGGTACCTCTGACAATTGATTTGAATCTTCTGTTCGCTTATTAAATGCTCAGTCAACCGTTCATACAATCTTGTCAACCCTTCGTCAGAACTCTACACATGTCTTTCATTCGTTAATTGGGTAGATATCTCGGAACTGGGGAAAGTCCTTTCCGTACACCGGCTAGTATATGACACAAACACTTCTCACGGGTATTTGGGCTCTCAGATTCTTCCAAGCGGAAAAGCGATTTTGTACACTCATATTTTGCTTCTTCTCTTATCATCCAAACAAGGGTAGGATGAGAAGAGAAATTTTTCTGCTTTGTTACTGTCGCCACGTCCCCGTGATTTTCGTGTAACCGTCTCCGTTATTGAGGTCGTCGTTGGATTAATACAGTGTGGTCTTCAAGTCTGGACTAGGTCATGGATTTTTTTGCGTTTGTTGTTTCCTCGTTAACAAAATTTCAAGTGTCTGTATTATTTCTTTTCCGCATTATATTTTTATTTATATAATTGAAATATCACAGGTTGTACGTTATACCAATCATAGTTGATAAATCATTCCTTGTTTGTTGGATAAGACTTGATTGAATTTGTATATTGATTTTTGAGATCGTCCAAGTACTCTCACGTTATAATCAAGCTTACAGACTTGTTTCTGTTTAACGGCTGATTGTATAGAGAAAGAGATAAAGCTATTTAATATTGTTTCTTGATTAACTCTCATTAAGTTGTAACTCTCGGAATATTATAAAGGCTTAGTACATACAGGTTTCCGAACGAAAAAGTTTGGTGTGGTTCTTGTACCCCTGTTTTTCAAAACAAATTAGCAGGAAATCTATTTGTTTTATTGATTATGAATGAAATTTATGATCAATTTGTTTGCTTATATCAATTTAATTCTACAATTCATGAAATTGGAAACTGGTTTTATTTTCTCTGCACAAACTTTTTGACCGACAAAGTGCAGATTTATCATCATATAAAAGCCCTCCTTTTGGGCCGGCCAATAAAGTTTAAACGTCTTTTATAAGTAAAAAAATTTACTCCTTATGAATTCAGGTAGTAGTTAGGAAAATAAAGAAAAATGAAAAACGAAAAATTTTCCCACCTCAAGGTTGATGAGTATCGAATCGAATTTATGTTGTTGGTATCATCACCCAGTAACTTCACCATTATACCACAGCGACGCCTGTTAAATTTATATAATGGTCTGGTTTTTTGGATAGATAGATATGCAGAAAAAAAACTTTATATGACAAAAGGATAAATACTTTAAAAAGGATTTTCGTTAGAGAAAGAGCAAAAATGATCCGATGAGAATGAAAATCGGAGTTGACCCACTAATCAAGACCCAATGGATATAAATTTCTAATAATGACTATATTACCCCTATACTGACCCTACAAAAGTTACACCCATTCTGATTCTCCCAAGTCCAAATTCCACCGTTTTCGTTAACTCCACTACCGAACAGAAGGACCGACTCATCATTGATTACGATATCAAACATGACCTGAAGAAAGTAAAATGAATAATTTCTTCTGTAACGCGAAAGTTATCAAGACTATAATACAAGCATAAACTTTTATTATTCAATTAATCAACTCTGATATATATGATCTTCATTGTATTTAACTTAATATTTAAAGATCAAGTAGCAATCTTAGCTCGTCGTGAAGAATTTTTCTGTATATCTTCATAATCATCTCAATTTTTCTATGGAATCAATGAATTGCTACTGTCACAAAATTTTCCCCCAAATTTTTCTTATGAAATCTGTTTGGTTTCTCGCTGATTTGATCAGGATTTTGTTAGTTGTATTACCATCAAAATTATCTTGATTTTTAACACCTTATTTACCAGAAGTATTAATATTTTTTTCCTTAGATTCGTTTGTTTAAGTTGTTAAGATGATGGCCCTTTGATGGTTCCAGTGGCGGAATCAGAAAATGAGTGTTGGGTGGCTTGAAAACTATTTGGTTTGTTGTTTAGGTTTGATTTTTGTAACCAAATACAATTGCACTATAAAATGGAAGCTTTTTTTGGACTTAAGCCAGCCTTAATCACAGCATAAATCGGCCCTGGATGGTTTCCCTTAGATTCAACTGTTTAAGATGTTAAGATGATGACCCATAGGTGTTGGCGGTGGATTTTCCGGTGGAAGTGGTGGTGGAGATGGGTACGTGTAGATTACATAGGGTAAGCGGGTATTTAATAGGATATTATTGTCCGAGTTAGAAAAATATATCAAAGAGGTTCTAACTAGCTGGTCGACTACGACTTTGCTCTTTTCAGATCCATTTTCACTCTCCCGGTACAAAAATCTTAAAAATATACATAATATTGGCAGACTAAAAGTGTGTTTCCCCAACGTGAATGGTAGGATGGGCTTAAGATACTTAGATCTTAATAATCTCTATATTTAGCAAGAGATGACATGTGGAATATATACACATAACGAGCGTGTTTTTGAGGTTGCTAAAGGTTATTTTATATCCTGGTTTAATTGGGACATACCATAAAAAAAAAAAAAGACGGGTCATCCAAGCCTAATTTCTAAAACCCTTAATTATCCAAATTTGTTTATAAATGGATAAACGACCCCCATTTGATTAATTAAGTTAATTAAGTATATATATTTTAGGACTAAAATTATAATCGTTCTTTTTTGAGTTTTGTGAATAGAAAAGAAGATGAGGTGGTTTTGGAAGAAAACTAGGGTTTTGTAGAAATGAGTGATTCTAGTGGTGAAATAGATGTTGAAGAAGCTTCAAATAACAAATATGATTATGTTGATGGTAATCCACACTCAGATTCATAATTAAATTGGTTGTAGGATCATGAAATGTTAATAGATGAAGCTCAAAATAAGGGTGCTAATGAAGATTCCATTGATCAATATGAGGAAACCAATGCTCAAAATTAATAACCCGAATCTCAAAATAGTCAGGTGAAGTATTTATACTCTTCAAATAGTCTATTTGTTGCTCGAGTCATAGACACAATGTAGCAACACAGAGAAAGGGTCGTCATGTCGGGAGGTGAATACCGGTACCGATCCTTGAAAAACGTCATTGTATTGACACCAACAAATTACGACTCAAACATACAAAATTAATAAGTTATGAAAAATCGTCATGGTATAACATATTACGATGAAGACTCGTGTATATCGTGGCTCAGAAAATTGTCGTTACTATATGTTTATACCATGAAGACCCTAGTATCAAAAATTATGTATGAAGATTACTCTCTGAGTCGTCATTGTGTTATTCTTATACGATGACGACTGTATCCTACCATTATAAATTTTAGATGAAGTCATCATAGTCGATATTCATATAACTTAACGACTCGTGCTCTAGATTGTTTTAATTTTTGATTTTATAAAAATCATTTCATTGAATCGTAAAAGGCATACATCTTTCATAGTGTTACATTGAAGGAAATGAAATACAATAGATAATAATATTGCACTTAAACACTTATTCATATTGGTTGTAATTTTAACTAGTATGTTTCAGAAGACGATAGCAATCATCAAGCTCAAACGTTTTCCACGGATAACCTCATATTCGGCATGATCCATCCCCCATTGAAAACAGAAATCAATTATAAGTTAGTTAGTACACAAAACTTGGGATTACAAATGTCTATTTGTTGAAATACTTACTATTATAGCACCCAAAGTAGTGGAATTGGATTCCTTCACGGCTTTCATTTCTTTTTTGAAAGCTTCGCATGCTTCGATATCTCCTCTAACCTTTCCTTAATGAGTTTCAAAGTTGTTGAGTTATAATTTCCGTCTAACGCCACAAAAACTATGAATATACGGTTCCAAAAATAATCGAAGTTTTGATCAATGTATTTTCCTAGATCTTTAAAGTGTTGTTTGACTATCCCCCATGCTCTCAGAATGACACAATTTTCTTCGTAAGTGTAGGGAGTAGCCATGGTGTTTTCTCCTCTCTTTTTGGATGGGAAATAGATTAGAATGAATACGAAAGTTGTAAATTATGGTTTGGGTGAGGAAGAGATGAGAGAAGAGTCTCTATTTGTAGATTTTAATGACCCAACGACTAGGTTTTTGAAAAAACTATTGTTGGTTGACTCAACCACATTGGTAGAATTCAAAAATTGAAATAAATGCTTATAGAGTCGTTATCGTCTATGCTATTACAATGAGGACCCTTTCATAGATTGGCTCAGTGAAAGTCGTCATCTTTATATTTTTATTCGATGACGACTCTGGTATCAAAAAACTTTGTCTGAAAAGTTACAGTCGGAGTCGTTAAGTGGTTATTCTCAAAAAGTAATGACTCAAACCGACCATTACAAATATACATGAGAATCGTCGTGGTTGATATCTATATACCATGAAGACTTCTATTGAAATAAGTCATATTTTTTCGGTATTGTCTGAAGGAACTTACTTCGGTATTAGAATAATTGAAATTATAATATAAATAATATATGTCTTATCATACATAATAAATTAAGATGAAGAGATTCGTGTAACCATTTTGCAAGATCTTTTTACTTCTAAGTGGGTTTGATGGTCTTGTTTCTCAAATCGATACAACTATCTTCAACCATATGATTTCGTTTGCAATTTTTTGTGTTGCGGTTGAGTTATATATGGATTGTGTTACATAGAGGACTTCATATATATATAAATATATATATATATATATACATGTGAAATTTTGGTGTTTCCTATGCGCATGTATGTATTTTTCTTAGATACATGTGTAACAAATTCTTTTTTTAACTTTCCAAGATAGACCTCCATAGAAGAATATATTTTGTTGATCCTTAGGATATTCTTATATATAGAGGATTGTACAACGAATTTTTTATGAAGTAAGATAAAGGATACACTCTCACATTGTATCATATTGTGAATGTCATTTCTTTTTATAAAACCTAAACAGTAACGGATTTGCAGCTGATACTTTGGAGATACTTTCCTCTTACAAATCTCTGCGCTACTATCAAAAATAAGTACACTCCAAGATGTATAACACCACCATCTACTATATTAGAAATCAACTGTTGAACATTAACGGATTTCAACCATTGAAATTAAGATTGCTAGATAATAAGATTTTATATTTCAGAATGCACTTATTTTTTTGGTAGGTATGTGGAGATTTATGAGAGCAACATATCCCAAAATATTAGCTTTAAATCTATTACTATTTGATTATTATGTAAAAAAATGCGTCCAAAGTTTGACATAATATGAGAATAAGAGTGATAGAAATTCCTCCCTCGTGAAGTAATAACCAACTGAAAATATACTTATACTGTCCTTTAGATTCTTTACAACCATACCAATTTTTGGTAGTGTTTGAAAGAGGTGTGTACATTCATTCTTTTATTAATTACATATAAATAAACCTTTAAGTATTGTTCAAAAAGATCTTTTACAAATGCAAGTATATTCAGAACAAAAAACAATATTCATTAGTTTTGATTAATAACGGAATAACCCTGAAATAGGAAAAAAATAATCTTTATTATTGTTAAGCAAATGCCCATTTTAACAGCTTATTAATATTATGCTTCATGCATATAAAATATAAAAATAATTCATGGTCATTTTATAAGAAGTCTAAAAGTTATAATAAAGTTTAAACTTTTATGATAAGAAGAATTTTATTGTTTAAAAGACCAAGGTCTACAAGCCCACGGTAGTAGCTAGGCAATGACTTTTCATTTTATTGTTTAAATATGTAAAATGAAAAATCTCTGACGAGTTTCGAATTCGTGTCTTTGGTGTTATCATTGAATGACTTTGTCATTGTACCACAGTGGCGTCTACTAAAATTATCTAATAGTTTAATTTCCTGGATACAAAAGAAACTTTTATAAGAAGAGTGTAGAAAGATGAATAACATTGGCATGCCAAAAGTTGCTACCTATTGTGACGGTGGGATGGATTTAACATGGAGAGTAGTATATGAAAAAAGAGTGTTTTTGGAGCTATAAGAATATTGAAGGGGCTTCAAGAGAATTTAGTGGGATAAGGGATGTCCTACCAGATAGCAAACAACCAAGTTAACCTTTAAAATATATATACTGCATAATCTACTATACATGTCTAATTTGCTTTAAAATCACCAATTTACTTTGTCTAATTTGCTTTAAAATTACCAATTTACTTTGGACTTGTGTATATTGTTTTCGAGTACGGAGTGGAGGGGGCAGCCATACAAACAATCACTATATTCTTCCAGAAATCGGTCAGATAATGCATCCAACTCAACACAATTGGATATATCGAAAAATCAAAACCTAGCCTGTTGTCGCTCTTTTATTCACATATGAAGAACACCAAAAACCTAGCCAATTTTGAATAAAATTCTTCATATGTGAACAACACCGTAAATCTTCTAGTCCACAGTAACTATGTTAAGCACTATATAGATCGACTAGGTTTATAATATAGCCAATTGCGATTATGTTCTTCACATATGACACCATAAATTGGTTAGGTAAACTAGCTGGTTCTGGATAAAATTCTTCATATATAAAGAATAATATAAATATTATGTAGCTTTTTTCTTCAAATTCTCAACCGGTTTTGGGCAAACGTAAAATCAGGATTTTAAAAACCTCTCTTTACAATCTAATCTAACTAATAATTTTGATATCATGATCTAATTTAACTATTAACCTCAATTAACTCAACTAAACTAATTCATTAACACATAATTAAAAGAGGATAGTTTAACCGTTATAGAATATTTGGATTAAGGTTTCTTTGATTTTATTTCGAGATAATCCTATTTTGTCTTATTAGTAACCAAAATACTTATTAGTAATCCATTTTGGGACTACCTTGTACCAAAAAAAAAAAAAAACATTTAAGCGTGTGACCTTGAAATTGGTAAGCGGAAAAAAAAATGATATAACGCCTTAAAGGCATCTCATGAACCATAAGTTTAACCTTTTACCTACGATTTGTTATCGTGACCAGAGTTTATCATGTAATTCAAAGTAAACATGGGATCGAAATATTCCTTGTCCCTAAAATTTTCCATGCGAGTTGCGACTTAAAGTTTGACTATATGATCAAAATATACCACGTGAACCCATTTCGGCGTTCGTCTGAAATCTGCATTATAAATAATGACCCCACAATCTTAAGTGACCTATAATGGGCCTCCTTATCCCAAAATCTACCATGCGAGCGAAATTAACAATGTGAACCGAATCATGTCACTTAATCTAATGTGAACCGAATCATGTCACTTACGTTGTCTCATAACCCAAATTCGATTTGGCAACAAAAGATTTTTAGCTCTGAATCTGGTAATCTAAATTTTTATTTTGATCTAGGAATTGCACTGTAAATCTATGATTCAAAATTTTCCTTGCTCAACACTTTCCAATATAACCCAAATTTACCTCGTGACTCAATTTTTTTTAATTGGTGACCTAAAATTCCTTTTTATCCAAAATCGATTCAGTAACAAAAAATTTACCTCATATGTGAAAATAAACTTGTGGCCCAAACTTTAACTTATCACCCAGTTTTCCTCATCATCTAGAATATGGAACATAAATTTGGGATGTTACCCAAAATCTATCATTGCTACCATATGGAAACCCTAAAAATGTCATGTGACTTAAAATTTGATTATTAATCCATAATATGTCTTATGACCCAACATATGCCTCCCCGCCAAAACTTTACCTCTTACCAATGGCATTGTGTCCTAAAATGTGTTTCAAACCCCAAAACCAACTTTGTGATCCTATATGCACATCGTGAGTCGAAACTTTTACTCGTGCTGAAATTCATCTCAAGAACCATAAATGGCCATGTGACCAGATCTTTATTATATATATGATCCGAGCTCAGCCTCTGGAACCTTATATTGCCTTATAGCACTTACAGCCGAAATGATTAACTCAGTAACTCATAAGTGGAATCAATAAATCATCTCATCTACCTTCCCACTTCTTACTGTTATTTTTTTAAACCTTTAGAGAGTCGTGACTCAAAGGATAAATTGATATGGGCCTTGACTAATAATAGAGAATTCTAAGTCAAATCCTTACATACTAAACTAAGTAAACCTACTTTTGATACTAACTTGCCTATTCAAGTAAAGTAGAAAATAGATAACCTTCTAGTGATGGTGGTTTTTAACTTAGGGTTAAAATCGTAAAATCTTACATCTGACATCAGTAGGATCACTAACGCATTTATTGAATCATTCAACACGCCTACGTAAGAATTATCAGGATACTTTTTTTTTACATGTGTCATGTTCCACGGCAGAACCCTTAGTATTGACCAACATCACCTTCGTACACTAAACCCTAATTCTTACACCACCGTGCCAATGGAAAACCATTCCAGCCACGTCTCCGCGCCAAGGCATGCCAACCATGTCAGCCGCACCACAGTGCCAATGGCAAGCCATGCCAGCCACGTCTCCGCGCCAAGGCATGCCAACCATGTCAGCCTCAATGGCAAGCCATGCCAGCCACGTCTCCGCGCCAAGGCATGCCAACCATGCCAGCCGCACCACCGTGCCAATGGCAAACCTTGCCAGCCACGTCTCAGCGCCAAGGCATGCCAACCATGCCAGCCGCGCCACCGTGCCAATGGAAAACCATGCCAGCCACGTCTCCGCGCCAAGGCATGCCAACCATGCCAGCCGCACCACCGTGTCAATGGCAAGCCATGCCAGCCACGTCTCCGCGCCAAGGCATGCCAACCATTCCAGCCGCACCACCGTGCCAATGGCAGACCATGTCAGCCACGTCTCCATGCCAAGGCATGCCAACCATGCCAGCCGCACCACTATGCCAATGGCATACCATGCCAGCCGCACCACTATGCCAATGGCATACCATGCCAGCCACGTCTCCGCGCCAAGTCATGCCAACCATGCCAGCCGCACCACTGTGCCCATGGTATACCATTCCAGCCACATCTCTGCGCCAACTCATGCCAGCCACACCATTGTGCCAATGGCATACCATGCCAGCCACATCTCCGCGCCAAAGCATGCAAGCCACACCACTGTGCCAATGGCATGCCATGCCAGCCGCACCTCCGCGCCATACCATGCCGGTCTTCCCTATGCGGCTACCAAAACGAAGGCGTGCGATGATCAACGACCACCCTTCTATCTTAGATGCAAATCTTAGCCGTCCAAGGTCGCCAAACAACGCATGGTAACCTTTGGCCCAAAACCCTAGTTTTAGCCACGCCAAACCGCGCCAAGGCATGCCATGCCACATGTGCCAATGGCATGCCAACTACCTTGACGCGCCATACCATGCCGGCCTTCCTTATGCGGCTACCAAAACGAAGGCGTGCAATGATCAACGGCCATGCTTCCATATTAGATGCAAATCTTAGTCGTCCAAGTTTGCCAAACAATGCATGGTAACCTTTATCCCAACGCCAAAACCATAGTTTGGACGCGCCTAAACCATGCCAAGGCATGCCGACCATGCCACATGTGCCAATGGCATGCCGCGCCATCCACCTTGCCGCGCCTAAGCCATGCCATGCCGGCCTTCCCTTCACGGCTGCCAAAACGAAGGCGTGCGACAATCAACAACCACCCTTCCATCTTAAATGCAAATCTTAGCCGTCCAAGGTCACCAACCAACGCATGGTAACCTTTGGCCCAACGTCAAAACCCTGGTTTTGGCCACGCCTAAACCGCGCCAAGGCATGCCGACCATGCCACATGTGCCAATGGCATGCCGTGCCAGCCACATTGCCGCGCCTAAGCCATACCATGCCGGCCTTCCCTTTACGGCTGCTAAACAGAAGGGTTGCAACAATCAACGGCCACCCTTCCATCTTAGATGAAAATCTTAGCCGTCCAAGGTCACCAATCAACGCATGGTAACCTTTGTCCAAACGCCAAAATCCTGGTTTTGTCCACGCCTAAACTGCGCCAAGGCATGCCGACCATACACATGTGCCAATGACATGCCGTGCCAGCCACCTTGCCGCGCCTAAACCATACCATGCCGGCCTTCCCTTTACGGCTGCCAAAACGAAGGCTTGCAACAATCGACGGCTACCTTTCCATCTAAGATGAATATCTTAGCCGTCCAAGGTTACCAGCTAACGCATGGCAACCTTTGTCTCGACGCCAAGCCCTAGTTTTGGTCGCGCCCAAACAATGCCAAAACCCTAGCTTTTAGCCACTCCCAACCTAGGCCATATTAAAGCCATGCCGGCCATGATTTCATGCCACTGGCTACCAAACGAAGGGTTGAAGTAATCAACGGCTACCCTTCCTCTCAAGATGCAAACTCTCGACCCTCGAAGGTCACCACCGAGCCGGAAAGTCTCCCAAGCTCAACTTGCCAAACAACAGCAACATGCTACATGTTTTCCACGAAAACACTCGATACATCAACACATGTCACAAACCGGGGGATGCTTATTGGGTATTGGTTTGGCGGTTTACAGCATGCGGCGTACACTACGCCCTTTACAAGACAGTGTCATAAGGATGAGGCGGTTGGTAAATACAGGGAGTAATGGTGATACGATTTCTTTTATGGAACATCAATTCCAGGCGTTACCGGTTAACACCTCCTCCCATTTACTCATCCGTTTATATTTATTACGAGACCAGAGTACGTTTCACTTCCACTTGTATAAATAGGTCTTACCTATTTCCACCGAACAACAAGTTCTGGCCAGGAGCATACAACACTCAGAAAACGTTTGCTAACTTTCCCATCTGTTAGCTTCCCACTTTCTGATGCAAGTCACAAAACAACTACTCTTACAGGATCAACTATTCTGGTCTCATCACTCTCTTCGCTTCCCTCCCAAAAACCAACCCTTCTCCCTCCTCTTTGTGACCGAAGCAAGTCTGGAATGACCATTTCTTGGTTTAAGCTGGATTTGTATAGATTGATCTCTTGAATCTAAAGTACTCCCTTGCAGTACATTGTTTAAGGTTTAGACTGGTTTCTCACCCACACACCCGAAATTACCGAAATCAGCAGAAACCGTTTTCACCCTCAAACAATTGGCGACCACAGTGGGAGATTGATCTTTCGGTTAAAATGTCAACTTTCAATCCTCATCATATTTCGACCCAGACGCCAGGACTGCAGAATCAAACGATCCGCTCAGGGATCGATGACTCAGCTACCAGACGTCCCGGTTACCAGTCATGACACGGCAAGGGGCGACTGGGGACTTCTCAGATGTTAAAAGCAAATCCGCCTAGGGATCGACTACTCGATTATCAAGTGACTCAGAGACGATTGGGGACTTTCCACAATCGCAGTGCTTCTCGCAAAACTTGGACCTGCACCTGACTCATTTTTCGTTAGCAGATCCAAAAAACCGAGTAAGTCCTACCTAGAAAAAATGCATGGTTTACTATTTCAAGTTTTTACGGGAATGATAAAACCGATAGCCATGTTATGTTTCATCCCATGTCATCTACAAACACGCAACGTTCACGTTTCCATATCTTCCCTGGGATGTTTGTGTCACTTAAAATCATAACCAAAAACGGCATCATCCTAATACAGTTCATCCCGAATAATAATCCAAAACCCTCATAGGTAACACTTGTCTATCAACCCAAAAATCCAGAAAATCAAAACCATAAGCCAGGTGTTTCATTTGCCTTTAAAAAAAACGAAACAGAAGAATTTCAGAAGACAGAAGTGCTTTCAAAGGAATCCATTCAACGGTGTTTTTCTCTTCTCGAAGAAGGCGTCCTTCGTCATTTGGAGGACCGCCTGTTTCAGCTCCAACTCTTTGGACAACCTTTCGACCTCCGCTTGTTGTTGTTTGACCACGTCCGCAGAAGGACCTTCGGTCACCTTGTCCTGCAACTTTTGGATCTCATAGAAACCCTAACGCCCAGTTCTTCGTGGAATCAGTCACCTACATGTACGTACCTAATTTGCGTAATAATGATTACCAGTCGCTATTGATGAGGTAGCCGATACGGAAATATTCGAAGGGGAGAACAATATTTCTACAGATTTATGGAAGGAATACCTATCGCTAGGTTTTGCACTAACACAAGAAAAATAAGAAAACAAATTGAAAGAGAAACACTGGAGTACATACCTGGAATATGCTTGCCCACCTTAACCGCGCCACGCCAAGCCAGCTCCCACTCCAAGCCAGCGCCCATGCCAAGCCAGCGCCGTGCCAAGCCAGCGCCGTGCCAAACCAGCATCCACGCCAATCCAGAGCTCATTCCGAGCCGATCCAGCGCTAACAACTTACATCTTCCCAGCACCAGCATCTTGCATCCTTCCAGCGTTGCTCTTGAACGCTCAGTGGAAAGGAACTAGCAATCCAATTTCATCACACGTAGAGATCAAGAAAGACTTCTTCAAAATCGAGGCAAGGAGATCAGCAACCTCCTGAGTTCGCAAAGACCCTCTTCCTATCAGGAGATGCATGATTTCTGGGGACTTCGCCCACAAAGTCGTGCAGTCTATGATGAAACATTTATGAGAGACTCTATATTTTCCCAAGGAGCAACGTCAATACATATTTGCATCCCTCAACCACGCTGTGTTAGGAAAGAAGCTATTTCCAGCCAGGAAGCCATTCCCAAACCCCTACCTCTCTTGGAAAGCACAATATATAGAATTGGGGACTCCTAACCACTGTTCGCTTGAAGGGTGTCCAGTTTGACAACACACTGATTGACGCAGCCTCTCCGCTTCAATGTCCTCCAGCAGCCGTTCGCTTCAGCATTCTCTCCATAAGCTGCTTCAACAGCCGCTCCGCTTTAACGTTCGCTCCAGCAGCCGCCCCGCTTCAGCATTCTCTCCATAAGCTGCTTCAGGATCCGAAGACGAAGCTTCAGCGTTTTTGCTCCATAACCAAAGACGCTTCAAGGTCTCCTTCCTTCCAAGTTTGATTGCTTACACATCCAGCCAATCCTTTTACTTCCATGGATGCCCATATAATGCCAGCCAACCTACTTTGTTCCCACGACAATGTAGTCTCTTCTGATTACATCTGCTACCAAGAACTGTTGCCACGTCTCCCTATTTCATTCGGGGGCGCCAGAAGTTTTTGACCATACAAGCATTCACAGCACATCATTATCACGATCAGAAGGTCCAGGCACTAAACAACCTAAAGCCGAGGATGGACCGACACCGCAACCACAATCTCCAAGATTAACCCTTACATAATCGTTGCCGACATATATTCCATCCATCCGTCCCAAAAATGCAATGGAGTTTGGTAAATTTTGGAATCCACTGGAGAGAGACTGCAGAAGAAAGCGCGGATACAGACGAGCAACAGAAAACAGAAGAAGGTCAATACCTCTTTTCATACAGACGGATTTTCTAGAGTTTTGCACAGAATAAAGTTACCTTCTTGCTCCATGAACGGGAACATATGACTCGACGCGACTATGCTACCCCGGCCCGCAACATCCCTCTTGAATTCTTCCTGAGTTTCACTGTCGGGCCATTTTCACCTCCTAAACTAGATCAAAACCTAAACATTCTCGCGAGAGGAGATAGTAAATTCTTTTCCGGTCAGATGGAGGGGCGGACCGTCAGAATCCGAGTTCGTACGAGAATTCTACAACGATCCTAGTAAGGTGGGCTAATTAGGGTTTCGGCATGCCAAACCCTAATTTAGACAAAGTTGCCAGGCGCCATCACTACCATTTGATAACCGAAGTTCCTGCGTCATCACCATCATTTGATAGCCGAAGTTCCGAAGCCAGTTTCTCCCATTCCAAGCCGACTAACGCATGCGGCTCCCATTCCAAGACGACCAACGCCTGCGGCTCCCATTCCAATCCTACTAACGCCTGCGGATCCATTCCAAGCCGACCAACACCTGCGGCTCCCATTCCAAGCTGACAATCTACATCTCACCACTTCACGGTCTAGCCAGCAATCCCACAAGTAGAATCTATGCAAGGACGCCAACACGAGAATCACGAACTATCCTTAACTCTCGAAAAAGGTGAGTCGGGTCTTCTTGACCATCTTTTCAAGACTTGTCATTTCGATTTTGTCCTCTCCAGTCACCATCTTATGCTTACCTCGCAACAATGCTCCTGTTCCGAGCTAAGCAGAGGACTTAATGTTGATGGTGTTCTTTAGCTTAGGGTTAAAATCGTAAAACCTTACATCTGACATGACGTCACTAGGACCACTAGCGCATTTATTGAATCATTCAACACGCCTACGTAAGAATTACCAGGGTACATTTTTTTTTACATGTGTCATGTTCCACGGCATAACCCTTAGTATTAACCGACATCACCTTCGTACACCAAACCCTAAATTCTTACACCACCATGCCAATACCAAACCATGCCAGCCACGTCTCCGTGCCAAGGCATGCCAACCATGCCAGCCACACCACCGTGCCAATGCCAAGACATGCCAGCCACGTCTCCGCGCCAAGGCATGCATACCATGCCAGCCGCACCACCGTGCCAGTGGCAAACCATTCCATCCACGTCTCCGCGCCAAGGCATGCCAACCATGCCAGCCGCACCACCGTGCCAATGGAAATCCATGCCATCCAAGTCTCCCCGCCAAGGCATGCCAACCATGCCAGCCGCACCACCGTACCAATGGAAAACCATGCCAGCCATGTCTCCGCGCCAAGGCATGCCAACCATGCTAGCCGCACCACTGTGCCAATG